>NW_023458567.1:19497341-19504945 GCF_013731165.1 Rhagoletis pomonella | reverse complement strand
ATGGCGATGAGCGGCAGGATATATGCACTTGTAGAAATAAGAAAAAAGAAGACATTTGTTGCATGCTTATGTGTGATTTCGAGCCATGCAATATATAAGGATAACAAGTTCATGTACATATATATTTAAAAAAATGTATTTTTACTTAGATATTCTGCACGCAAGTATGTTTGGATTTCTTTTGCCCGCCTATTCTTCACATTCAACCATATTTATCATATTATTATCCACACCAAGTGGTACGACCACTTCAAGCAGAATGGCATTTTCACATAGACATTTGATTACAGATACATACATATATACATACTTATGTACAGCGTGTTTCAATATGAGATGTATGTATAATATACATGAAAACATTATTGCACGAAAATAAATCAGCGGCGTTTAAGAAATTTATCAAAAACCAACGATTTCAAAAACGTCCGAAAAAACCGCGGGAGGTCTCGGAAAGTCACCAATAGAACTCGAAAAATACCGAAAACTCACCGAAAGATCTGATCACTGCTGTAGTTTAGAAAAAGAAGTCTGATGACGAAGTGTGGTAACCTCCGAAATAGCACTTCTACCGATTAGATTTTTTAGCCTTTTCCGTCTTTTCCTAAAAACCAATATTGGTGTGAAGCTCAATAACATTGTTGAAATAAATATTTAGTCTGTTCCAATAGCAGTCCGGTTTACAGGATTTAGTCAGAACTTACAGCAAGTCGTTCCTATTGACATAAAACCTGTAAGTGGGAACAATTTTGAGAGAGTAACTGAGCGAATGTTCCTAGTCAGAAGTTACAGGATTTAATCCGGAGATTTTTTTTCTGCAAGTTCATGAAAAGTGTCAAACGATCAGCTGATTTGCATGTGCAAACAAAAACAGAAAGCGGTGAAAGCAAAGAACCTTATATTTGTAAAAAAAAAAAAAATGAAGTAAACAACGAAATATTTGAATATGTATAGATTTTAATAAATAGTTAGTGATATTTCAGCCAAATCAGTGTTGTACCAATGACTTGTAAACAAACCGACTGACGTTTTTACAGGAAATAGTGCTTTTTGCGTTCCCGTGCACTTCTGCATCTGTTCTCCTTTTACTCTCACTTGAGAGAGTAAAATTGTAGTTTGACAGTTCCACAGGTTTTAGTCCGAAGTTCAAAGGAACAGAGTAATTATTACGTCACAATAATAATAACAAAGGTTATGCTCTCCATTTGTGCTCTTGAAGTTTTTTTAATATTGAAGACATTAGTGGAATTCATGAAACGCCGCAAAGTTGTTTCAAATATGGCATTTGTTGCAAAGTTTGCCACCTTGCGATACAGCTGATTACTTTTGTATGCGGATTTGAAGAAAATTTTGTCGATTTATTTTTCCCCCAAATAGCGTTTTAATCGCTTTCAAACAAAACTGTGTAGGGCTTAGCTATTTCGGTACGTTTTTCAATCGTATTCTCATTTAAACACCCGTTACTTGAGCTGGAACGTATGCATTTATAGTATTTTTGAGAGCACGTTGGCGATACGAAATATAAGGAGTATTCGACACTGTACTTGAAAGTGCGTTCAAAATTTTGGCGCACAGTGAGCACTAATATGAATGAGGACACCATAACTTGAACTACGTATGAATTATTTAAAACCCGATGTGATTGATTGATTTTCTAGGTGCATATATTTAACCTAACAAGAGATTTTGTTCTCCGCTTCTACTACTATGTACATATGTATGTAAGTAAATATGTGGCTTTAAAATCACATATCTGTGGCTATACATATTTAAAGAAGCGAAAAGGCTAGAGAAAGGTCGAAAGGTGACAGTCCAAAAAGTATTTAAAATGGATTTTATTTGCTCATTCGAAACAAAAATTTGCTCAAATAAAAAAAGAAAAACTTAACATTGGGGAAAAGAATGAGCGACAAAAAAAATAGATACCCGAAGATCGGAAAAGCTTCAGAACCAATGGTGAGATTTAAGGAAACCCTTTTGTTGAGTCTATGAACTTAAAATACTGCCGCATCTTAAGCATAATAGTTGCACTTAGAGCAACCGCAAATTCGCTTCCCAGAAGAGGTAAGCGACAACCCTTTCTGCAGAGTTAAGATCAATCGCAAAGTATATGGATGTAGAAATATTCCAGGCGCTCCTTCGTCGTAGCAGTTCTGCAAGCGTGCCTATAAAATATATGTAAATATTCTATGAATAGGCCAATGATCATTAACATTTCGTATCTACTGAGAGTCTTTTGATCTCCTCCAGTATCCCACTAAGGCCATGCAAGTTTGGTCGTATTGCTGTAAGCTGATCTCTTACTATCTTATATTTTATCTTTCCTAACCAAGAGGAAAGGACTGAATTTAGAGTAAATTTTCGGCCTCAGCATTTATGGGAGGGAGGGCTACACTATGCAGCGCAAGGTAATGTCAAGTTTTACTAAACTGCTATATGAGGACTGAACTCATTTACTATGCTTACTCTCACTTACAAACGCAAGAAGTAAGGAAGAAAATCAAACCCAAATAGACTTACCCCTCCTCTGATGGCTTATCAACGCCCAGCAGCTTCACATCAAATGAATGAAATTCTAAAGAATATGCGCTGTGATTACATACAATCTGCCGGTTGTTGTTGCCGGTCGTCTTTTTACAAACGCTTTAAATATAGAAAAAGAAGTACATCTGTACATAAATATTCCTATTTTTGTGCTTTTTTCAGCCGTCACTCATCGCAACACACGCCTTGAGAGGAGTAGCAAAAACAAAAAATACATACTTGCTTGTAATTATAATTGGCGTAATTATCTCAGAATGACGCACAGCATACAGCAAAATGGCAGCTAAGTGTACTACGAACGTATGAAGTTTTGTAAATACGATCAGATGTATGAAAATAATTATGTACTTACTTATTTTTGTTGTATTATAAATTTGTGCAATCGCAATTTGTTGTACATGCACACAGATACTGATATAGTGATGTAATTAATATACGTATATTTATATATGTAGATACAAACAAATTCACGCTCTAACTAATTTACTCGTTTACTCGCTGATTTCCGCCCGCTCAACCTTTCATCTCTTCAGCAGCCAACTGTGCCACCCTACGTCACGTCAGGTGTTTTGCTAAAATGAGTTTAACCTCGAACTCAGTTTTTTGTTTTGATATCACACAACATTTTAGCGAGTAAATTGCAACTGAGCAGCAATATCTGTTACAAAAATTAGAAAATTAGTAGAACAAATCTACAATGGGTTTTTACGATTCATTTCAGAGGGGTGTAGACGAATATGTATTTCACAGGGATTTCTAATTACCTTAATCTGTTTTACTAGTCACGACAGTCGATTCTCAGTACGGCCTAAAACTCGCGCAATATACCGTATCTGTCAAAACAAGATCTCAGAGGTAGCATACTGGAATGTCAGAATCGCTGTTATAGCGGCACTTCTAAGCCAGTGGATCATCAATCAAATCAAATTAATGGTGGGCCCAGTAAACTAGCTGTTTCGAAGAAGTGGGACCAAAAAGAGCGCGGTGCTAGCTGAGTAGATTAAAGAGGATGGGTGAAGTGTTGGTTGGTATTGCGGAGGAACCTTCGCAAACCTGGCATGGGTCTGGTATGTCGGGATCGACTCTGGATAATATTGACCTCAGTCGACTGTAATATAAAAACTTTAATGCGGCAGCTGAAGGCTATTTTTGACTGTTTAGGCGATGTCGAGCCTCCTAATACTTAACTCATATAAATATGTACTTATACCACCTGTCATAAGCTCCCGACAGGATATCGCCCTGATAAAGGTGTACTACTCGGAAGTACCCTTCAGCGAACGAAGAGTCATCGCTATCGGTTAGTCTGCTTGTTCCCTCGAACCAGTATATTTTCGGTAACTGCAAAATAAGCTAACTAATTGGGACGGCATTGTAGAGGCTACTTACATCACTTCCACCGCTTTCCTTACCCTAAAAGACAGGCCGATTAAGGAAATCTCCATACTGGTGACCACCATTTGGGTATACGGCAACCAATGAACCTACACGAGTGGAAAAAAATGCACTTAAAGACTGTTCACTCAGTGTTTTGATCAATCATAAAGTCCCTGTCCAACCCGATCTTTTCCGATGACACAGTGGAACTTTCATTTTTTTATTGCGCCGCATAAGATCCCAAAAGATATGTAAGTTTTTTAATTGGAAAATTGCTTGTGTATCCTTCGGTGGATAAGCCCAAATGCCAAGTAAATAGAAGCCACCATTACTAAAAGACTTGAGTCGGAATATCTTGGTAAGGCCAAGACTTGTGAAGTCCGTGAGGGGTTTCACTACTAAGCGGTGAAACCCGAAACACAAAGAGGAGTTTTACTGTACGACATCTGCCCTTTCTCAAGTAATAAACAAACTTAAGCCCCCAGAAATCAAACTGCACGCGGCCCAATGTTTTGTTTTAGGGGTACCTTTAATATATTTTTAATCAAAACTATTTACGAATAAATGGAAGCGGAAATCGAAGCTAAAAGCCATATACTTAAGTAATCCTTGCGAAGTCGGGACAGAAGCAGAAAAAGTGTTGCACTGTCTCACCAAGGCAGGAATACAAAAGGGCCTCAATGAAAGCAAATACCTAGCGAGCCTTTCTGAGATTGAGGGCAACACCAGTTTCTCCACCTGCAGCTCCTCGACGCCTCCCACACATTGCTGAGCGAAATACAAACCTTACTTCTGATGATGACTTCGTCTTTCGAAAACGGGAGTGCTATTACTGGTTGCAAAATAAACGAATACCTGGTCTGAGCCGTTCCTATCCAAATGGTCTGATAACTCTTGGTCATGTACTCTTTAGTGACCCGACATCGAAAGAAAAACAACTCAGTTATGTTTTCCAACATTCAGCCCTTACTATCCCCGTATTTTATGTGACACGAAACACGTGTTTTGCATTAACTTGACTTACGTGTAGCTCCACCGAAGCACCTAGCGCAATAAACATTTGCCTTTAGTTGAAAGTCATCAACAAAGTATTCAATGGGCTCGCCGTAAGGACATTAACCGTTCACCAAATATCCTCATCATCAACTTAAGACAAAGTTTCATGCATATCAGTAACCCTCTCTACATTTGCCTCTTGAATCCCATTAAAGCAAACAACTCGTTCTCTCATTCTACACCCTGTTATGATGAGTGTTGAAACCACCTCTTTTATGGAGGACACATTAACCAAGCTTTAAGTTTTTAATCTTAAGCTTGTAGTTTGGTGGCCTTTGTTAAAAAGGATAACTTACCGAATAGGATCGATTAGCTGTCAGAATGCTCGTCCTCAACACCTTACCCCGAGGCTCGGCTATGCAAATCGCTGAACATCATTTTGGCCGAAAGAGAACTATCTGATTCGGTTAGACGTTGGGAAAATCTTTTCATAATGTGCGACTAGTTGCCTTTTTATTTAGTACAGGAGAAAATATGTATTAAAATGATTTTAGCTCATCATCAGATGAAATATGGCATCATCAATATTCCTGCCAAATTATGACTTAATCAGCCGTTCCAGTAAGAACAACTGCTACCTCGTTTGACAAACATATTCAAATTTAGTTTAACTTGCCAACTAAAACGTTTTTTAGTCACTAAACATATGGCAAGCCTCTTAAACTCTTTTCGATCGACATTAAAAGATCGATATTAAAAGATTTAATTAAACTAGTTAATTTAGTAGACTTTGAATTTGCAAAAAGGTGGCAGCCCTTGTCCAATTTAGTTTCTAGAAAAGTTGACTTAAACCTCTCTACTTAGACACCCATATTAAAATAATTTATATAACTTTTTAACTAAATTGCATTTGAATTTCTAAACAGGTGGTAACCCTCGTCATAAATATTTTCGAAATAAAGTTAACTTTAACCTCTTTGTTTTGATAATAATAATATTTTTGCGATAAAATGTTTTCGAAGTTTTTGGTCGAGCTTCTTCTTCAATTTGTGGCGTGCGTCTTAATGTTATAACATAAATAGAGGGGCCGCCAATTTTACGCCGCGTCCGAAATGCAAATGGTTCTTATCAGCTACAGAGGCCCTCTCTGGTTTTATACACTTATAAATATATTTCATTGAACTTGTTATTTAAGTTGATTATGAATTTCTTAACAGGTGGCAACCCTCTGCAAAAGCAAATTCTAAATTAAGCTTTCGCTTACCTCGCTCGTTTTATTTGATTTAACTTGTTAATTCAATTTTAACTTTTTGAGCACGCCGAAATAGTTTTTAAACCTCTTCCGTTTCACACCCGCAATATTTTATTTAACTTATTAATGGGTTGATTTTAACTTTTGGTAAAGGTGGCAGTTCTCTTCAAAAAATATCCTATTCGGAGAAGAAATTAAGGAAAACAACATTATCTGAATCGCCTCTATTCCTTCTGCGCTGTATACAGAGACTATCCAATTCTGTCGTGACATTTTTAGCACAGGATATACTATACTAGATGAAGCTACACTCCAACGCCTCTCACAAGGATATCTGATGATTGCCTAGGCAGGACGTTGTTAAAAGTTGTCTCAATATTGAAAAAGTTTCACGCCCTACAGTTTGACAATGTAAATGATCAGCGATCGATTCGAGTTCCAATCGAATCCTGTACTGGAAGGCGAAAGGAGACCGGTAAGGCAATTGACTGTTTTAAAGCCTGTTACATAATATAGTGCTGTGTCAAAGTACTAAAACACGAACTATGTATGATGTCCGGTTCCCGATGGAAATTTCTATAAGACTCCCTGAACAAATATATCCATACGGTAAAGAAATTTATTAATTAAAAGAATGAAAGATGAAAGAGGGACGAGTCAGCTACTCGTTAAATTCTACGGAAGTAAACAACTCAGATTTTGAATTATATGTAAATATTTGCTTCACACCCTGTATCGTGCAAGCCTAACCAAACGGGCGCAATTAGAGCACGTGACTCTTAATTAAAATGCATGCACTGAACAATTAAGAAATTTTTCATTTCAAGGGTTTGATGTTTGCATTGTATAAGTTACTGAACATTGTTACATGCATAGATATGTACGTATGAGTACAAAAACAAATGAATAACGTTAAATACGTACTACGGGGTGTGAGTAACATCGCCACAGCCAGGGATGGAATTTCAAAATTTTAAAATGTGCCTAGGAGTCTTCAAAAATAGTGCCGAAAAGAAGATGAAAGTGCCCCAAATTAAATTGCTTTCTTTTAACGTATTTTGAGAACTTAAGAACAATGTATTTTTAGAAATAGTATTTTCTAAATACACTGAAGTAATGTAATAATTATTAATTAACTAATTTATTATAGCAAATCACTTTGATGAAGGATTCTCTTAGTCGTACATACATATATACATATATAAGTACATAAATGCATAGTAAAAACAGTACTCCAATTACGAAGGAGAAATACACCGAAATATAGATATTCTGACATGTTTACACTTATACTTATGTACCTATATGCGGAATAATGGAAGTGAGACATTATTACCAGTTTTGCCTATACTTTTCATTCATTAATTTTTTACCGATTTTATATAAAGGTCTAACTCATAATTTAACAGACACGATATATGTCTGTACACAAATC
>NW_023458567.1:19496858-19497241 GCF_013731165.1 Rhagoletis pomonella | reverse complement strand
TTTTTTCTTATTTCTACAAGTGCATATATCCTGCCGCTCATCGCCATATGGCATCCATGACCACAGACACAAAAGTATCTTATGGAGAAGAAAAAAAAAAACGCGAACAGGCAATAATAGAGGAAAATCAGAAAATCACAACCACTTAAGTATTTGTTTTTCTTTCATCTCGCTGTTGGTGTTGTTCTTCGCTCGAGAAAGAGGCGGGAAGAAAAATAAGTAGCTTGGCTAGCAAGACACTGAATATTGTGCTTTCCTTCGGTCACAAACTGTTTTTTTTTTTTATTTGCTGGCATTCGAAAATGCAATATTATAGTTATATTTGAAATTACTTTTATTACTCTTGATTTCCAGCTGTCGCGTCTTCGTTTGCCAAATTACTG
>NW_023458567.1:19494984-19496848 GCF_013731165.1 Rhagoletis pomonella | reverse complement strand
GGCTAATCTGAACTTTGACCCCTGTGTGACACACTTTAATCGACCGCAATCAGGACCAAAATTTATACATATGTGATATCTTCGACCATAGTAGCATGGACGTAGGGATTGAGGCTTGGGAAATCTGATGTAAAAATTTGCTACACACATTTAAGAACCACCCTAATGCGTATATGTATACATACATATGTATGCATACATATATTTAATTTTTTTTAGCAAAATTAATGCTCAACTTAATTGCGATTCGTAATCGTGCATTTGTTGTTTTTATGATCTTTATTATTATACTTTGTTTTGCTTTTTTGTGTTTGTGTTTCATCGTAAATTTCACCATTTATTTGTGTTTTCCGCATCTTCTCGGTTGACAACTGACAAATGATCGTACCGCCGCCATGTATAATCAAACGGTTTATCATTTCGTGTCAATGATGGCGTCATGTAGCGTAACGCAAGAACGAAAACAGCAACAAAAACCACAACAAAAGCAGAACAGAATAAACAAAAAATCATAATAAACAAATAAAATGTTCCGCAAATATTTTACAGTAAAATTACATTAAACGCCAGCGCCAGCAACAGCAACGACAACAACGAAAACATTTCACTTCGCGCACCGCTGCCGATGTACCTTCAGCTAGAGCCCATATGGAATATCAAAGCAAAAAAAAAATTGCTTGAAAAAATACTTTACATGCTTAATGTTCGCCGATTCGCCCGCCCGCCCGATCATCCAATCCATCCGTTCGCCTGTCCGTCCGTCCAAACAGTTGACGCTGCCGCTACAAGCAACGGCATCGCGGATGCATGTCGTGCATTTTCGGGACGCCCTCAATTACTTTTCGACAAATGTTTGTTGCAGCTATTGTTTTGTTATTTTTGTCGTTGTTGCTGCTGCTGCTGCTGCTGTAGCTTGCATTACATGCATTATTTTGCATGCTTTTCTCTTTATTTACTTTGCACTGGCAACATGATAAATGCCGCACAATTATATAGCCATCTCCGCACAAAAAAGTACTGCTTCATCGGTAGCTGCCAACGTCTGTGTGTTCGTCTGTGTGTTCGTCTGTCTGTCCCTTTGCGTATAAATAAATTTTGTTTGCTTGTTGAAGGAAACAAATTTGCCAAATTAATTTCACCGTAAATGGAGTTTCGCATATGGACACCACTGGCTGGCAATATTGCAGCTATTGACAGGAAAAAAAAGCGATTGATAGTGACGGACATGGTTTTGGTGGGATGGCGGTTAAGCGTCTCGTACGCATGGCAAATTGTTTTTTAATGATTTCTCAGGCACGTGGCATGAGTCGTGTTGAGGGAGTAGAGGGCAAGTGTAATACATATGTATGTCAGAAAATTTGAACTCCAAATGTGCGCAAACAAACGATTATTTTAAATAATGGGAAGTAATTTATTATCAAATCAAGATTTCTACTTAAAAAAAATAAATAAAAGTAAAAATTGGATCAGATTAAGACGGTTTTTCCTAAAGAAGAATAGCCTTGGACCCTAGGCTAGGCTTGGTCCTTTCTTGTACCACTACGAAGTCTCGCCCTGGTTGAAAAGATGCGCATATCCTAGTACTTTATTTTAATTCGTTGGAAATAAGTAGTGCATTAAATACTCGCTTTCCTATACGATTAACACGACCTCGGGACTGTTAGCCACCGTACATTACTTAGAGTATTTATGTACAGCACAGTCATTAGTAGGATTCTTTTAGGAAGTATTGAGCTTTCCAGACGGCTTGACTAATGATAATTTTATAGTTAAATTGGAATTATATAAAATAAAAAATATGCTTTGTGGTTTTATAGAATTAAAATTTTTTAAATGTAAGTTCTATCTATGAATTGCATTATGT
>NW_023458567.1:19482624-19494974 GCF_013731165.1 Rhagoletis pomonella | reverse complement strand
AAAAAAAATGACCTTGAATATGTGTATGGGTAGTATGTATATATTTATTGCGGATAATTGTATGGATGTACATAAGTGAATGGAGAAAAAACACGTACAAGTTTACAAAGCAAATCAAATTAAGAGATCAACAGTCAGATATATTTGTATGTAGACACAACTGTGTGGAGCGCCAGGTATACCTGCGCACAAGCCTGTCTAAATAAAGGTGTAAGCTTGTAAATATTTTGCTATCGAATAGGTGTCTTAAACTAATTTGCATATGAATTTCTTAAGAATTTAACTAACAATCGATGATATTTGCATTGTCCGCGTACGCTAGATCATTTCTTCATTAGCGCGCTACACAAATTTTATTCTTGCCTTGAGAAATATCCATATGGTCTTTAATTGTGCTGCCTTTCTTAAGAATTTGATACCTTACAAAATGAAGACAAACTTTCACTTAAAAGCTTACTTTATTTTCTTCTGGACGTAATCGCTTTAGAAGTGTCAGTCCTAATTGTGTGTGCAAGAAAGCGGAATGGAGCTGCAAAATCGATAGAAAGTTGAATGCGTGTGGCGATTAAGAAGTCTTTTTCTGGGCGAAATTTAAGAGCCCAGTTGCAACAGCTGGCGGTCGGAGCTGCGTAAGAGTCGCGCGTAAGTATAGGAAGGCCGTAACGCAACGCACCGCAACTGAACTGTTGGATTAATTGACTGCAATTTTACGCCACTGGCGTACGTTCAGTGGCGTGGCGTGATGTTAAAGCTTATTTTTTTAATAAATTTCATTTAATGTTTTATAAATCTTTTCGTAATTTTTTTTTTCTTACAGCTGCTACTTTCAACATCTGTCCATGAGTGTTGTGCCTAGCGGCTTCTGTACAACGCCACCATGTCGAGATCAGCGCGCAAGATCAACGCTTACCAACAACGCCGGCGCAGCATCGTACGAGTATCACGCAGCATCGAGAATTTGTTTGGTCTAAGCGTTTTATTGCTGCGATTTCACAAGAACAGAATCACAGGCGCAAAGCGGAGAAAAGATAAAAGTAATAAAAAGAAAAACAAAACGTCTGAAACGAAAGCTACATAACGCAATCAAGAGCAGCGTTCTCGAACAGCAACATACCAAATTAGGTCAACTTAACAAATCTCACCTGGTCTGCGCCGCGTCGCCGTTGCTTTGCCACCAAGTTGGTTGTTCGTGAAACAGCGGATTGTGCGAGACGCGGGCTTATGATTTGTTGTTTTGGTTTTTTACCCGTAAGCCTATCTTTGTATGAGCATACATGTGCATAAGTATACATGAATTCGTAAGTAGGCTCTACACATTGGCGGTCCGTCGGTTAACGCTTTTCATTACTAGCAGTCATCGAGGGGCTTTCTTTGCAATGCCGGTTGGCTACCGGTTAAATAGTTGGCTGCCGTATCTATGGAACGTAAAAAAAAGATCGGAAACAAATATATGTATAGGGTGTTTAGAAGGAAGTTTAACTTCGAAAGAGATGAGGTTTTGTATAGTATTTAAACTGAGTGAGCGGGCATCCCCTCGGGCGAATAATTGGCAGACGTGAGTATGTGAGTATGTGAGTATGTATTTTAGTGCATCGTCTTACTGACCAGTCTAAACTGGGAAAAGCACACTTTGCCCATAGAAGACGGAGGTACTTCAAGGAAGGCCTTGGAATGGAATCCAATTAATCGGCAAAGGCAGGCTTTGCGGAAGACCCCTCGAAACGTGGAGAAAATATTTGAGCCAAAGCAACCCATGTTAAGCTGAAACAAGCTCAAAGCTATTGAAAGAAACAGCACCAGATGCCCAGCTTGGTATTATAGTAAACGAAGGGAGACCATTGATCAACATCTGAAGAAAACTACAGCCACCACAGCAGTAAGGTGGAGAGAGTCAGAACTACTGCAGGAAAAATTAGATGAGTACTAATATCACTGGTCAACGGCCAAAATTTACCAGAGACGCCGTTATGAAATTCGTATGTAAAATCACCCCCTGGTTCCGAAAATCAAGGTTATTTTTAATTTTATGGTACCGTTTTTGAGATATTTGCAATTTACCGTTTTTGCAAAAAAAAAAAAAATTGGGTCCACTTAATCATATATATCTCAAGAACGAATTAAGCAATTCCAAAACGGTTTGAAGCTTTTAAAAGGTAATAAAATTTTCTATAAGCTGTGCATACAACACTTTTTGCTAGGCCCTGTAGATTCAAAGATAACGAACAATCATTACCGATTTTTTTCATTTTTTTTTGTAAAAATATAAAAAAAATTGTATTTTGCGGGGAAGGATCTCGAAAACCTTTTATTTTTTTGCAGATTTTTTTTTTCTCCCTAAGCTCTGTTATATTACAAAAAAAATAAGGTATCATCGAAGAAAATCGATGCAAAACTACGTAAGTTATAAGCGATCAAATAAAAATATCCAGGTTGCGCAATTTCAACGTATACCTCAAAACGTATGTATGGTATAAAGAAGAGTGAAATATCTAGCTATGCTCTGTTTCTATTGAGTTAAAAGTTCAATTTATGAATGAAATTACCCATATTTTTAACTTTTTTTTTAAATTTATTTATGTTTATACTATATTCTAACAATCTTTATCTTAATTTGATTTTACTATGTTGTCGAAATAATTATGTGTTCTACTTTGACGCTTATTCAGTTTAGGATCGGTTTCTCTTATGAGAAACCAGCAGTAATCACCCATCATTGCGACGTCCCAGAATCCTTGATATCGATTCTCAATTAATTTCATTTGCTGATGAAACCTTTCGCCATGTTCATCACTTTCGTCGCCAAGATTTGCCGGAAAAAAGCTCAAATGTGAGTGGAGAAAGTGAATTTTTAAAGACATATTTACGCCCATTTTCGCATAATTATTGATTAGGTCGTTCACTATCTGCTCGTAGTTAGGGCTTTTGTGTCTACCGAGAAAAGAAGCAACGACCTTTTCAAAGGATTCCCACGCTGCTGCCTCAACTGATGAGAGTAGTCCTTTGAATTGATTATTGTTGATCAACTTTCTTATTTGTGGTCCAACAAAAATACCTTCCTTTATCTTGGCTTGAGAAATATCTGGAAAAACTGTTTTCAAATAGTCGAATGCTTCGCCTTCTTTGTCCAAAGCCTTAACAAAGTTTTTAATGAGACCGAGCTTGATGTGTAAGGGTGGAAGTATGATTTTCTCTTTCTTGACAAGAGGGGTGTATTTGATGTTATCCACACCAACGGTAAACTCGACTCTTTCCGGCCAATCCTTTCTGACGTAGTGGTCCTTACGAGCTCGGCTATCCCACTTGCAGAGGAAGCAGCAGTGCTTGGTGTAGCCACTTTGTAGACCGCATAGCATTGCAACGACTTTGAGATCAGAACATATTTTCCAATCATGCTCTTCATATTTGATAAATTTGAGTATTTTTTGCATTTCCTCGTAGGTTTCCTTTGTATTTACTGCATGTGCAATCGGGATAGAAGGCTTTTTGTTACCAATATGCAATAATACAGCCTTCAAACTCAGTTTATTGCCGTCTATGAACAATCGCCACTCTTTTGAATCATATGTTTGACCAAACTCTTTGAATAAACCGTTGCAGTAGCATATACTGTCTTTCTTGGTATAGTGTTTGGAAAATGGTTCGTGACGAGTTCTACTATATGTCACCTTAACATCGGATGACACAAATTTAAATTGTTGCATACGAGAAGTGTGGATCTCGGCCTTTTCCTTGGATAGTTCCAAATCTCTTATCCAATCATTAAGTTGTGCTTGTGACAGAACGTTTCTTTCGTTTTCCATGCGAAATTCAGTACAACTTGATCCCCCGCACTCAGATGTTACTGTTGACAATGGAACTGGATCCGCAACTGCCGTTGGTAATGTCACTGTAGGTACGCTAGCATAGGTTACTCCTCTTGATCTTCCAACGCCAAGTACTTTTGTTTGACAAATATAACACTCTATTGAATGACAAGTAGGTTCTCTCCATATCATTGGTGTATCAAATTTTGTTTGTTGTCCTGATTCCCACTGAATCAATTCTACTCGACACGATGTACACAAAGTGTTCGGTGTCCATGGTTTTTCAGCATTTTTAGGCTCAATTCCAAAATACTTGGAGTATAAAGTTTTGATATGATCTGAGAACACTCGTCGTCGCCTTATGATAGTATATTGGCCACACATGAAACAGAACATATCTGGATCCTTATTACACTCAAATTCTCGCGTCCTTTTACTCATTTTATTTTTTTTAATAAATCACGGTTTTGAAATTAGACTTATGAACTGAACTATCTCCGGCGAGCCTTGAAGATGTTATGAAGTTTCAAACCGCATTAACTCATATTTATACTCGGAACAAGAATAAAATTGAAAAAATCAAATCTTACCTAGACAGAAAGGTTCCTTTTTATAACAAGCCGGGAAAAGAAAATACTACCTGTTTTAGATGTAGGCTTTAGAAATTTTCTGTGTCTTATAATTTTGAAAATCTACCTGCATACTTACCCATAACTGACGGAAATACATGTTTATAACTACATGCCTACAGCAGGTTTCGAACCCAACCACTCTTCCTTTCGATGCAACCACTCTACCTACTATAATACAATTCGAGTATTAAAAGTACTATTTGATTTATTTAAAGAAAAAGTGTTATCATTGTTATGGTGTTATTCGTTTATCCGGATAATATCTCACTTGCACTTTATACCTTTAACATATGTATGTACATATGTATAGGTACATACATTGAAGTTGCGCAACCTGGGTATTTTTATTTGATCGCTTATAACTTACGTAGTTTTGCATCGATTTTCTTCGATGATAGCTTATTTTTTTTGTAATACAACAGAGCTTAGGGAGAAATAAAAGGTTTTCGAGATCCTTCCCCGCAAAATACATTTTTTTTTATATTTTTACAAAAAAAATTGAAAAAATCGGTAATGATTGTTCGTTATCTTTGAATCTACAGGGCCTAGCAAAAAGTGTTGTATGCACAGTTTATAGAAAATTTTATTACCTTTTAAAAGCTTCAAACCGTTTTGGAATTGCTTAATTCGTTCTTGAGATATATATGATAAAGTGGACCCAATTTTTTTTTTCTGGTTTCTGGTAAAGAGAAAAAGTTGAAATTTGTGGTCCTGTGTATTTTGAGTAGAGTGGAGCTAAGAAGTATTATTCTGTCATCCTTTCCTCTTAAGGCCTTTCGAAAGTGCGTAGTCACATAGGAACCGCTAAACGATCAACCAAAAACTCAAGGTCCATATTACATATTAAATAATAACTAAATATTCGCCCTCACTCCGCAAAACTACATAAAAAAAAAATATAAATATATAAAATTTACATAAGATAAAAACGAAGTCGCACAAAGAGACGGCCTTATTCAGAAAGCTCTGCCTCAAAGCGCTACTCATTTTCCCATTCCTCCATCTTTACCCAAAAGTATCTATCCAGATTGTAGGAGCGGTTGCATGATCATTGCTCACTTAAGCATGTACTTTGGGGTTTAGAGCACTCAAAAACTTAAAAGAAATCTTATCTAAGCACAACTATTACTAACAAGAACGGTCAGAATGTCGCATATTATATAGTAACAACGTTTTGCTAGCTGGACGTATTGGATGAAGCTGCATACCGATTAGAATACCACATCAGAGCCACATAAGTTGATTTACTAGTAGCTAACCTCGCCCTGGAATTTGATTCGAAAGTTTTACTTTAGCTGCATGCCCGTTGAAACTTCAATGCCTAATCGAAAAGTATCTCTTTTTAGACCTCTCACAATAGCGTATGTTTATACTCTCTACCCACCTGCTAATCGGTCAGTATTTTCGTCTGCCAAGTGACTGCAGATTTGTACTGTAGAATAGGCCACCCCGGTTCTACTAAATAGCACTGTTCTACCCTAAAAAGCTAATATATTCGTCGATAGCCGTATTTGAAAGCAATCGAATTTTCGATAGTGAAAATAGAGGGCTGTACGGATACGCCGAGCCGCGATAGCCCTATCAACATCACTCTTTCCCCAATTTCCGGTCTTAGTAATATCGAAAGGAACGAGGCAGCTGTTGCGATAGCTAGTTATGGTTTCGAGGCGGGCAACTCAATACAACTACTGTTAAGGTGTTTAGAAATGAAATGAGTTTATTGTGAGATCTCTAGGTTATTATAGCTGGGGTTGAACAGCAAAAATACTGTAGAGCTATAACTCAACAGATCTTCAGTAAGTGTTCTTATTGGCATCCTTACAGGAATACTTTGCTATAGTACCTATGCTCCAACGTTTGGCGAATACTGAATAGTTCTGTTGTAGAAGCTGAAAGCTAGAAGAAATTAAATGGCCACTTTCTGTACATACATTGTCCGGACATACCTTAATTTTTATTTGGAATCAAAAGCGGTTTATCGGCTTGATAAAGCCTTGATAATTATATCCTCGTTTCCGTTTGTAAAGGAACTCCAGTTAGGGGAATTTGCCTCCTCCAAACACTAACTTAAATAGGGCACTAATAATACAACTATGTCTATCACTCGGCCCCTCTCCAGTCGTATTCGCTGACGGAAAGTTTTGTATTTTTTTTCTTAAAATCTATGTGGGAGCTATGTATGTATAAATACATATATAGCAGTCCTTTTGAATAAGTATTTTAACAAGTTAAGCTACTACTTATAAAAAATAAGCTGGGGTTTCGATTTATGTATGTATGTACCTTGTCAAATGTGAGTAATTTTTTAACTTACAGTTATTACTATTCTAAGTCATTGAACTATGGTTGAAAGCATCTCTAGTTGCAACACCCTGTACTTAAGTACACTTATGACGATACAAACTTTTTGCGAAATCCCATTCTATTTGCATATGTTTGTGCATAGAGGATTCTTCTCTTAAACATTTTGAGTGCGCATGAGCACCATCGTTTCTAGGCCTTGTATTATACTTTGTTTTGTGTCAGGAAAGGCGGTTAAGCTCGGAACACTTTGACGACAGCAAGCGACAAGCAGCATCTGTCAAATTTTAAATACACACGTTCTTACGGACACAATTATTTTGACGACAGCACGACATCTTGGCTGCAGGACTGCAATTGTCGACGTCGCCAAATTAAATCTATTTCTAATTTTGCCGGCGACAATGAGTAGATGTAGTGCTACAAAATTAAATTGTTGCAAAATTAATCACATATTCTTGATTGTTCATGTTTTTCTTATTTACTTAAATAAAAATAGACAATTTGTGAAATAAATATACCAAAATGTCAAACTTTAAAATCAGCTGTTTGCTATGTCGCTGAGGTCTTCAAAATGTTTAAGAAGCTGGCTTCAAGGCGACATTTGTCGACAAAATGATGTCGCTGTCGTTACGTCGTGAAGTTGCAGTCGTCAAAGTGTTCCGAGCTTCATGGCGGTGTTTACACAATTTTAAGAGAATTGCAATAAAATTAAATTTCTTTTGAATGTATGTACTATACATACATATGTATGTATGCATGAACATATGCCTCAGTAAATTCACATATGTAAATTCTTATTAAACTTCTACTGCAAACAATTTATTCTGCAATTTGACGCTTTGGTCCGAAGTTAACTAAATTTACGAAAACATATTTTGTGCTCTCAAAACATACATATTACAATTCGTTGTTCGTTTTCTCATTGCGATATCTTACATTAAACTGAAACTACGGCTTTGAAATATATATATATATTTTTTTAGTTTCACGCTTATGCAAGTAATTTATAACGCATTGCTGTTTTTAATCTGACCTTAGCCAAAAAAGGCAAAAGAAATTGATCTGCATTCCTATTATTTTCTGGTCTGCTTTTTCCGGTTGTAATACAGCTCTATGTTTGTCTTGGTTGTTCCAATGTTTTTTTGTTGCTAAATGCAAATAATTTATTCTTAGCTAATTCTCTCACTACTCGTACGTATCGTGGTCGCATGATTTACGTCCCCACTTCTTCGTTTTCATCGCGATAAAGTACACTTGTGGCCACACAAACCAATAGAAAAATATTTTATTAATACAGTTCACACTGTAACAAAGACTATATAAATAAATGTTTCTAACTTTGTACAAAATTTATAAAACATTCAGAAGTTTTTATTGAAATTTTAAACTTTTTGATCACATTTTTTAGAAAATTTTCTGTTATTTATGGAGTTTCATTGCCACTTTAATATTAGTATA
This sequence comes from Rhagoletis pomonella, assembly GCF_013731165.1. Classification (NCBI taxonomy): domain Eukaryota; kingdom Metazoa; phylum Arthropoda; class Insecta; order Diptera; family Tephritidae; genus Rhagoletis; species Rhagoletis pomonella. The sequence continues at coordinate 19,486,777 of NW_023458567.1, read as the reverse complement.
GTAAAATTCTGTTTGATTCTTAAATTTCTTTCCATACGATTGTGCTCATTTTTTCCATATAAAAAGCATGGAAAAATTACACAAGACCCGCGAAAAAAAAAATTTCAAAAATCTTAAAGAATTTTGGGTAAGTTTAGTCAAAATTACACATTGTTGTACTAAAATTAAATTAAAAATTGTATGAAAATTTTATTTATATTGTTTTTTTTCACAGTGTGAACTATAGTTATTTTCGTTTTATTAATTTAAAAATTTTACCTCATTTTTAAAGTGGTGGTAACTTTACGTAGCCACCGGGCACATGTTCATATCGCTACCGTCCTATTCTGAGTTTTCAAAAAGCACTTTGTTGATTTGCAAGTGTTGCTCTAGCGGTCCCTGTGTCTCTTGAGTCGAAGAACCAAAACTTTTTTTTCAAGAAATTTCGAGTATTTTTCTGAACTTTTCCGGATTTTTAGTGAAAATGTTTCTTGTTTTATTTTTCTGGAATCGTTTTGAATCTTGCGAGTCCTCTGGAGTTTTTGGGATGTTTCGAAAGAATCTCTTAGAATTTTGAAACCTCTCGACATTTGTCCTGCCTCTGGCACTTTTTTAAAAGAATTTAAGAGTATAAGAATTTTTCGTGGTTTATTTTTTGTTTTTCTGGACTATTCCGTATATTTCAAAACTTCTGGATAATTTCGGAGAATTTTAAAATTTTATCGGAAAAAGTTTTGGGAACTTTCAGGACCATAATTATATTTAAATTTTATCTTGGCTCTTTATTTATGATTCATCATTTAAGCTATAAAATATCGTTTTACTTATTTTGCTATCTGTTCTTGTTCTCGAGATATCCGATTGAGTCACAAAAGAAGTTCGTATTCAACACTGTGCTGCGCGAGCCAAAAACGAAGTCACGCAAAATTGGTTACACAACTCGAGCCTTAATACTTCAATTTCGGCACCGAAAAAGCTTAACAGTCCAGTAGAACCTGTTACGTAGATTCCATTTCATCATCATTCGGTTAACTGCAGCAGTGAAATTTTTTGTCGTGACTCTTTGTGTTGTCACGTGAATTTCCATCGGAATAGGACCTGTTAAAACTCGCACCAAAAGCGAGAGCCGTAGCTTAACAAGTATAAGGAACTCCTAGGAAGGCCTAGACAATATTCACGAGCTCTCGAGGTGAACAATTTTTACTCGCGAAAAGTACATATCAGAGTAGATATCTTAAGGTTGTGTGTACCAATCCATCTACGGGGAAAGTCGGCTAAGTATAATTCTCTCAGCACATGTGTAATTTTACTGTAGCTACATTATTTAGTTAAAGTTCATGTGTTGAGAGAAATATTTTCAGCTGACTTTTTTCTGGATGCAGGAGATCTATAGCGTTTTAGGATTATATTTAGTTTCAGAGGTGCAATCATTTCAACCTCTTCTGGGTATCTATCCATCTTTCGCTTCAAAGTTGGATACCAATACTTCTGAAAAATATTTACTTAAATTAAATTACACTTGACTTACCTAAATATTAAATTTCCCATATTTTACTCTTTTTCCTTGCAGTTTTGTCAACCCGCATGAAACAATTGGCTCACTTGCTGGACGATTTCAATTTCGAATGCATTGGCACAGCGCAAACAGATGATGAGAATGTCATTTGCGAAAGTCTGAAACATTTCGCCGCCATAATTGGAACCATCGAAGATGAGCGAGAAAAAATGGTGAGTAAATGCCAACGCCAACTAAATGTTTAAACTCGTATTTGTGTAGAAATATTTTCATAAGCTTACAGCCAGGCGGCAACAAACCATAAAATTTGTATTTAGTAGTGCGAGATCTATTAGCAGGAAAATACTAACCATATGTTTTTACTGAAACTTTTTACTAACTAAACACATCCATTCATACACAGTTAATACATATAGTATCACTAACTGATGGCGTTTCTGCACAATTTCACAGCTGACGCTGGCGGATCAACACATTATTATGCCACTGGAGGAGTTTCGTAAGAAACATATTGGCGGCGTTAAGGAGAATAAGAAAAAGTTTGATAAGAAGACGGAAAAATTTTGCCAGACACAAGAACGTTTCCTGAATATGTCAACAAAAAAGCCAGAGAATACGATACAGGAGGTGAGTGTGATTGCTTGTAGCTATGTGTGTACATAGATAATATGCAGGAAATACGTTTAAGCGATTTTAGCGGAAAAGTTAGTGTTGTACATATATGCGCTGGGAGACGGAGGGAGTAGCGCAAAATTTAATAAAAAAAAAGTGCACTTTTAGTTGAATTTGTGCGAAATGAACAAACAATTTTGGTTTCTAAGCGCACACACAAATCGCCAAGACCGGATGTGCTGCGAAAAGCTTTTGCTATTTTTGAAAGTAAATAGTTTTTGTGCGAGCACTGCAAGAAAAACGGATGTGAAGTTGGAAACATTTTGCTGGTAAATCAATTAATTTTTTTATTTTTTTTTGAGTGTTAAATACTGGATATTCTGTACATTAAATGCAATGTCTACATATTTATGTATGGACTTAACTCTGATATCAGCTCCTTGGAGGAATTTTTGAAATTTTTGCAGAAAATTATTTTAATAAATATAATTATATTATCTTCTTTCCTTTTTAACCGACTTCCAAAATGAGGAGGTTATCAGTTCGTCGGAATATTTTTTTTTTTTTTTTTATGTATGTTACCGCATAACTTTGGACCACGTCAACCGATTTCGATAATTCATATTTTCAAATTTATTTTAAATTTTTTGTTAGTTTTATTTTGCTAGTTTTTTTTATTTCACTTTCGTTCGTCTTATTTATTTCTATTTATTGTTTAAAATTTTTTTAACTTATATAATTTTATTAAATTGTCGTAATATTATGTTCCGATTCAAATTTTTTGTTTAATTTAATTTGCAATTATGTATATGGATGGTATCATTTTATTTTATGCATCACAATTTATTTTTGTTATTTTTAATTTTATTTTATTTCATTATAAAATTAGTATTTTTAGTTTTTAAACAAATTTTTATATGTATTTATAATTTTATTTGTTTCATTTTAGTTTATATAACTTTTTTCCTTTGATATCATTTTATTTCACTTTTACTTTAATTTAATTTAATTTTGTTAATATTTCGTATATTTTAGTGCGTTTAGTTTTTATATATAAATTATCTTAACTCTTAATTTATTTTTAATATAATTTAGTTTTGTTTATTTTTTATATTTCATTCAACAATTTTATTGAGCTTGAAAAATGAAAAATGTTGTGGAAAACAATAAAAATGTATACATGGTAGAAGTTATATCCGCTATTTCGGAGATCACCGCATCTCCTCATCAGACTTCTTAATAGAATTCACTGGGACTTCAATCAGCAGCTCTGGCGTACAAAGCTGACAGTCTACCTACTGAATTAAGCTTGGCATATAAACTGTTGTTGCTTTTTTCTATGTATGTTTTATATATTTTCTTTTTAATTCGGTTTTATAAAATTTTATAATTAATGTTTAGTATTTTTCACAAAAAAAAAAAACAAAAAGAAGAATTTAATAAATATATTTATATATAGTTTAATTTTAATATGGTTTTCAATTAAATTTTTATTTTATTTTATTATATGAATGAGTTTTTAATTTTCTTACTTTTATTTTATCGTTTTATTTTCTGTATTATATTTTGCATTATTTGATATATGTAGATAAGTTTTACATTTAATGTATGTATGTATGTATATACTTTTATTTTATTTCATATTTTTTCTACGAGGCATTTACGAATTTTTTATTTAATTTTAATCTTTAATTTTGTTTAAATTGAAATTTGATTAAATTTTTCAGTTTCTTTATTCTTTTTTTTTAGTTTTTAAGTTGGCATAATTTTTAATTTATTTTTTAATTTAATAGTTTTCATTTTATTTTTAATTAAATCTAATATTTTAAATTAAGTCAATTAATTTTTATATTTTTTTTAAATTTTATTTTTAATTTAATTTCTTTATACGTTTTTTAAGTACGTATTCAATTACAATTATATTTTCGCTATTATTTTTAATTTCTCTCAGTGTCCCCAACGTAAGTTTTCGGAACAGCAATTTCTATGAAAGAGTTGAAACGGAAAATGCAATAAATACGAAATTCATTCGGCATGTTAGCCGCC
>NW_023458567.1:19468808-19482524 GCF_013731165.1 Rhagoletis pomonella | reverse complement strand
TTTTTGCTGCCGCCAAAGTTCCATGACCTGCGCCAACAAAGAATTGCATTACTGCCCTGCTGCTGAAACTATTGTTGGCATGAATGTACATACATACGTAGTACATAGTAATGCGGCGTGCAATTCACTCAACCCACTATAGGTAAACGCACACACAAAAATATATGCCACATACCTACATACATGGGCAACCCGTATTGCAACGTCAGAAACTACACGCCGAGCCGAGCCGCCCTTAATGTGTGTATACCAGTATACCAACAGTTGCCACTTACTTATTTGCTGTAAATGCCACAACGTACACAAATACATTAACATACCTGTGTGTGTGTGGAATTGTGTGGGCACCTACTCGTCGGATTTGGCACTATCCGCCCAGGACACCTACCAGCAAAACTATTCCTCCATCGTCAAACACCCCCAAGTGGAGTGTTGCAACACCAAAACGTTTTGATTTATTCAAGCCACCCACTAGTTTTTGTTGGTGTGAGAAACTCCTTTTTCTATGTAATTGTATATGTGGATAATGACCCTTTAGGAAAAGCAAAACATTGCGAGGTATGCGAAATTTTTATGGAACCATGTCTATACATACACACTTAGGTGTTATATCCTAAAACAGAGGCGCATTAGCACCTAAGCCTTCCAGTGAACTAGCTACTTCAAAGGAAGACACGAATAGACTACTTCACACAACCATAAACATCAATCATCCTTGTATATGTTACCGGCCAAACCCTAGATTAGGCTCCGCAATATTTTTGAGCAGAACTCTTATCGCGTAAAAATAACCCTCATCAGTCCAACTCCAGATACGCAGTCCACAATATTCTTGCGTCCAACTTGATTCCGCGTTGGACGGATGTATCGGATCTAGTTCGATCTAGTTTGGCCAAGGAAAAATTAGTTTGTCCTAAGATCGGGTTTGGCCAGTTACATATATAAAAAAAATGTTTGTCTAACCATTTCAATATTGCCCTATAGGGTTCAATAGTTTTTGCTTTAACCTGTGGGTCTATGTGAGTTGACTACTTTTGCATTTCGTCGTTGGGTGAGTGTGCAGCAATACTGTCTTAAACCGTTAAATTGCAAATATTCGACTATTTTGCTTTCGTTGGTGCCCAGTCCACTCACTGAACCCAACCCTACAGCGCCACACAGCAAACTCAGCCCGACAACTCAACTTTTTGCTTGGTAACAGAAAGATTTGTTTGCATTGCAATGTTGTTTCGTAGTTTAGGGGTCGTATGCCCGCCCTCCCACCGTTCGCCTTCACTGCCTGCATATTTGTCTGATAGTGACACTGTTGCTGCAAAAGAAAGGTTGCCTGCTGTTAATACTTTTATTGCGGACTTGACACTGGGCAACAGTGGGACAAGTTGGATGGGGTTAGCATCAAAAATCTCTTGGGGTATTTGTATAGTGAAATGTTATTACAAATGTAAATAAATATATTTATTTTCGCGTTGGGTCGGAATCATGGATAATCCACGTCTTAAGAAAAAAGCTCTGTAACTATAAAAAAAACTTCACACAGAATTCGCATACCGATACGTAATCTGTTACTAATGCTGAATTTCCACTAGGTATTAAATGGCAAATGACAATGTTTGGCATTAAAAAGTATTCGTGTCATTACGTTAAAAAATTGTCGTTATGTTCATTTCTACATGGCATTTTTATAAATGACTTATATTTTTTGTCATTTTAATGCCTAGTGGAAATTCGGCATTAGGCATTGATCATCATTACGTATTGTTTTGAGGCACCAGCTAAAAGTTGGTATCGAATTTCTGAATTTTGTTTTGCCAGTCCATTCTTGCTTGTCTGATGCTCAACGGCGCTATTTGCATAAATTTATACTAATGCATCGCTCAAAATACTAAGGCTTAATAAAATAAAAATGGTTCTAAATGGTAGCCTTGATAAATCGTCCTGCTTCGCCTATGCTTGCGTATGCATATGTATGTATATTAGGGTGGTAAAAAAAGGTTAAAATGTTAAGCTCTCACCCTACCTAATTTTATTTAAATGGAAAAAATACCCGATTTTGTTTTGTTAAAAAAAATAGCCTGAAATCCCCTGAAGTTTTCCAAGTATTTTATATGGGCAAAAACACTTTTTCGTAGAATGGTATAGCATTCTCGAAAATCAAATTTTCCTATCGGAAAACCCCGTTGCTCTTCAGGAGACTCCCAATTGTTTATTTTACCATTTTTTAAAACTAACGATTTTTTATAGGTCCCCTATCGGATTTTTTGGGGTTTTTAAGGGACCCTTAAGAACTCTTCTAGATATAAACAAAGTTTTCCGGTCGAAAAATATTTATTTTCAAAAATTCTATACCATTTATACGAAAAGGTGTTTTTGCCCATATAAAATACATGGAAAACTTCATGGGCTTTCGGCAGTTCCAAATATATATATATTTTTAACAAAAAATACATGTATTCTCTTTTTTTCAATTAGAAAAATTCTAGGTAGTGAGGGCTTAACATTTTAAAAATGTTTTCCAGACATGTACTTTTGGGCCACCCAGTACACATCTAGTACTGTGAAATTTGCACAGTGAAAATAATTTCTGTAACATTTTGAACGCATTTTGAGTGATCTTGGGACCGACCAGAAGTCTTTAATTTCAGTCTGACAAGGGAGGAGGAGATATGTGTCACAGACAGGACCGAGTTAGTTGTTGAACGACCGCTCAGGCGAGCACACGTATTCTTCCGCGCTTTCACAGTACTCGAGCCAAGACAACATTTCATTTACTTATACATAATTTCATTTACTTTTACATAATATCACTCTTACAAATGAATCACAGTTCAATGTACATACGTCTTATTTAAATAAAAATCATCGTTTACACAAGGTATGTTCATTATATAAAAATGTCGAGGAAGATTTTGCTAGCTTAAGTTTTTAGAAAAAAAAAAAAAAACAATGAGATCCTATATCAAACAATGTTTATGTTGATATTTTTGTTGATGCAGGCATCTCGTCATTGCTTACAACGAACTCGCGATAATGAACCTCGAAAGCCAATGATCTACATACATATCCTCAAATAGTTAGAACATTGTCATTGAGTTATCCAATATCTTAATGACCGGCTCTACACTGCCAGACCTAACGAAATAAGCGCGAACAATAGCCATTACCTCAGAATCAGTGATGAAGAGTGGCCTCAGCAGCGGTGTTTCAGGTCGAGATGGTAATCCCACGAATTTGCAGGATAGTTTGTAGGACTAAAGCTGGAAGCTAAGCGGACTTCGTTTGAGCATAGTGATCTCAAAGCTTTTGAAAAGTATACTCCAATTGTAGTGATGTGATAAAGCTCTTTGGTTCAGTTTAAGTTAAAAAATACAGAGGATTGAAATGTTAATAGGTTATTAACATTAGTATTAAGCCATTGAGAGCTATAAACTTTTCACAATTTTACAATTCCAACTGGTGTATAAATTGCATACAGATAACAATATCTGCTAACGAATGGACAATTCTGTAGATAAATAAATCTATCGAGTAAATGGATAAATTAATATAGCGATTGCAATAACGACTAAATCGGAGCCTTTGTCGTTAAACAAATCTGTTAAATAGAAATACGATAAAAACAAGCTTATATGTACCCGTATGTATGTACGTAATTACTTCGATGAATATTAGGAAAACAATATCTGCTGAAAAATCGATCTTTTTAATCGAAACATGTACAAATATGTATGTATGTCGAATGCGAATACGATTGCAATAAGTAAGTATTGATGCAATAATATTTTCGTCTAATATAGTGATAATTTTAACCATCTTTCAGTTGAGAATATGACCGCAGCAATAAAAAGAACCAAGTAATACATACGTTTTCCTTAAATGCATTTATAAAATCTGAATCTGAAGTTTGCAATTATGAATTACATGTATGTACGTATTGCTATAAGAATAACGACCAACAAATCGATAATTATTATCGATTAGATAATAAATCTGTCGAATATTAATACGATTGTAATAAGTTCATTTATAATTATATTGATAAATAATTCGATATCAATAAGGAATGACAAATCCATATATTATCGAAAAATATTTAGTCGATAAAATATTTATAATTAAAAAAAAATATTATTTTTCGTAAAGTAACTTGAAAAGGAAGATTTTTAATATTGTTCTTTAATTCATACTTAATTCATATTCTTTTCTTCGTACACATTTCATACCACTTTTCCACTGTTGCACATCCCTACTTCATATCTTACCTCCTTCGCTTCGCTTCTCACCTGAAAAAGTTGACAGTCCATTACTTTCTTTATGTAACAACATTTTGCTATCTAAAGTTTACTTTGCCTGCACGTTCGGGTTAATCCTGTTGATTTTGCATGCAAAGCATGAGGAAAGTCTGGGAAAATGGGAAAATGCAAAAATAAAAGGAGCATAAGTAAAAAAGGAAATAGTGTATTTACCTGCTTTTAGCTGAGCTGACTGCAGCCACCAGGGCTATTATGCATTTATGCCATTATTTGAAAATGAGCTTTGAGAAGTCTACGTGCCAGCGCATTTTAAATTTCACTTTGAATGCAAATTTACTGAAGTTGAAAATTTGTTACGTTGATAAGAATGGATATTTGAATGGATAATTGAATAAATTTGCCGGCTGTTGCAATATTGCAAATTTAATGCATATTTGAGTTGGGCGAGCAATTACACTACAGCGCAAATGGGCTTAAAATTGGCAGACGAAAATTTTGCGTCATGAAAATTTTCAAGTTTTCGAAGAGCGCAATGTTGAAGAAACATGTATTCTTGCCTTTAGATTGAGCTACACGGAAACATTGTTGAAAAATATTTTGCACTTACGAGTACCTACATATGGGCATAAGTACGTACATATGTATGTATGTACACGCTTTGGTATGAAACTCCCTTTCCTCTTTCTGCCTCCGGCTACCGACTCTTAATGCATCGATTTGTTAACTTCCACTTGAATTATGTTTTGGGCCGTGCAACTCTCTTTCATGCACATGCCGCCTTTAACTTTAATCTGTGGCACTTGTACACTTGAAATATTTCAGCATATGTCCATACACAAGTACAAACATCGATCTTAACAAACACTCGCATTCCTTCGATACGAGTATGTTGCTGGTTTTCAGGTCGAAAACCAATTGCGGTGGCAAGTGCACCAACACCACCTGGTCTGCTGTTCCCAACGTCCGTTCCAATATGAACAACTAAATATTGAATTGCTCCTCAGCGTACGCTGCTGCGGCTATCAACAGTTTAAATGTTGTTGCTACTTGCTGCAATGTACATGCTCGCATTTTATTTGTGTGTTTTGGTTTTATGCTGTTATGCCGCAACACGCCCCAAAATAAATCGATTGCACTACCTCTTGGCTTACTCGCTCGGTGGGGTATTTGATGGATTCGAAAATTTGTTTTAGTAAATTATTTGTGTTCGTGTTCTTGTTTTTTTTTTGTGTTCATATAATTGCAGTTGCTATGGGAGTTGCATTGTTGTACATACAAACATACGAGTACTAGTAACAGTTGTAAATTCTAGGAGTGTGGTTGTTTTTGGTGCTGCTGTTTTCATGAGGCAACGCACAGAAAACATTATTCGATTTTACTACAATAAATAATCGATACACTAGGAAAAAAGGCTCTGAGGGGGCTTAGGTTGCACCCGTTGGAGGCGCGTAGAGTGCCGAAATGGCTGTTTGTTTTTCAACTGCAACTGACTACTTAGTTCTCCTTTCTTAACAACTAAATACTCTCCACGAACAGATTGATACTTTACATGGAGAACGCAAGCCGATATAACCACGAATCAGTATGTTAACAGAACAGAAACTCTCTGGAAGTTTCCTCTCTTTTACCTTTCCTCCTGTCATGAATCAAGATTCCCTGAGAATTTTTTATATTAAATGGCAGAGTTGAGCTGTCAAAAAAGTGTCAAACAGCTACATATTTCGAAGTTCGAATTTCCTCCTCCCAAATTTTCGGGGAAAATGCTACTCCTTGTGAGTTAATTATTTGCGGATTTCTTTCTCGGGAGAAACGAATTCCCGGAGAACAAACAGGGAGGGAATATTCAGAATTGGGCTGAATATGATTCGTAGCGAGTAGTTAACTATTTGAACAAACGGTTTTGTCAATTGATTGACGCTCGCTTCAAGCAACTTTTTATCAGCCTTTAATCTTTTGGTGAAATCACATCGCTTGATTTAATCGATTGATCCAAGATTTTAGTCAAAATGATTGACCTTCTGGCTACTATTAAGGCCCTCTATCGATCTCCAATACTAACAACGTTCTGGAGTAAGCCACTCAAAAAGTCTCCAACTTAGACAATTAAATGCTTCAATGACCCTAATGGCGATTGAGATGCCTTTTTTAACAACTCGTCGACGTCTTCATTACCCTCGATCCCGCAGTAAACTGTAATTCGACAGAGCGTTAACGAATGGCTCGTTTGCTATCATATTTTCTGATTAAATTTTCGGCGTCTACTGTCACCTTAGGCTTTTAAAAAGGCAAACATAAGATACATCTGGCTGGTCGGTTGCAGTGCTCATTAATACTTCTCGTGGAAAGTGAGTTGTGTCTATGTTAATCCTAGACTGCTTTGTCGATGAGAACGTGAACGGGTGTGTTACATAGAAGGGGCTATGATATATGATTAAGGGAATAGGTTGCAGTCATAAACCTCTCCTGCGATTCCTGTCTTCGCAAGTTGAGAAGGAGACGAAAGCAGCATGCAACAGTAGGTGAACTAACGTGCACATCTGCTCCGTATGACGCTCACTCTGGCCACAGATGTATCGGTGTTTAACGTGGGTACCTGCCACTTCAGTACCAATTGGCAGTATGAGGTGGACACACTAACCACCTTGGTAGAGTTCGAAGCCTATCTAAAGCCTCTGCCGTTCTTTGGTTACCGGTACCCGGCTGGAATGCAAACCACATAGAAGCAACCAAGGCCGATTCTACCCGCATTTGGGTGTTAAACCACAGCAACCGTGAATACTCTACGAGGGCCCGTATTCAAGAATAGACCGGAGTAATGCTCAACTCCCTCGACTTGCTCGACTCACACTGACTTGCTGAACTTGCTCGACTTGCTTAACTTGCACACTCATCTTCCTTTCTTCCTGTGCTGTGTCCCTTACCAGAGACAACTTCTCCTCAACATGCACACTGCACTTCTATTCATCCTAAAACAACACTTTATCTCTACCCATCTTGCTCGTGCTCTTGCTCGCTATTTTCGTCTCACTAGTCATGCTCATCTCGCTCGCAAGCACGCTCCGGGGGCATCCTGTTTCTCGTGATACCAGAATTAAGTCTGTGGTCAGACCTTAAAGCCGAAACTTCTGCCAGTTGAGCCTCCACTCCCCTCGAGGACTGGCAACCTTTGAGTAGGGACCTCGAGGTTGTCAAGCCACAGCCACTCTGGCCACAGGTCGATGAACGAAGAACGCGGAGTTTATTAAGGCTCTCAAAGCCAAACGTTAGACTTCGCATAGGAATACTAATGGACAGTGTTCCGCTTGATCCATGACCGTCAGGTTCCGAGCCCCGCATACGCAGAGACTGCAGAGATGAAGAAGAGATAGTATCCGTCCCATACTTCCTTTGGAAGTGCCCGCAGGGGACCAATTCGACGAAAGCTTAAATGCTTAGAGAAAACTCCACTATAGAGACTGCTAGGATTTGCTTAAAATCAGGATGGTTTAAGGACATCTAGGGATAGGCATAGGGAAACCCTCTTTCGGGTGAACACTTATTCAGAAATACACGCACAATCTAACCTAGCATAATTTGCTATTATACATATTGTTTATTTATGGTAGACTACGAAGCTAGGGCGCTGTAAGATGGAATTGATCTTATGATAGCGATATTCATATGTACATCCATAGCACATGTTTAGCTTATGATCCCCAATTACTACTGAAGATTCTGTTGGAATTGTGGTAAGATGCTTCTAACAGAATCCGTGACGTCGAAGCGGAAACTCATCACACTGGCATCGTTACAACGCCCATAAACATTGTCCATTCTTCTTCATGATCGCCAAAGTAGTTCAGTAGTTCTCTTCTAGCTCCGATAAAATGAATGCCGAAATTTTTTTCAGTGCATATGTGTGGTCACTACCTATGTATACGCGTTGGATGCGCTATGCAACATGGAGCATTCAAAGAAAAAAAACCAACAACACTTGTTTCGCTGTATACATCAGCTAGCATCAACTGCTAATATCAGTTGTGGGCCGTGACCATTGTTGTTAATGTCATAAGTTGTTGTTATACATACGTTAACAAATAATGAAGTTCTATTCGTGCTATTTGTTGTTCTTGTTTTTGTTGCATTCGCGTTAGTTCAATTGATTTTTGATTACATTTAAATTACAATGAACTGTTCAGCGTGATGTGGTTGGTATGGCATGAGGCGTCCGGTGGTTTGCGGTATGCACCATGCCGCTCCAAATGTACCATGAATGGGGCTTCAAATAATGGGGGGGCCACAGTGTAATGCAGACATGCCCAATGGCATAAACAAACAGCCTAACACATAAATATGTACATATGTATGTTTGTATGCACTTTTCACCGTTCGTTCGATTGATTGCGCGTTTAGTTGCTGCTGGTCATTCTGTTTGTCTAACAAAGATTTTTTTTTATTTATTTTTTTCTTTTTGATTGTGGGTTGCGGCATTCCTGCCACGGCATCGATATGAAAGAACATGCAAGGAGCGCTTTTAGATATGTGCATATACAGGCATTTTTGCGTCATATTCGTGGAATTTGTTACAATTACAATTATCTACTGTATGGCACAAACATATTTGTTGCTGATAGTGTTTGCTTGCCCTGCGTTGCAATATTTTTCCGTTGCATTTTTTTTTCTTCGATTTCTTCACTGTTAACTCGTTATTTGTTTACAAGCAGTGCTAGTGCAATAGGAACAACAATAAAAAACAACATGTGTTTCAGTCAGTAGCAGCACTTGCTTTCCTCTTGCTATTATTGTTGTTGTTATTGCAGTAGCACTGCTCCACTTGCTATCTTTTGTTCCGCTACTAAAGAGGTTAATACTCCTCGTTGGCGCTGCAACAGCTGCCTCACATAGCTCGCTCCATAGCCGCCACAAACATATGTACATACGTACATACATACTTGAGCGAGCTTTTGCAACATTTGGGCGTTGGTTGCGCTGCGCTTTCATCCGCCACTTGGCAGCCTATTTTTTCCCATTTAGCTCAAAATTAGAATGAGAAAAAGGCGCAGCAGCAGAGGTTGAGGAAGTGCAGCTGCGTGCGGATTTGGCAGCAACTGAGGGAAAATATAGCGCTTAGTTCAGCTTTGGAAATATCTTTTGGAGGAAATGGGGCACTCCATGGTAAAGTCATGGGGTGTAAATCTTTTTTAGTATTCGCCAATACACTCACCAGTAGTGGGAGGTGTGGCTTCTTGAGCTTAAGGAGATCCCTTGACCGCCTCCGGCCCCACTTCCGATAGAAAGACACATTTATTAGTTTTCGCCCAACGTCTATCGCAGAGGACCATTTCTTAGATTTCTCTAACACGAGGCACGTCTGTCAAAAAGTCACACCCTCTCTCTTCACGTTGAGGCCGAATTGATTGTGCCTTTCTTGGTCGGCTCATCCTCTACGTAGTTTCCTGCAATAGTACTTTGACCTGGCATCCAAATCAGAATGGAAAATACGCAAGCGCGACCAAAGGAGGAGTAAAGAAACTTCGTATTAGTTTTGAGCGCACCGTGAGCAAGCCGAAGGCCCTGACTGCTATCGGACTAGATATTTAACTCCCATTCCGATGTCGCGCAGTTAAGTAGTCAATCGACTTCTTCCCTAAAGGCAGCTCTGCCTGAAACCACTACTGTGACCTGGAAGCCTACATTTAAAGTTTATTTCTTTGCAAGCGGCCGCTACATGAAGCCTTCCGTCAAGCTTCGACCCATCCGTATTGTTGTTATTATAGCAGCAGTACTCAACCCAAGAGGTTTCATCATTTCGTCTTTTTTATCTTCTGGCTGCACGCCTGTGGTCGAGTAGACGGGCGACGTCAAAAGGTGCAGTCAATAGTGCGTCCGGTGTCCGGGCTGGCGAGTTGGAGCTTCATGCGATAAGCTGTTGGCTGTTATAGATGGCAATGGACTACAAAGCTAAGGTGTAGTGGAAATACGACAGCTGCATACTCAACGTTTTCCTATCCTAACCTATTTAGCTTAGGAATGCTGACGTTTTCCATTCAATGCTTTGATCATGGAATGCCCCTTCCGTAGTAGCAACTTTGTGCCTACTTGCTACATTTATCACTTATCTCTTTAATGTTGTTGTATGTTATGGAATTTGTTGTTATTAGCCGACATATTTTTTAAGTTATGTTTTGTTTTTCTAAATGCAAATTTACAAAGAAATGAGTTTCACATGAAAATGCATAAATGCTGTTTTCTGTTGCTCCCATTACATCCAGTTCCCAGTTAGCGAATCCCAGTGGCAGCCGTGTCGCTTGCCGCAAGCGATGATGATGTTGCAGGTTGTCTAACATAGAAAAAAAAAGAAAACAAAAATAAAGACTACAAAAATTGAAAACTATGTAAAAACACCAAAAAATGCTTAGCGGCAAGAGTCACGCGCACTTGCAACACACAAATTGTCGGAGCTGAGTAGCTGTGTGACGCTTGTTTAGAGGAAATGCACATGCAGATAAGAGCTTATGTAGTCATTTATGTATGTTTATATATATTTGTTTGTAAATTCACATTTCTCACATTCTTCACGCCTTGTTATTTTCGCTGTTGGCTGTTGTTGTTGTCATTGTTGTTGTGTGATTAGTGGCAATTGCTGCTTGATAGTTCGTCTGCTGCCGGCGCTGCCACAATCAATGACTCCTCATTTCTTCGATACTTTTGTCTTCTGCTGCACCTGCCATCTGCATTTCCCACCTGCCTGTATGTCGGTATTTTATCAGTTGTGGTGTTTACACCTGAAATGCGGTCATTAGGCCACTAAGCTTTTGGAATTATTACAAAAAAAAAACAGCATTCAAAATATCGGCTCATTCAAGCAATTAAAGAGGCTGATCTGATCGCTCGTCTGTTTAAAAAACAAAAAGGCTGCTTGCAATTACTTACAACTTTCATTGTGGTATGGAGAAATGTAATAAATAGCATTAGAATTTCGTTGAAAACACTCGAAAGCGTGAAGTGGTAAAAATACTTAGCACCGCAGCATCCACCCCTCTCCTAGCACCACAAACCACTTCCGGCACTTTGATTTTAGTTTTTGCGCTGTCTGCAATCTTTACAATCCTCTCGAGTTTCGCCGTTTGCTCCTTTTTTTTTGCACTACTTGAACATTCCATCATTCAGTGCACTGTCAGCGAAAAGCGCTCGACAGATAAATTGCTACTTTACGCGCACTTGAGACTTGCAGCTTTGAAATGGAAAAAGGATATATCTAAAGAATCTAAAGGAGGTTGAAAGGCACAAAATGCGATGAACTGGATGTTTTTACATATGGAAGTGTGAACTCACAAAAAAATCAAAGAACTTTCATTCGAGAACAATCACTTGCAGCCTGTGTCTGAAAGTATTTTAAAGGGGGTTTTCCTTGATATCCGCCTAGTTGATAAATACATACATGCAGATGTAAAAATTTTCATACTCAAAATAGAACACATGTAGCTAATGTGTAAAGTTAAGTGTTAAATAAATACTTAAAACTTCTTACAGAATATATTTTTAATACACGCTCCGTTTCCAATATATTCACAAATGGACAACCGTGTGTAAGATTTATGTTGATTTCCTACCAGTATGGCCTAAAATCACGGTGCCCTTTTCGCACAGCGAATCAATTCATGCTTGATCGATGCCCTGCAACCGCAAGCACTTCAGTTACAATTGGCAGTGAGGAGCGAACACACTTGCCACCTTGGTTCTACCCGCATTTGCGTGTTAAACCACTGCCCCCGCGATACTCCCCGTGGCGTGGGGTGAGACTTGACTTTCCGACTTTCAACACTTGCTTGAGTCGCCACATTCTTCCTTGCAAATCTTACTAGTTTTACTAATTTTACATGTGCATATCTAGCTTGTTTTTCCGCCTCGTTTGTGTCACTGGCTTTGCTTATCTAGCCAGCGAACACATTCCGGGGACTCTGTTCCCCTCGGTACCAGGTTTGAGTCTCTGGTAAAACTTCCAACAGCCGTAGACTCTTCTACCAATTGAGCCTCCAACCGACTGAGGATTAGCGGCCTTTGACTCGGGCCCACGGGATTCTCACACCCGTACCTAGGCTTACCCAGGGACCCCTTAGAGCCCTTCACAATGGACAGTGAGCCGCTTCATAAATGCTTATTACAGAATCCAAAGCGGCGCAGAATACGTCAAATCTGCCTCGAAGAACCAAATCTTCACACGCGGTTGATGCTCGGAAAGCAACGCTCCGCACAGTGGTACAGCCCTATACATTTTTGGGAAAAAATTAGAAATCGGCATAGAACCTCTATTTTCCGTATGCAACACATATGGACATAAATCACGAAAAAAACGACAAATTGGCGTGGTCAATTTGTTCTAAAGCATACCTCCTAACCTCAAAAACGGCCTAAAAATTCCACAAAAAGCGCACCTGTGTATATAGGTCATTGAAATGTTGTCCTTGTGTTTATTATAATACTGAATGTGAACCCCGAAAACGTTGACCAAACCGCTTTATTTTAAGGCATAACCTACGGTACAAACCTAACCTAACTTTTCAAGAACACCCTATTTCATAATTTGGTTGAAGAACGCCCTATTTCCGAATTCGGTTCAAAAACGACCTATCTCAGCACATTTTCAATGTATGTATTTTAATTTGAGATAGGGCGAAAGAAAAGAAGAAAAACCAGTATGATTAGTGTAATCAGTGTACAGAACGATGCCGTAGCTGCTCTCGTTCCTTTGTGCAGTCTTCAAGGGAGTGAAAAGGGAAAAATAAATTCCCTTTTTCTCGCCCGGCGAACAATAGACCCTCGTTAAGTTTCCCCTCAGCTCAGCTATTCTACGGCGGCGTGGATTTTTTTTGAGAAATGTTGCCAATTCATTTCTTAATTTTGAAATAGTCCTTTACTGACACACAAATATAACTTACGAAATTAGCAGTTTTTTCAGTGCCATAAGCTCACCAGATGCAATATTTTTATTCTTTAATAACGGTATCTTATGTAAACCTAGCCAAAATGTCGCGGGTTTCACACTACCGGCTTTTAACAAGTACTAAGTTACCCCTACTATGTTTTGCAGTATTATGTAAAATATGACTTAAAAAAGTGATGTTAACACATGTAAAAAAATTAGTTTCGGGCACAAAAATGGGCATTGAGACCATAGTACATTTGACATGCATAGACCCACATGTATGTAAAAGTCATATGCAAATTTTTCTGTTTGAAAAACTCTAAAAACTGTTGTCCAATTTCAAGGATTTATCATTAAGCATTTGTGTAAGGAGAGAGTGTCAACATATTCCACATGACTTTCTAACCGAGCGTGATTAAAAAGTGAGCGGGCTATTAACGAGCGTGGGCAAAGCAAAACAGATACATACATAAATAAAGAATATAGCGCAAAGGTATACTACCATAAGTTATAAAGCTTTAATTGCCAACGACTTTTAAAAATGATCCAATGTTCGTGACA
>NW_023458567.1:19464905-19468708 GCF_013731165.1 Rhagoletis pomonella | reverse complement strand
TTTTTTTTGCACTACTTGAACATTCATTCCATCATTCAGTGCACTGTCAGCGAAAAGCGCTCGGCAGATAAATTGCTACTTTACGCGCACTTGAGACTTGAAGCTTTGAAATGGAAAAAGGATATATCTAAAGAATCTAAAGGAGGTTGAAAGGCACAAAATGCGATGGACTATCCAGTTTTTACATATGGATGTGTGAACTCACAAAAAAATCAAAGAACTTTCATTCGAAAACAATCACTTGCAGCCTGTGTCTGAAAGTATCTTAAAAGGAGCTTTCCTTGATATCCGCCTAGTTGATAAGGGGCTAAATATATACATGCACATGTAAAAATTTTCATACTCAAAATAGAACACATGTAATGTGTAAAGTTAAGTGTTAAATAAATACTTAAAACTTCTTACAGAATATATTTTTAATACACGCTCCGTTTCCAATATATTCACAAATGGACAGCCATGTGTAAGATTTATGGTGATTTCCTACCAGTATGGCTTAAGATCACGGCGCCCTTTTTGCACAGCGGATCAATTCATGCTTGATCGATGCCCTGCAACCGCAAGCACTTCCGTTGCAATTGGAAGTGTGGGGCGAACACACTTGCCGCATTGGTTCTACCCGCGTTTGGGTGTTAAACTACAGCCCCCGCGATACTCCCCGAAGGGTCCTTACTCATTGAATAGACCGGAGTAGTTGTCAACATACGCTCGAGTTGCCAAACTCGCCTCTTGCACATCTCGCCCATCTCGCAAGTCTTACTAATCTTACTAGTGAGCACACTCCAGCGTGGGCCCGTGCAAATAGGCCTGGAGTGAAACTCAATTTTCCGTCTTTCAACACTTGCTCCAGTCGCTTAACACACCTCATTCACCGCAACTCTTACTTGACTTTGCGACTTTCAACACTTGCTCGAGTTGGTTGACTCGCCACATTCTTCCTTGCAAATCTTACTAATTTTACTAATCTTACATGTGCACATCTAGCTTGTTTTTCCGCCTTGTTTGTGTCACACACTCCGGGGACTGTGTTCCCCTCGGTACCAGGTTTGAGTCTCTGGTAAGACTTCCGACAGCCGTAGACTCTTCTACCAATTGAGCATCCATCCGACTGAGGATTAGCGGCCTTTGACTCGGGCCCCCGGGATTGTCACACCCGTACGTAGGCTTACCCGGGGCCCCCTTAGAGCCCTTCACAATGGACAGTGAGCCGCTTCATAAATGCTTATTACAGAATCCAAAGCGGCGCAGAATACGTCAAATCTGGCTCGAAGAACCAAATCTTCACACGCGTATAATGCTCAGAAAGCAACGCTCCGCACGGTGGTACAGCCCTATAATTTTTTTGGGAAAAAATTAGGAATCGGCGCACAGTGTTGCGAAACCGGAATTTTTTGGAAATCATATTGCCTAAACTGTAATTTTAATTGTATCGATGAGAAACTTCTACAGATTGGTCAGAATGAAATCCCAAACAGAATGAGTGAAAAAAAAATTTACACCGAAAAAAATTGTTGGGTAAAATTTTCAACAAAAGTCAAAAAAAAATAATAATTGTTCGAAAAATTTACAAAAAAAATTTATTTTAATTGTTCTTTTATTTCTGATAAATACTCTTTGATTAGTTTTTTAAATAAACTATAGGGTGGTCCGAACAAGAATTATAAACGTCAAATTTTCATGACTTTTCGATATTTTTTGAAAAACTCTGAAATTTTATATAAAACCAAAATCTATTTCATTTCTTATTTGAAAGGTGGCAATAAAAGCTTTAATTTGATACCGGTTTGAAGTCAATAGCTTCAGTTTTAAGAGAGTTATGCTCATTTTTGTGGAGTGCTAGAATAGATGTAGAATAAAAAAAAAAAAAACCACAAAATAAAAACAATACAAATAAGCGCGCAATAACGGATTATTTCACCCACCTACCTAAACGTAAAAACAAAGGGGGAGAGAGAGAGAGAGCGAAAGAGAGAGAATAAAATAGTAAAACAACAGAGAGAGAGAAAGGTACCACCACAAGCTAAAAGAAAACACTATATAAAGACGGACACACATGCGGACTAATTAGTGACAAAAAAGAAAACACTGAAGATGGCGATTAGCCGAAACCGGTCTGAAAATAATAAAAATTTGACGTGGGATGACGGAAAGTCACCCGAAAACCAATATGATTAAATTATTCAATAAGTGATTCCGAGAATTTCCGTTCTATTTCTATGGAATAAATACTGAGAGTGATATACTAAAATCGCTATAACTCCCAGGAGGGCAGGTATGGGCAGCTGAGTTTTTCACAGTTCGTTGAAAACAAATTATGTAACATTTCTATAGTGGTTTGGAACTGGGACTCTCTGGGACTTTTTAGATATTGCTTACCTAACCCAAATTTAAAGGGAAAATGGACCTTTAGTCGGGTTTTCGCTCTAAAAAAGGTGCATATGAAAATGTCTCAAACAACATTCCTTTTTTTTACAGAAGATACTTGTCCGAAGGCAGATTTTTTTTCCGAATCAATATATCTGTCACCAAAATCAAATGAGATCATTTTGAATACAGCCCTGAAATCCCCTCTTTTCGTGAAAATTTTGTATATTTGACTTCTAAAATCAATTAAAAATCAACGGGCCAACATAAAAATAAGCTTTATGTGTTTTTTGTTTACTTGGAATGTCTGTGACAAAATTGCATCATTAAAAACACTGAAAAAAATAATCGGAAAAAAGTTACTTTTCCACTAGCCGCAACACAGTGCGGCGTAGAACCTCAATTTTCCGTATGCAACATATATGGACATAAATCACGAAAAAAATTAAAAATTGGCGTGGTAAATTTATTTAAAAGCATACCTGCCATACAAACCTCAAAAACGCCATAAAAATTCCACAAAAAGCGCACCTGTGTATATAGGTCATTGAAATGTTGTCCTTGTGTTTATTATAATACTGAATGTGAACCCCGAAAACGTTGACCAAACCGCTTTATTTTAAGGCATAACCTACGGTACAAACCTAACCTCAAAGTCGCCTTAAAAATGTCATCAAAAGTGGACCGATGAACATATGGACACCTGAGTGGAAGATCGACCTATTTCGGCAAGCCAGTTCGAAAACTCCGTATCTCAGAAAACTTTTCAAGAACACCCTATTTCAGAATTTGGTTGAAGAACGCCCTATTTCCGAATTCGGTTCAAAAACGCCCTATCTCAGCACATTTTCAATGTATGTATTTTAATTTCAGATAGGGCGTTTTTGAATCGAACTCTGAGATAGGGCGTTCTTCAAAGAAATTCTGAGAAAAGGTGTTTTGCTTTATAAGGCTAAACCATCCCAATAAAAGAATTGCATGTTCAAAAACCTGAATTTTTTCGTCGAAATCCCACTGTTCTCTGGTGCGAAATTAACAGAAAGAATAGAAGAAAAACCAGTATGATTAGTGTAATCAGTGTACAAAACGATGCCGTAGCTGCTTTCGTTCCTTTGTGCAGTCTTCAAGGGAGTGAAAAGGGAAAAAGAAATTCCCTTTTTCTCGCCCGGCGAACAATAGACTTTCGTTAGGTTTCCCCTCAGCTCAGCGTGGATTTTTTTTGAAAAATGTTGCCAAATCATTTCTTAATTTTGAAATAGTCCTTTACTGACACACAAAGATAACTTACGAAATTAGCAGTTTTTCAGTGCCATACGCTCACCAGATACAATATTTTTATTCTTTAGTAACGGTATCAAATTTTTGTCGCGGGTTTCACGCTCGGTTATATTAACCAGAGACCGTACCGGTTATGCATTTTATAATAAAAGTCAAAAAAT
>NW_023458567.1:19460089-19464805 GCF_013731165.1 Rhagoletis pomonella | reverse complement strand
GTAAAGACCCTAAATCTTCCGCAAAATCCTTACCTCGAATACTCCAAAGATCCGCCTCAACGGATGTGGTCATTGTCCAAGCTTCATATACCAACACAGGCATGATGAGTGACTTATAGGGAGTGGTTTTCACACAGAGATAGCTTTACTTCTTAATGGCCTTGGCTTTCGATGCTGACGTTATAAACGGCGTTAATGCTTGTTCCCAAGTAAACGAAGTTTTCTACTTTCTCGAAATTATAACTGTCAACGTGGGTGGGTGGTATGAAAGGAGATACTTCGTCTTTACCTTGTTTACCAGCAGACCCATTCGCTTCCTTATCCAACTTGGAAAAGGCAGAACAGACGTCGCGGTTTTTGTTACCTTTGATATCATTGTCATCGGCATAACCAGCAATTGCACGCTCTTGTAGTAAATTGTTCCTGAACGGTTCAGTTCTGCAGCTCTTATTGTCTTCTCCAACATCAGAATAAAAAAGCCACATGAAAGAGAGTTGCCCTGTCTGAAGAGGTCTTTCCCTATTCTGACGGAGGTGGTGGTATTGCTCAACGTCATTTTACACAGCGGTATCAGTTTAGCGGGGATGCCAAATTCAGATATCGCGGCGTATTGGCAAAGTCTGTTAGTGCTATAGGAAGCGGCTTTGAAGTCAACAAATAGCTAGTTAGCGCCGATCCTTTTTTCGCGGTTGCTTTTCAAGGTTTGGCGTATTGTGAATACCTGGTCTATGGTACATTTATCGGTTCTAAAGCCACACTGATAAGGCCTAATCAGTTCATTGACGGTGGGCTTCAGTCTTCTCACAATGCGCTCGATAAGATCTTGTACCTATGCTTAAAAGGCTGATCCCGTGGTAGTTGGCGCGTATGCCGGGGTCGCCTTTCTCGTGGATTGGGCAGAGCACACTTAGATACCAATCGTCGGGCATGCGTTCATTTGACCATATTTTACATAAGAGTTATTGCATGCATCTTGCCAACTCCTCGCTTCCTTACTTGAAAAGCTCAGATTTCAGCCGCGTAATTGCTATTCGTACCTCGGCATAGTCAGGCGGTGGAACATCGACTCCATCGTCATCAACTGGGGTCTCGGGTTCATTTTCTTCACCACTCTTAGAGCTTCCACCACTTTAGAGGGTGGAAAACCACTGCTATACTGCATTTGAAATGCCACTAAAGAAAATATGACAGTTTGAAACTTGTGCGAAGTTTTCATAATCAGACCATAACTCTCTGGTAAAAATTCCGGCGTTTTTCCTGTCGGTCAGCTCTTTGCACTCACGTCTTTCGGCCTCTCCCTTCTTATTGCGGCAAATACGTCTCGCTTCCTTCTTCAGATCTCTATACAAGCACCACATAGCTTGCGTTGAGCCCGATCGCAGCGTGGCCCTGAAGGCGGCATGCTTTTTCTCTTCAGTTTTTGGGCATTCCTCATCGTGCCAGTTGTTCTTTCGGGCTCGCAGAGATCCGAATACTTCTTCAGCGGCATACCTAGTAGGAAATGTGGATCCACAGCTCGCATATGTCGGTTTGTTGAAGAGTGCTGTCTGAGTGTCATTTCTGTCACTTCTTTCAGGGAGTGAATGCCTGCAGAGTCTGATAAACAATACCTTCACTACCCAGCTCCCATTCTGTTTTAACTAAATAATAATTTTAGGCTAGCGACGAAGTTTAGTTTGAGAATCCCTACCAGCTTAGGCATTTCAATTGTTTATTCATTGTGGCAACGCAGTAAATGGAGTAGCTAGCAGCAGTGATCAACTAATTAAGCTATGCCGGCACGAGAATGAGAACAACTTCAGCACGCCAGCGAATATCAGCGACAGAATGACTGCTTTCTTGGGTGAGACACCAACGACTTTAGGAGCATAAATACGAACATTTGTATGTACGGCATGGTGGTGGTGTTAACGTTAGGCGTAAAGGCCCGTTTACATACAACTTTGGCGTTGCGTTGGCGTTGGCGTCGCTTCGACAGCTGACTATGAATACATGCATTTATATGAAAGTCTCCACATAACCAAAGTTGGGCAACGCCAACGCCAACACAACGCAGAAAGATGACCAACTCTCAACTTTTCGCGCGCGTCATTCGTCAGCTGTTCCAAATAATCAAAATTATGTGATTCAATTTTCATTTTTAATCAAATGCGGGCAAGAAATATATTTTTTAAAGCAATTATTGATGTAAAATTTTGGTTTTTGGTGCCGCTAGTATGTTAATTTAGTGACCAAAGTATTCTCTGCTAAGCGTTCATTGTAGCAAGCGCGGGCGTTACTCGCGCTGCTGTCAAAGCGACGCCAGCGCCGACGCAACGCCAAAGTTGTATGTGGACGGGCCTTAAGTGTAAAAAGAAAATGCCAACAGCGCAACGCAACGCAATGCAAGTCCAGAACACAACAAAACAGATCGGCCGCGATGGCGAAGCAAATACCGGAAAGTTGTGCGTCGAGAATTGCATTTGTGGGCAGAACTTAATGATGGGCAGGGCAGCGCCTATCGCTGCTGGCAGCATGCACAGGCAGTGGAATTGAGCGACGCCGGCTGGCTGGCGATGAAGTGGAAATGCAAAGAAAATTTCAGTTGGTGGGCAGTGTTCGCGGCGAATGGAATGATCGAGCGATCGGTGCGCGACGCGATTTGGAAAAACAACGCCTTCATAGATTTGCAGAAAAATGCAAAAGAAAACAAATCAAAAACAATCAAAAAACGATATGTAGTGATGCAGGTGGAATATGACATGCGAACTCATAAAACGGTTGTTTCACGGTATGAAGATCGAAAGTGAGAAAAGGTGTGTCGAAAATGTGTGAAATTTGTGGTGGAGTGAATGTAAACAAGCGAATAATTTTAGGAAGTACATAAAAATGCTTGCAAGTGAACACAAAATGGCTGGAAAACTGTTGCACATGAAATAAAATTAAACGACATAAAATAAAAAAGATTGGAATGAAGTGAAATATATAAAATATGAAAAAATTAAAAAAATATTGCATACAATAAAAAATAATAAATTTTAAAAATACCTGAAAAATACTTACATAACATTATTTCCAATAAAATAAAAAATACATATCGTTACCGAAAAGTGAAAAGGTGCCAAGTCCATGTCGTTGTAGTTTCGCATCAAATGCCATTCCGCATCAAAAAACTAAATTTGGAAAAAGGTGAAATTGGCACCTTTTCAACTTTAGATGGCGATATAAAGCTAAAAAATCGAAATAATGAAATTCGAAATATGAAAAATCGAAATTAGTTACAAAAATCATAAATATTTAAAATCAAAACAGCATTACAACATAGCATAACTTACCATAACATAACATTACTTAACATGAAATAACACAACAAACGTATTATTGAACATAATAGAGGTAAATTAACATAAACTACGCGTAAGAAATAAAAATTGCAATATTTAGCAAAATTTCAATAAAATGAGTTTTATCTTAAAACTCCAGCTTAACCCTAAAAGAAATCGATGACAAAAAATTACTTGCAAAAAAATGAACAATTAAATATGTAAGCTTAAAGCTTGCAAAAATCAAACAAGTAGTACATAATATAACATAATAAAATGTAACGTAACATTATATAACACAACATAACATAACATAACTCAACATAATTTAACGTAACTTAACATACACTTGAACATAATCGTTTAAAAAGTTAAATTAATATATACAACAAGTTCTAAAACAAATTATTTACTATATTTAGAAAAAATGAAAAATTCCAGCTTAACACTTTTCTATGTATGATGGCTCAAATAACAAAGTCTGTCAAAGTAATCCGATGTGCGTATTCATTGCCAAAGTGTGAACTTGTGCTTTGTTTAACTTTTTTTTTTTAATTATGTATGTATGTACATTTCTGCGAGTACATACATATTTGGCAAGCAGTGATTTGTGACCGTGACGTATGCAATGTTCGTGGTATTATACCTCCTTCCGTCTACAGTGGCCGGTAAATTGGAAAAGAGTATTACTTAATGGTTTCTTTTGATATTCTGCAGTGAAATTGAACTATGCATGTGCATATATATGTAGAATATACATATGCCACAATGGAATAGAGAGCCCTTAAACGTTACATATGTATGCACATTAGACTGCATCATTCCCCATACAAAAAAAAATCGGTACCTTTTTTCCATTGGAATTATAAATTCTAGTATATTTTAAGACTTGGAAAAATACTAAGACTTACGGGACCAATTTGAAAATACCTTCAAAAATTGAGTTTTTTGTATGAATAAAAATACTTTTTTAAAATATTTTTTTAATAAGTTACTTCAGATCACAAAACAGTTTAAGCTTAAAAAACTTGCATAAAATTGTATGGCAAATTTTTCAACGTAATCATAATAATGAGACTTTTGATGCTGTTTTTGAACTTTTTCATAGATTGGTTTAAGAAAAATCTGAATAACTCAGCCAAAGCTTTACCCATTTAGACTTGTAAAGTATCATTGGAAAGGTAGTTTCTCAATCTTACTTAAATAAAGGCATTCACTTGGAATAACGCCCATTCAATTTTCCTTTCTCTTTCATATCTTGAATTAGTTTATTTGCAAAGAAATAAAAAGGGGGGAAAATAACTTTCCAATGATACCTCATAAGTTTAAATCGGTATATGGCTGTGTTATTCAAGTTTTTCTTAAATCAATCTTTGAAAGAAGATTAAAAACAGCATCAAAAATCTCGTTACTA
>NW_023458567.1:19401555-19459989 GCF_013731165.1 Rhagoletis pomonella | reverse complement strand
CAAATAGTTTTCTTCGCATTTTTAGTTTTTTCGTATTCATCTTTGGCCAAAAAAGTGACCAAAACGCTTATAAATCACAAAAGTATAAAAATTCGCCATACGGCATAAGAAACTAGATTAGTTAAGAAAAAATTTAAGTCCAAAATCATTAATTTATCTCAAAAATTAAAGTGTGCAGGGGGGTGGCTTTTCTGACAAAGAACGCCCCATATTATAAGAAGTATTAGATATAAATAGATGCAAAAATTTCTATAATTTTTCCATAATACATTTATTTATCTTGGCAAAAAATTACAATTCCCAAATTCAAATCATTTGAAAATAAGTTGGCAATTATATTTTACTCAAGCTGAAAAACATTTTTTTGTTTATATAATGCCGAATTTTCACTAGGCATTAAATGACACAAATTTTAATGACAAAGTTGGGCGTTAAAAAGCACCTGTGTTATTACGTTAAGAAAAATTGTCATTAAATTCGATACCACATTACACTTTTTAAATGGCACACAATTTTCGTCATTTCAATGCCTAGTGGAAATTCGTCATAACACTAGCAAATACCAGGAATATTTCGCTGCGCCTTAAATGCATTTTATGTTGTTAGTACCTCCTAAAACTCTTATGGCCTCATACATAAAAAAGTAAAACAGATTTCAAGGGATTTATGAAGAGAGATTTTCAAACCAAATTTCGATTTATGAAGTATTTTTATGAATGTGGGTGTTACTTAGTATATTTTCGAAGGTATTTGGAAAGTAAGTAAGTAAAGTATAGACTTTCGCTGGACATTTAATTTATAACAATGTGCGACAATTTTATGACAATTCAAGCCAGACCTGACTTTCTAATATTTTCTGAAAGTATACATATCCAGTAGGGCTGTACGATGATTCGAACACTCGAGCAAGTTTGTTAATCAGTTATTCGGTTAATCAATTACTCGAGTAATCAAGATTTTGGTTACTCAAAACGATGATTATTCAAGTAACTTGAAATATGATTACTCAAAAAAATTAATTTTGCTCGTTAAAAGAGTTTGCTTTGGAAAATGTTTATTTTCTTTTCTATATTCTGTGCATGAAAAAAATATTTAATTTAGTTTTTGAAAACAGAAACGTTGTTTTCAAAGTATCAAAGAACTTGAACTACTTTATATGTAAAGAGCACTTTGAAATGTTGATTATTTTACTCAGAATGTTGATTAATCATAAAGCATATTACTCAAATATTTTTGTTTTTGGTTAATCAAAATCTTGATTACTTGAGTGGCAGAACTTTTGATTAATCATAATCTCCAATTAGTCGAATAATTGAGTTATTTACTTTATGACTAATTAAAATTTTGTATAATCAATTAATCGCACAACCCTAGTTTTCAAGTGGAAAAAATGTTTAAAATTAATGTCTGAGCGAAATTAAAGGTTAAGACAGAAGGTTGCTTTGACCCTTAACTCAAGAAACCCCGCAAAAAGCAAATTTTGAAGTTAGAGGATTGCTATATTGTAGAAAACTATTTTTCGAAAAATTTTACTACTTTTAAACAATTCAAATAAAAAATCAGCAAACAAACTTGGTCTTTTTCTACAAACATTTTTTTTTTTTATTAAGTTTGGCTGTTATTCGTTCTTGGCATAGATTTTTTTATTTGAATTTTAAAGAGACTTTTACGTTGATGCCATGCAGTTTTCACCTGAGAAGACCCCTAGTAAAATTTTCCCAAGAATAATTTTCTAGAATATATCAATCCTCTAACGACCTTCCAAATTTACTTTTCACGGGGTTTCTTGAGATAAGGGTCAAAACGACCTTTTCAGGGAGCTAATGGGTTAAAAT
Source organism: Rhagoletis pomonella (assembly GCF_013731165.1). Classification (NCBI taxonomy): domain Eukaryota; kingdom Metazoa; phylum Arthropoda; class Insecta; order Diptera; family Tephritidae; genus Rhagoletis; species Rhagoletis pomonella. Next base: position 19,458,154 of record NW_023458567.1, on the reverse strand, counting down.
GTTCTACGAAATGTTCCGATGAAATTTTACTATATACTATGTCTTAACCTTTAATTTTGCTCAGACATTTATTTCACTTTGTTGAAAAGTACTTAGGCCGGGCCATGAAAACTTTAGTAGGCCTCAAAATAAAAATACGAGCTAACATTTGCAAATCCATCGAGGGTTTTACTACCAGACGGTTATACTCAGAAAATGTTAACAAAGTCTGGGCTGGTTTCGGCTGTCGCACAGTGTAATCTTATAACTCGAGTCTACATATCACGCACTTTCTTTAAAGGTGTATTAATTTAATATCTTGCGCAAAAAATATTTAAATACGGTTTATTTATCTACAATAAAAAGCGGAAATCAAATTTGTTATTAAAAGGAGTAAAAAAAGAAAAGTACTTTGAAGGCGCTATGAAGCACGCGGGGTATTTCCTAGTTGAAGATATTTTTGTATCAAAGATTTCTCAAATACTTTCGTTTGATACCCATATTGCAACATTTAGCTGGTCTTTTCGATTTAACTGAATTAAATTTTTCAAATACATACATAGGTGGCAACCCGCTTCGAAAATATTTTCGACAGTAAGCTTTCTTCGACCTCTTTAGTTTGATACCCATATTACAATATTTAATTTATCTTATTTAAATTTAATTTAAATTTTCAAACAGTTGGCTACGCTCCAAAAAAAATCTTAAACCTCTTTCTTTTGACAGCCATACTCCAACATTTGCATTATCTTATCAATTTACTTGAACTTAAATTTACAAACAGGTGGCAACTCTATTGTTTCTATATTGTAAATTATACTTCCAGCAATGCATGGATGAAACCAAGTCGGAGATAAGTCTATCTTTTGGTCGTATTTCCGACTTCTACTTTCTACCGGAAGTGGGTTAAACTGACAAAATTTTTTTTTAATGAGACATACACCTGTTTGCCTAAAATCTCGACACGACTAGTGTATTAAAACGGAAGTTGGCAGCACTGGATAGCTTTCGACGATTTTCGTCGTCTACTTATTTCATCACAACAGTAGGCAATGCCAATGTGGTCGATTGCAATGCAATTTAGTCTAATTTACGACTTACGCAATGAGGCTAAGCTATGTTTCAAAGCCAGGGCTTCGATCAATACAGAAAATATTCTTCTTTTTAGGCAGCTATGTTTTAAAACACACGCCACTGTCTTTCCCATAAAAATCTGGGTTTGTTTAAACGTCAAGTGTAGCCAACGAAAATGCAGCTGCGACAGTGAAAATGCCACTTATATATGTATATGAACAAGCCATTTCCTACTAGCCAATAGCCACTTGCCAGCAGCCAATAGTCGATGATGCCATAAATTTCGTACATAATCGCATTTCACAGCAAAGCAGCAGCAGCTGCAACTGAGCAAAAGCAACAGTTGCTGACGTTCGCACGCCATACAAATGGAATGAATAGATTTTCATTGCGTTGCTGCACTATGTAGTCTGGTTGTCCAGCAACGACAACACCAACAAAGGCAATTGTGCCCCAAGCTATGCGCCATGGCTACCATGTGTCATATGCTACAGTGCACTTAACGTCATTTTATATCGTCATAGTTTTGCCTTTGTACCCCACTACCGCGCGGGCACTTGTGTATAGTCTTTTCGCCAGTAAGGAAAATGAAATTAATTATTGGCTTGGCGTGTGTGCTCAACCAAAATGTGATTGGGGTGCGTCCACAGTGTGGCAAAAGCGACCACTTCAATGCCAATGTCAAAGGTCAAAAGATCAATTTTTATGCGTCTCCATGCTCCTTTCTTTTGCCCAACTTATTGAGTATTTGTTATAGCACTTCTTCCGGCGCTTTGATTGACTTACGCGTTTCCTACTCAGCGACTTATAGGACTCATTTATGTATATGTTTCTGCTTGCTGGCTTCGCCTTTATATTATCTAATAAATTTACGAGCAGCTAACTTTTATGACCGTATTTATGCACATGTATGGTCAAAAACATATATGTATAAATATGTCAGACCTACCTGTTTGTTTGTTAGCACGTGCCAATCGCCAACCCACGCTATTACTTAGTGTAAAAATATTTGCTTCAGTTCAAAATATTTATGGAATTAATCACGAATTTTCCTCTGCCACATTCTTATGTCCTAGACCACTTCGCTTCGGTTTTGCATCCCACTTTTTCGCTGTTTATTTTCAATTTCGATTCCCTGGCCCGCATAAACTTCATTTGTGCTTTCTTCCACCAGACAAACTCAGTTTTTTTAGCATGGCTTTGAAAAAAATTTCCTATAAAGGTTTCTTCAAATCGAACATATCGATGTTGGTATCTATAGCGAGTATGTATTTTCGGCGGCCTCTGTCTGAACCTGTTCTATATAGTTCATTCCATCAGCGCAAATTATTAAAAAATTTTTTTGAAATTTTGTGTTCGTCAGTTGCGTCTATTAATGGCCGACCCGGTGACACTTCCAAATCGAATCTCCAATTCTTGGTGGTCAAATTCGAAACGACCTTTGGGATAAAAAATTAGCCAACACCCATACTTCGAAGTAACAGCCGATCGGTCGTAATTTAATTAATTTAAAAAAAATATATATATTTATAAAACTATGTACATATGTCAAAAATTGTTGTCATTATTTTCTGCTACTTAAGGCGGATTCATCGTTATAGTTCTGAACCCTTTATTCTATGGAAGAAATGTTCTGAACTAAAACGATGAAATCCGCCTTTAATGTCAGTTTCACGAAAGCAATTTAAGTGAAAAATTTAATTTTTTTCTGTCAGTTTACATGTTAAACTCAAATAAAAAAAAAATAATTTTTCACTTATTTAAATTGCTTTAGCGAAACTGACTATTATTAACGTGGAATCCTTTCAAATGTGTAAAACTAATTTTTTAATATTTTAGTTTTTCTTGGTACTTTCGTAGTTTTTTTTTTTAATTAACTTTACGCTCAAAATATCCTGGTGGGCTGTCTGTCCATGGCATGTCTGGATATGCATCTATGCAAATATGTGCGTATGTTTCTGTTACGCGTAATGGATGCAAAACTCTACAACTCTCTTATTAAAATAAAAACGCTTTTATGCTGTGCTGTTGTGGGTGGGTTGTTTTTATCAAAATATAAATAAATAAATAAGTTTGCTGAATGTTCAAAGCTAATAAACTGCTAGGTATTAGGAAGGAGGTACGGGGGAGTGGTCTTTCATATTTTTTCAACATTCAACCGAACTTCCTCGAAACTTTCGTGGAATCGTAGAAAGAAAAAAGTACATACATTTTTTTTTTTATTTCCGCCTGCGCACATAATTATTATTTTAGTGGCAATGAGAAAAGAGTTCTCTAATTAATTTCAACTCTTCTAATTAACTTGCATTTATTTCATACGTTTTTTTTCTATTTTCATTTGTTTTTTGCAGGCGGATGCCAGTCTGGGTATGCACGAACGTGAATATGTACAGGAGTCCTTGAGTTACGTGCTACGCATACAGGAAGTGCAGGAGCGCATTAAATTTGAATTTGTTGAAATTCTGCTTGGCTTCATCTCCGGTTGGTTGGTTTTCTATCATACGGCGCACGAGCAGGCCGAGGATAATCGCGATTACCTGCAAGATTTGCGGCACAAGGTGCAAAAGGTGAGTCGGATTTTTAATAAAATCTGTTATTTCTTTAAAATTTGCTTATAAATTCGCTACTTGCAGACACGTGAGAATTTCGAGGGTACTCGAGAGAAAGTCACCGAATTGAAGACAAAATATATGGAAAAGAGAACGGTGAGAATTAATATGAAAAATATTGCAAAATTATAATTTTTTATGACAACAGCCTAAATAAATGATGGTAGCATAGATAAGCTAATTATTTTCATTCCAAGCTAGCCATACGTACAGAAATGGCAAAAGTTGTATCATATACTCTTAAATACTTATTACCAAAGATTCTTTGAATGTACTTCTCCAGCGCTTTCATTGACTTCAGTCCATAGGAAGCTTTAGCAAGGATGTGCATCCAGCCATAGATCGACATCGTTTAGGATCCCCACGCTTTTGGGAGATTCCAACTTCTAATATTGGCACGTCTTTAAGCTTTTTAAATTGTAGTGCTCCCAAATACTTTGGAGCGAGTTCTTAATACAGCTGGTTACGGGCATAAAATGTGCGCCAAGATATCCCTTGTTTTCATCCACCGCCATTTTTTGCACACAATGCTAACAGAAATTCCTCTTTTACCTCCGTGTGCCGCTAATAGACTGTGTTCTAGTGAAGCAAAATCTGCTGCGCAGGCAGAAAATAAAGTCCCGGGAAATTAACATTAGAAGAACATCATAAAACATGGCTCTCAGAGCATATGTATATGACTCACACCCGGCACTGACTTTCAGAAGCGTTGAAACAAAAACGTAGGTCAAAATCGAAAGCCGTGCTTCGTCAGTACGTGAGAAGCGGTTACAAATAAATCATGTTTACTAAAGAGAAAAACGTTCACTTTGGAGAGATTTTTCAATAAACAGAACGATAGGGTGTATGCTCGTCTCGTATGAGGTTCAACAAGGCCACTACCCGCTCCAGATCATAAGGCAAAATCGACACAAAATCATTTTTCGGACTTTACTTTCACGGATGATTCGCTGTCTGGTGACCAGAGCTCAGTCGGTTAGACTATTAATTATGGTTCTTTCTTGAGATCAGGGCTTGCATTACCCAATATTCAAGTGTTGAGTATTTGAAGCGCGCCCTTGTCTGGCCAGTCGGAAATTGCGCATTTTGCATGGGGTCGTCTTCGCCGCTGCTCGAAGGCAAATTTAGGTCATTTCGAATATTGTATTCTACATATTTTAGCCATTGGGTTATACAATAAATAGATACAAAGTTCTCAAGAATATTTACTGGTACCCTAGCTAGTCCATTTGCTTTGTAGTACCCTGTAAACATTTAGACTCATTTTAGAGTCAGAAAAGTCTCAGAATTCTGAGTTAAAATCCTCATTATGAGCTCAAAAAGGACTCAGAGAAGAGCATTTCCCCTTCTTAAAAGGTCACTCCAATACGAGGCCAAGCTAGAAGAGATATTAGAGTCTGAAATATGTGTCTTAAAAACAAATATTCCTAATATTTCTGTTCGGCAATAGTTTTTACATGCACGTGAACTTTGTTACTTTTCTTCAACTCAGAATTTATGACACCCAAACAGTCCGAAATGAGTGAGTCTGGTTGACTGGTTGAGTCAGTATCGTACTTTTCACGTCTAAGTTTCCATGATAACCAATTGGTCTTCCAAAGCAAATAGTGAATTATCACAACTTACAAATCGCACCCTAACTTAAAAACACTCACAACTTAAAATTTTTTTTTTCTCCACATTAAACAGTTCACAGGCCCCAAAGGTAACATCCGCCACCATTTCTTCTTTATCACCATCTTCTTTAACTGGAAAAATACTATTAAAACTGCTTGGGTCGCTTGCGCAGCATCAGCAAGAGGTGTTTGCCTCTCCTGAACATTTAGGATTTTTTGACGGTTTTTGATTTAGGGTGCGAAATTTACATACTTTTCTAGCAACTTATTATCTATGCAAATGTTTGTTTAACTGAACTATTCTTACCTTCACAGCTCCCTATAATAACAATAACTTATTCCTGTGTTCTTTTTATTTACAGAAACCGGAGGAGAAATTTACAAAACGCGGCTATTTGTTTTTGATGGAAAAAAGTAAGTTTCTCAAAATGAGAGTCTTTAAAGACTTAAAAATATTTAACTCAATTATAATTATTATAACAACCCTTTTATAATATAGGTCTTAAAATAATAGTTATCGATGACATACAAAATTTGTCTCACACATAATTATTATCAAAAGACTTATAATTACTCCGAGAATTTTGATGACTTTTTTAAAACTCCACCATGAAATAAGTATCATACAGGGTCTCTGAAATAACGGATTTTTATTTACACAACGGTTAGACCCGAAAAGCCTAACAAATATTTCAATTTCAACCAAATTAATCTGACCGGATAAACAACATAGGGAAACTTTTTATTCGACCTAGACAAAGGAGGCTTAGCTAGACGTACCCAGAAAACTTCAGGATGAAACACCGCATGAATTTTATAATACTAGCGTTGTGCAGTATCGGTACCAAAAGTACTTAGAACACGATTCTCAAAAGGATCGACAGTACCCAATTTTTAAAAGTATCGATACTGAGTACTCCAAAGTAGCATTCAATCGACGTTATTTGGGATTAATATATTAATTTGATTAAGGTCCTTCCATCTAGTTAGATTTCTTTACTAAGCATTGAAATGTTACCAACATATGTATATGTAAAGAAAGTACTCGAATCTCAAAAGTAGCCGATACTCCCAACACTATGTATATCAACCGCTAAGCCGGGTATAAAAAAGCTTTTAACTATATTCATTTCGTAACAAATGAAAGCTTTGTAAGCCCTCGCCACATAAATTCGATATCGTAGACGAGAACCTGAAATAGTTCTAGACCCTTTATCATATTAAACTTCTAGCTAGCATACCCAACTTATGTTCAATATACATACCTATATATCGTCGATGTTTTTGCAAAACCGCCTATCTTACGACACTCAAATTTTTATAGAAGAACAAAAAAACGAGTTTTCTTTAAAGGCATTGCCTTGATAGGCGATACTAACCACTAAACTTAAGAACAAGTACCCTGACTAATCTAACAGTGCACATCTTCAATTATATCTGTCTATCTAATTCACTCGCAATCGTATTTAAGTTGAATGAGCATTATGCATGAACCCCGTGAATCTAGATTCCCTAGGGTTCCTTCACTTGCCCCAAAAACTCCGAATTTAAAATGCATTTTTTTCTCGCATAACTTATTTTATTCTCCTCTTTTTCCCTGTACCCTCCCCTTTTGTTTCATTTTTTAATTCATTCAATCGATGTTGTGACCCCCCTGATTAATATATAAAATAGGTTCCCTTTTGAAAATCTCTCTTCTAGAACCATTCAAGGCAACATGGACGAAATACTACTGCACATACAAGAAACAAAAGAAGGAATTCACAATGTTGCAATTCAATCAGATGAATCACAGTTCAACACGGCCTGAGGGACGTGAAGAGGAGAAACTAACGCTATACTCGTGTCATCCACGCAACTCGGAATTCGAGAAACGTTTCTGCTTCGATTTGACATTCAAAGAGAAACCGGGTGTTGTGTACACATTTCAAGCGCTAAGCGAGGACGATCGACAGGCGTGGGTGAAAGCAATGGACGGCACTGAATCAGTGAGTAGAAAGAAGGAAGATTACTGGTTTTATTGAAAACGTATACTAATTTTAAAATCCTTTTCTCTTTCTTCATAATTGCAGACTTACTTTGCCCCAGGCAAAGTGAAGGCTGGCGAGGAATATCAGCTGGATGACATGGGCTTCGCTTTCGTGCGCAGATGTATCGATGTGCTGGAGAAGCGTGGCCTCGAGGATGAGGGTATCTACCGCAAGAGCGGCGTTGGTACGAAAATTTCCAAACTCTTGTCGCTGGGCATGGATCACAAGAAAGCGGAGAGTGTTTTTAGCGACGAACAGTATAGGGATCTCATGGAGAGCAACACTATAGCGAGTGCGTTGAAAACGTATTTGCGCAATCTAACCGAGCCACTGATGACATATCGCTACCACAGCGGCTTCATCGAGGCGGCAAGTGAGTACTTTGCGGCTTATTAAATCTTATCAATACTTTGCAAAATACTAGTATTTTCAATACTACCCCCTATTCCCTTGCAGAGCAAGAAAGCCTTAATCAGCGCGTGCATGAAGTGCATAAATTGGTACACAAGCTGCCACAGGCGAACTTCGAGATGCTCGATCTGGTCATTAGGCATTTGACAGAGTAAGTCGTATGCCTTTTTTCTCTTGCGATTTCCAATTATCATTTCATTCCTCCGTCTCTTTGCAGAGTATCGCGCAGGTTTGAAAAGAACAAAATGTCGGTCTTCAATCTGGGCGTCGTTTTCGGTCCGACACTGTTACGCCCCCAGGAGGAGACCGTTGCTGCCATATTGGACATCAAGTTCAACAACATTGTTATAAATATTTTAATCGAAAACTACGATCGCATCTTCAAGAGCGACCCGAGTGCGCCACTGCTAAGTGCACCCAATCCCACTAGTCCGCCGACGCGCGTGCCACGTGCTAGTCAAGCTGGTAAATCGCCCTCAGCTGGCGGTGGAGTGGGCAATGGCGGACGCACGTCCATGTATTCGCCTCAACAGCAAGTCTATCGGCTTGTGACCAAGTCCAACTTCACAGATCCACCGATGTCATCGAGTTTACAAAACATTCCAAATGGCCTAATCTATTCGCATGGCAGCGGAGGAGGCGGCGGAGGTGGTGGTGGCGGCGGGGGTGGTGGCAACCCGGTAAGCCGTACAAATGGCGGCCTTGTAAGTGGGCATACCACCAACGGTAGCGGTGGTGGCAGCGGCCCGAAAAGCCTTGGCATGAGCGTCAATATGGGTAGCGTCAAAAATTTACATTCCATGTCGCAGAGTGATATCAGCGTGCGCAGCCTACGTGGCGGCGGCGGCGTTAGCAGCAGCGCTGCTGATGCTGTGTATGGCATACTTGGCGGCGGCACGAATGGCTCCGGTCTGACAGCACATCATGCCACGCCCGCGAATGCGACGCAACTGCGACAAGATTACCTAATGGCTACAGCCACGCCGGCGTCTACGAGTATCGGCGGCAGTGGCGGTATTTATTCCACCGCCTCAGCGGGCAGCACTACACGGCTAAATATGAACAACGTCTCCCCACCAACGATATCCATGCGCACCGAAGCGTTGTACGGCTCTGCGAGTTTAGCGGGCGGCGGCGGTGGTGGCGGGCAGTCGCAACTCTCCCGCGGTCATATGTCGTATGCGCAGGCAAAACACTATTCACCTGTGGCAGCGGCGGCATCCACCTCTAGTTCCAATGAGAGTGTCTGTGATTCCTTATCGTCGGCGAATGGCATTGGCTGTGGGGTCGGCGGCGGGAGCATGGGTGGTGGCGGCAATAGTGGCAGTCGCATGCTTGGCGGTGGTAATTCACTGGACTATGTGCCACATTCCTCTCAAGCGTCTTCGCTGTCGACGCTTTTGGGCTCCACCTGCGACGATGTGGTGACGGCAACGGCGGCACCCTCTATGATTGGCGGCGGTGGCAGTTCGCCGAAAGATGGAGAGTATGTGCCGGCTAAGGTGCATCGCAATAAGGAGGTACAACGCGAACTGAACGCGGGCACAGCGTAAGTGGAGTGAATTTTTTTTGGTTATAATTAAACTTACATTTACTAGGACTCCATTAAGCCGCAATCGTTAAAAGTTTTCTTGAAGGGGCTAAGTAAGTTTCTTAAAGAAACACCTCTCAAAAACTTTTATTTGGAAAGTTTTTCCAAAGCCAAAGAAGAAACCATGATAAAAACATTGTACCTTATAAATATTTTTATCATGTAAGAAACTGTTGAACTGGTCCATGAATCAGCAACTTTTATAACTAATTTCTTTCCTGCAGTTTTATGCTGATTGTGAAATTTTTTTGATTTAGTCCAAATCTGAAGCCAGTTTTATTAGTTGTTATATGTCTATATGAATAAAGTCTACTGCAATAACTTGAATCCAGTTGGAGCTTAGCTTAGAACTTCAGTACAGTTTTACGCCGGTTCCGAGTAACCAATGTCGTTTTGTGAGAATTTTTTGTTAAAATAAAATCGAAAGGAGTAGGGATTAGAAATTAAAATCTGTCTCTCAAAGCTTATATATTTGATATCTCTTACCCAACTATTCCTACATATAATGCCGAATTTCCACTAGAAATTTAAACAACAAAAAAATTGTGTCTTTAAAACAAAATATGTTATGTGGAAACGAATTTAATGACTCAGGGTATTCATCTAAACGCGTAAATTCCTCGTAACTATGTAAATTTCGTTAATAAGCCGGGGTTCCATACCATCCATTAAGCAAGTTTACGAGGTTACGAGGAATTTACTAAGTATTTGGCCATAAGGATCACTTTCGGCTGTGTATATAGTCTCATTTCCTGCGATCCATGGCAATCAGTAATTAGATTCTCTAGTCTGGCTTCACGCTCGCACGCCTCTTGCAGGTACACATAGAATCGCTCCCTGGTCTCATTTGCTGACGAATTAATAATAGATTGCGTTGGCTGAATATTTTGTGTACCCTTGCCTTGTATACCACGTTTCCTGCAATGCGTTGATGTCACACTTGCAGTTACCGAAGACATCTAACAGTTTAGGTAGTGGACAGATGTACCTTTCGCAAGTCGTAGTCCTTATTCCGCCCTGATCTGCATGTTGGTTAACTCATTTCGCACATGTGTTGCTCACGAGGGAACGTTTGAGCCTGGATTGAGTAAGTCGTGAAACTGTACATAACTGCATAATCACAAGAATGAATACACCTTATTGCTCTCAAACCTCGAGCAAAGACAATGCACACTGGGCCACAGTTTAGTTAAAAGAGTGACCAAAACTCAAGTATTGAATTTTATTTAAATCATTCTATTTTTGATTTATAGATAACTAGAAGTTGTTGAAAAATAATTTTTAGAATAATTTATAAAGAAGTGTTATGCACCCATAAAGATAAAAAAATATTCAAAAATTAGAAATTGAATAATGACGAAAAAAGTTCTACTGGTTCAAATCAGAGCTAGACACTTTACAATTACGATTGCTTAATTGTAATCCTTAAACTATATCCGATTACGATTACTTTTATCCTAATCATAAATTTTACCATTACGAGTATGATAATTGTAATCCTAAGAACTTAAGGACTTAGATTACTGTAATCGAAATTATCTCCCTTATTCTAGAACCCGAATTTTCGTAATTCGTAATTCTTAGCTACGTTAAGAAAAACGAAAAATCCAAATGTGGCAACCCTTGCGGAAACATGTGCAGCATTGCCAGCTATCAGTTGTTTTTGTAGACGGTGCTTATTTATAGTAAAATTGTTCTATTTTACATATTTTGAATAAAACGATGGATTCCATAGGGTTTGTAATCCATACTAAGAAGAATTCTTCCTTCGGTGTTGCCGGAGAAGAGAGGCTTCCGCATGTCAAAGGTATACAGCATTTCTTGGGTATATACATAACTCCGGCAACGCCACTCACAGTATTTTTGTGCAGAACCCACATCGAAATTTACAAAAAAGTGCATAGTGCAAACCGAATTGATTAATAAACTAGTGCTCTGAAATTTAAAAAATGTCCTTTAAATGAAAGTTTAATCCTTTGATTATACGTGTATGTTAAAGTTTTTAGATTCGGGTTATGCCTTTGGACACAACAACCGAAAATCATTGTACAAATAACTAAACCGGACCCAAGTTTCTCGATAAAAATACACGTATGTATATGCAAAAGGCAAATTTATCTTTTCAAAAGAATATCACTAATATTTCCTGCAAACACACATCAATTTACATATTTTATCTCGCTTCCGTCAAAGAATTATTTTCGTACAAAATTACGCAAAAATGCTGTCAATTTCTTACTCGTTCGTTTTTAGGCATACCATTGTTACGAATTTTGAGAGTTCGAAAATACGACTTGGGTTTCAGAATGCTATTTCTACGATTCGTAGCAAAATCCGAATACGAAAGTGTTGCAGAATAGGGGTGTATGAAATACATGATTACGAATACTTTAATTGTAATCCTAAAAATGTTAAGATTACAATTACAGTACAGTGGCTCCAGAATCTTAACCAGTGACCGCAAAAACCCCCGAGTGACCAGTTTTAACCGAATACAAAAAAGTTTTGAATTTTTGGCCAGTTTTAATGGCTTTCTGGCTCACAGTTCTTTTTCCCATAAGGCAACATACGTTTTGTTCATTACTCTGTGTAACCTTAGGTCAGGACAAGTATTTATGTGACTGCTTCCGTTGCTTGTTACGCCAACCAAAGAAGAAGAATAGAAACTTCTTCTCCGCGACACGCATTAAAAAAGGTTCTAAGGCTAGAATGGCCTGTAATTGTTTCAAAAACAAGCAACAATTAAAAGGTGTTTCCTATGAGAATAAAATTACATTTGACGAAAAAGAGTCACTAGTTTGGTAAAGCCGGAGTCGCTTCGGTACATACGAGCAGCATCTATCCAGATTTGCCTATCAATTAGGCTGCGCATGTAAAGAAACTCCGCAAGACAAACATCTCTTCACCTAATTTGTATGTTAGCTAAGTGAGGTTGCTAGACGCCGCTGCACAGTGGTCCATAAATGGAATTTAATGTTAATAATTCACTGGAGCCTTCATTTTTCAACCAATTTGATATTTTTTTTTTGTTAGTGAAAGCTAATAAAATTCGCAAGAGACTAGTTGAGCCCAATTTTCGAGTTTTTATTTGTTTGTATTAAATTTTTTAGTGCAAGGTGCAGTAAATGCGCCAATTTTGAAGAAGACCGATTCTCCTGTTCCAGCTAATAAAAGTTTCATAATAAAAACTAGTTAAAAACAATTGTAGGGTTCTCCCAAAACAAAAAAAAAAAATAAATAAAAAGTAATAATTGGAAATGTTATAAAAAGTTTTTACCAAAAGTATTTTTTTGTTTTTAGTTTTTATAAAAAATTTGGGTATGCAGTTTTATAGATTACTAAATTTTAGTGTAATAAAGTGCAAGTAGCAAGTCGCTAAGAGTTCGCATTGATTTTTAATAATTTTTTCGCTTACATTTCGAGCACATCTGCATGCCAAATGGAAAATAAAAGCGTTTGTTATGTTATTAAAAATCAACGCGAACGACTTACAACTTGCACTTCATTATACCACCGAACAATCGCGTTGCAAGTTAATTTCGAACGTTTCTTTGTTCGCATCCCAATTGTTTCCAGCGGATGACTTGAGGACCTTATTTCTAGAAAGAAGCTGATTTGAACTGGCGGTGATAGGAGCGGAAATAGAGACCAGGCCGACAAACGTGACGTCCATTTCACACTGCAACAAATTTCGAGATTTTGTCAGAGGCGATATAATGCCAATTCAGGATAAAAGCCTAATAATATCTGAGCGAAAAACATTGTTCGGCCATATAGAGTGACATTTTCAGAGCAATATTCCTGTATAAAATTTTAATGCAGCATTTCCTTTAAAAAATGTCGTCTTGACTCCTCTTTTTGAGACCTTACAAAATAAGTGCATTTCAGTGGCTGGAAGAGGATTACACTGTTTCAGAAAATTATTCCTTGTGCAATTTTACTACAGGTCTTATCACGCAAAGTTTTTATGCGATTAACGTAAAATTCTACCGATGCAAAATACCTAAGAATTATATAAATTTTGTCTGGAATTGCGCAACGTTTTCTATGTAAATTTTTCAAACCAACCTTGAAGAAAATTATTGATTCTCCAATTTTCACCCCAACTACAATTATTAAATTTGCTCGCAAACGTGTCTTCTTTTCTTTCAGACGTGTGCGCACACTGTACGCGTGTATGGGCGAAAGCGAGGGTGAGCTGTCGTTTGAGCCAAATCAGATCATCACTAATGGTAAATATAAATTTAAAAAAAAAACACCTTTGACATCGAAATCAGTAACAAATTGTTCTCTCTTCTCTCCCACAGTACGCTACTCACACGAACCGGGTTGGCTGCAGGGCACGCTTAACGGTAAAACTGGACTTATACCACAGAACTATGTTGAACACTTAAAACCATACCATTAGAACTAGCTAACTAGTTATGAAACTGGTTAGATAAAGATACTTATGTACATATATGAATGTTTGATATAAATTATATATGTGTATGTATACCTACAATAATTTGTATATGTATGTGTGTAAACTAAAGGCAAATGCCGAAATAGTTACATGTAAATGTAATTTAAAGCGGCAAAGCATTTGAAAATTGGTGTGATGTAAGCAAAAGTACATAAAGTGCTTGTAGTTAATTAGTTAAGTAGGGATTTACAGAGAGAAGGGGAGCAGAAATGGCAAATAAAATAGTAGAACCGCACTAAAACAGCGAAATCAGCAAGACACCGGAATGCACAAGCAAGTTCACAGAATAGAAGATACCGAAAAATGTGCAGCAACTGATGAAATGATAAATATATAAAATTATACACATTTTTACTGTACTGTGCAAAAGTCCATAGCGCACGAAATTAAAATTTTTCGTAGGGCTTAACTTCGTAGGAAATATGAAATTAGCGCGTATTCAAAAGTAGCGAACATTTTCAAGCGCACAGTCCCGCAACCGATTGCAAAACCAGCCCACAATAACAGACTTACCAACCAAACACAACCACTTACACATTTATACATGTGCATGCACATATGTATGTACATATTTATGTACGTATGTGTATGTATTGATATATATATATATATATAAAACTTATATACAACCACATTTAGCCAGCATACTTTAAAACATACATAAATACCATATGTTATACATATAAATATACATATATTACAATATACAATACATATAAATATTTTTTTTCTATTTTTTAATACATGAACATGTTTAAAACAAATTAAAAAAAAACAAACACTAAATTTGTATGCAAATATGTAATTATCGAAAGAAAAGAAAAAAATGCAAAAATAAAAACTAAAAACCTTAGCAGCGAAAGAAGTTGCTTAAAAACGAGCAAAAGTGAATGATAACAAAAAATGTGCATAAGAAATATATGTAAAATTATAGTTGTAGTATCTAATAATTACTCATCTGTGAGTATGTTTGTATGTATAAAATATCTATTGAAACGAAATGAGAAACTTAAAAACACAACTTCACCTAAGCTAATTTATTATTTGTACTCGCTTTAATTTGTTGCGTTATTAAAAAAAAAAAACGAAGGAAAATAGAAAACCATGTTGAAATTGAAAAATTGTACGAAAATGTGAAGAAAACCTATTAGTTTACTTTGTAAATATATATTAAAAAATTAACATTTTTAAGTGAATAATAAAAAATAAAACCTATGCGAAAATTAAATGGAAATATTGAGTTTGTTTGGTTTTTTTTTTAAATTAGTTTCCTTAAAGGCAGAGCTCATTGTCATTCACTGCTAGCTAGAAGTGCACTAAGATATGCCTTCGCTTCTATCATGCAATAAATCCTACTATATATGTACATAAATAAATACCATTTGCTCGAAATCAGTTGAGTGACATTAACGGATTCTACTAAAAACGTAAATCGAAGACTCCCACAATATTTCTAAAATAAAAAGGAACACAAGAGACCTACCTACTGGTTGTAGTGATTTATTTATGTTATAATTACGACTACTTATTACAGTTACGTTACTCAAAACGACATAAGCCGCCATTAATGACGTAAAACCAAACTGGCCAACGGCCATTGCTGCCAAAGAACTTTTTTGTTGCTTTCACATACAACATTTTTCTTTAAGCGGCAGAACTCAAACCTAGCGAGCAGAGAAGTGGCGAATCGAAGGCGGCTATAGTTAGTTTCACATTTCGATTCTTGGCATTTGCATGGGCTGATAGATGCCAAGTGACGGAAATGTATAGCAAAGTTTCAAACCACCATCTTCAGGAGAAATTTCGTAGCTGATTTTCGCTGTTGAAATAAGAGGTGGCGCTGCTGTCTTTTGGAAACGAAAATGAAAGGTCAAATTGGAAATTGTAAAGAAGTATGCGTGTAAAATGTTCATAACCTGCAGAAATATTTCTAACTATATGTTAATTTGAAGTTGTTTAGAAAGGAACTAAAGGTCAATATAATATGTATATTTTCTCTAAGGAAAGCTTACTATATTTCTATGGTGAAGGCCGCGAAATAGTAAAGGGAGGTTACCTCTGCATTAGATGTCAACTAACTTGTAACTAACTACCCAGCTAGCAAATTGCCAGAAATCTGTTAGATATCGGTCAGAGAAGCGAATGGAGACGTTGACAGGAAGCCTAACCGACGATTCTGACGGATATCTAACAGATTTCTGACCAAATAATCATGGAAAATAAGAATTATCAGAAGTGTATGCCCCAAATCGCACATAATTCGATCAGACATATCGGATAAGGAAATAAATAAACTTAAAATGTCTAAATAGTCATCTTTTTATTCCGACTTGTCTGATATCGGAAATTGTCTGGCAAATGTGCTAGCTGGGTACATAAAATGTCAATAAGAAAAGCAATATTTATTTTTTTACTTGTTTATTTATTTACTTCATTTTTGTTTTGTTTGTTTGTTTTGCGCTCCTCAGAGGTGAAACCCTGGTTGGCGACTTTAATTCGCACCACGATTTTTGGCATTCAAGCAGATAGACAATTCGACTTTCTGCATAAGTAAAGACGAGGCACCCACCAGGATTATGGACAGCTTCTGCAGCTCGCCAGGCATAACAATTGTAAGCGCTGGTCTGATAAACAGCACAACTTGGCGAACTATGCCGACCTTAGCATCAGACCATCTGCCCATAGTCATCCCGATTGATAAACCTGCTGACTTTGCTTCCGCGGAACATCGAACCTATGCCAATTTTTCTAAAGCTGATTTCTCTCTGCCTTCCCCACACCAACCGACGATCACGTAGCTGAGGGTAAGTTCCGCAGGGTTATCACTGCTGCTGCTGCGTACTAGCCGATTGTATTTCAGACCTCCGCCCGAACTTTCCTACTGAATCGGCTGTTCTAGCCGATGAGCGTGACAACCTTCGTCAGGCCGATCCCGGAAATCACCGCATTAGAGATCTCAGTTCCGAGATTCAGCAGCTTGTGAACGCACATAAGCGGAAGAAGTGGGAAAGCCATCTGAAGACTTACAACTTCACCTCTGGTGTGAGTAAACTTTTGTTAACCGTTAGTTCGTTATCCAATCCGACGAGGCGCAACGACAGAGTCGAAATATCTTTTGCTGACCGCGCCTCGTCGGATCCGAAGCTATGTACGAGCCATTTTAGCCGACAATTCACACTGCATCCTCCGGCGGGCAAAGCCTAACGTCTAGTGACCAGAAGGCTGCACAAACTGCCAACAAAAAGTGCGCCTCTTGCTTTCACTAGCGGTGAAGATCAGGTAGCCATCGGGAAGGCTAAAGCCTTCAAAGTCATGGAAACCCGACGGAATATGCTGCTGATGCTGGATTTGGGTCCTACGCGAGTAGATTATTTAACCAAGGTCCTCAACCTGTCAATGCACTCTCTCGTCATTACAGACATCTGGAAAATCGGGAGAGTCTTCCCCCTGCTCAAACCCTAGGAACCAGACAACAAAGGAGAATCTTTACCGTCCGATAACCCTCCTTTCCCCGGTAGCGAAGACACTAGAGGTCTTGCTACTGCCGAATCATACAAACAACATGACTCAGTGAAGCATCGGCATGGTTTCCGTAAAGTTCACAGCACAACAACTGCTCGAGCACCCCACTGGGCCAGGAACGCCCATGATGACATTGATCTCCTACCTACAAACGAATTAATCGAATGTTCTGGATGGATTCTTTCCCTGTCCCCACTGCATCCTCTACAGAAATCGTTAGACGCAATATTAAACATAATAGGTGTGCATACCGTGTGATTTCAAAAGTTAATTTTTGAAAACCCATTATGCAGTGTTTTACAACATAGCCGATTTATGAATTCAAGAAACCTAGAAGGCTATGAAGCATTCTTCTTCTTTTTGTTTGGCGCAGTTACCGCCTAAGCCGTTTTGGCCGAGTTCAACAACACGCCAGTCGTTTCTCTTCTGTGCCATGTGAAGCCAAGTCTTTCTCCAATTGGATCTTCCATTGCAATGGGGGCCTCTGCTAACACAAGCGGGTTCCGAGTTTAATACCTTCAAAGCTAGATCGTCGGTGTCGTCCCGCTCGCCGTCTCCAGTGCGTAAAGACCCTAAATCTTCCGCAAAATCCTTACCTCGAATACTCCAAGATCCGCCTCAACGGTTGTGGTCATTGTCCAAGCTTCTGTGTCATATACCAACACAGGCATGATGAGTGACTTATAGGGAGTGGTTTTCACACAGAGATAGCTTTACTTCTTAATGGCCTTGGCTTTCGATGCTGACGTTATAATCGGCGTTAATGCTTGTTCCCAAGTAAACGAAGTTTTCTACTTTCTCGAAATTATAACTGTCAACGTGGGTGGGTGGTATGAAAGGAGATACTTCGTCTTTACCTTGTTTACCAGCAGACCCATTCGCTTCCTTATCCAACTTGGAAAAGGCAGAACAGACGTCGCGGTTTTTGTTACCGTTGATATCGTTGTCATCGGCATAACCAGCAATTGCACGCTCTTGTAGTAAATTGTTCCTGAACGGTTCAGTTCTGCGGCTCTTATTATCTTCTCCAACATCAGAATAAAAAAGCCACATGAAAGAGAGTCGCCCTGTCTGAAGAGGTCTTTCCCTATTCTGACGGAGGTGGTGGTATTGCTCAACGTCATTTTACACAGCGGTATCAGTTTAGCGGGGATGCCAAATTCTGACATCGCGGCGTATTGGCAACTTCTATTAGTGCTATAGGAAGCGGCTTTGAAGTCAACAAATGGCTAGTTAGCGCCGATCTTTTTTTCGCGGTTGCTTTTCAAGGTTTGGCGTATTGTGAATACCTGGTCTATGGTACATTTATCGGTTCTAAAGCCACACTGATAAGGCCTAATCAGTTCATTGACGGTGGGCTTCAGTCTTTCTCACAATGCGCGCGATAAGATCTTGTACCTATGCTAAAAAGGCTGATCCCGTGGTAGTTGAGCTATCCTTGCATTTTTGGACGTATATCTTTTGCTGTACAGAGGCGGGTGCAACAAGATAGGGGTTCGAGTCGACCTCGGAGTTTACGGAAGTCTAAAGCACTGGAAGCGAGCCTTCTCTCCGGTTTGAAACATTGCATTTTCATAATCGACTTTTGCGTAATTTTCATTTCAAGTCAGACATTACCGACTTAAGAGCCCAGTAATTAACTGTTCGAAATGAAAACAAGTCTTCAGAGAGATTTTGTATAGCATTACACTCGTTAAAAGTCGTACATATGTATAAGACTCCCGATTCTATGCCAATGTCCGTTTCTCTGCTCCGCTTATGAATATTGGACTCACGTCCTTGTTTTATTTCACGTATCATTGTTTAATATTAACTTTTCAGTTATTTCTTTCAGGGAGTGAATGCCTGCAGAGTCTGACAGACAATACCTTCACTACCCAACTCCCATTATGTTTTAACTAAATAATATTTTTAGGCTAGCGACGAAGTTCAGTTTGACAATCCCTGCCAGCTTAGGCATTTCCATTGTTTATTCATTGTGGCAACGCAGTAATTGGAGTAGCTAGCAGCAGTGATCAACTAATTAAGCTATGCCGGCACGAGAATGAGAACAACTTCAGCACGCCAGCGAATATCAGCGACAGAATGACTGCTTTCTTGGGTGAGACACCAACGACTTTAGGAGCATAAATACGAACATTTGTATGTATGTACGGCATGGTGGTGGTGTTAACGTTGGGCGTAAGTGTAAAAAGAAAATGCCAACAGCGCAACGCAACGCAATGCAAGTCCAGAACACAACAAAACAGATCGGCCGAGGTGGAGAAGCAAATGCCGGAAAGTTGTGCGTCGAGAATTGCATTTGTGGGCAGAACTTAATGATGGGCAGGGCAGCGCCTATCGCTGCTGGCAGCATGCGCAGGCAGTGGAATTGAGCGACGCCGGCTGGCTGGCGAAGAAGTGGAAATGCGAAGAAAATTTCAGTTGGTGGGCAGTGTTCGCGGCGAATGGAATGATCGAGCGATCGGTGCGCGACGCGATTTGCAAAAACAACGCTTTCATAGATTTGCAGAAAAATGCAAAAGAAAACAAATCAAAAAACGATATGTAGTGATGCAGGTGGAATATGACGTGCGAACTCATAAAACGGTTGTTTCACGGTATGAAGATCGAAAGTGAGAAAAGGTGTGTCGAAAATGTGTGAAATTTGTGGTGGAGTGAATGTAAACAAGCGAATAATTTTAGGAAGTACATAAAAATGCTTGCAAGTGAACACAAAATGGCTGGAAAACTGTTGCACATGAAATAAAATTTAACGACATAAAATAAAAAAGATTGGAATGAAGTGAAATATAAAAAATATGAAAAAATTAAAAAAAATATTGCATACAATAAAAAATAATAAATTTTAAAAATACCTGAAAAATACTTACATAACATTATTTCCAATAAAATAAAAAATACATATCGTTACCGAAAAGTGAAAAGGTGCCAAGTCCATTTTTTGAAATTGTTCGGGAGAGACGAAAAATCGTTGTAGTTTCGCATCAAATGCCATTCCGCATCAAAAAACTAAATTTGGAGAAAGGTGAAATTGGCACCTTTTCAACTTAAGGTAGCGATATAAAGCTAAAAAATCGAAATAATGAAAATCGAAATATGAAAAATCGAAATTAGTTACAAAAATCATAAATATTTAAAATCAAAACAGCATTACAACATAGCATAACTTACCATAACATAACATTACTTAACATGACATAACACAACAAACGTATTATTGAACATAATAGAGATAAATTAACATAAACTACGCGTAAGAAATAAAAATTGCAATATTTAGCAAAATTTCAATAAAATGAGTTTTCTCTTAAAACTCCAGCTTAACCCTAAAAGAAATCGATGACAAAAAATTACTTGCAAAAAAATGAACAATTAAATATGTAAGCTTAAAGCTTGCAAAAATCAAACAAGTAGTACATAATATAACATAATAAAATGTAACGTAACATTGTATAACACAACATAACATAACATAACTCAACATAATTTAACGTAACTTAACATACACTTGAACATGATCGTTTAAAAAGTTAAATTAATATATACAACAAGTTCTAAAAGAAATTATTTACTATATTTAGAAAAAATGAAAAATTCCAGCTTAACACTTTTCTATGCATGATGGCTCAAATAACAAAGTCTGTCAAAGTAATCCGATGTGCGTATTCATTGCCAAAGTGTGAACTTGTGCTTTGTTTAATTTTTTTTTTTTAATTATGTATGTATGTACATTTCTGCGAGTAAATACATACATATTTGGCAAGCAGTGATTTGTGACCGTGACGTATGCAATGTTCGTGGTATTATACCTCCTTCCGTCTTCAGTGGCCGGTACATTGTAAAAAGAGTATTACTTAATGGTTTCTTTTGATATTCGGCAGTGAAATTGAACTATGCAGGTAGTATGTATACATATGCCACAATGGAATAGAGAGCCCTTAAATGTTGCATATGTATGCACATTAGACTGCATCATTCCCCATACAAAAAAAAAATCGGTACTGTTTTTCCATTGGAATTAAAAATTCTAGTATATATTAAGACTTGGAAAAATATTAAGACTTATGGGACCAATTTGAAAAACCTTCAAAAATTTAGTTTTTTTTTATGAATCAAAATACTTTTTTTAAATATTTTTTTAATAAGTTACGTCAGGTCACAAAACAGTTTAAGCTTAAAAAACTTGCATACAATTTTATGGAAAATTTTTCAATGGAATCATAATAATGAGACTTTTGATGCTGTTTTTGAACTTTTTTCATAGATTGGTTTAAGAAAAACCTGAATAACTCAGCCAAAGCTTTACCCATTTAGACTTGTGAAGTATCATTGGAAAGGTAGTTTCTCAATCTTACAAAAAAATAAAGGCATTCACTTGGAATAACGCCCATTAAATTTTCCTTTCTCTTTCATATCTTGGATTAGTTTATTTGCAAAGAAATAAAAAGGGGGAAAAATAACTTTCCAATGATTCCTCATAAGTTTAAATCGGTATATGGCTGAGTTATTCAAGTTTTTATCAAACCAATCTTTGAAAGAAGATTAAAAACAGCATCAAAAATCTCGTTACTATGATTCCGTTGAAAATTTTTTTAAATATGTTTCCGCTCACATTTTTTAAGCTTAAACCTTTTGTCATCCGAGTTATTTTTTGTTTTTCAAAAAGTACTTTAAGAAATTTATTTTATTCATAAAAAAAGTAAGTGCGCCTGGGCCACATTGGAGAAGTGAAACTTACGTTACATATGTTGTCTCATAATCAGTATACATACATATGTACATACATATATACATACATACATTTGCTTTTGCTTATGGTTATATCTTTTATTTTTTTCTATCTTGATCCTACCTCTACTCCTGTTCGTTCTAATAACATTTATCCTCTATCTTCATTTTTATCTTTATACTCTACCGATAACAAAATCGATAGTAACATCCAATAAAATATCGACGATAAACCGATAAAAAGATCGATAACAAAATCCATGACAAAATTTGATAAAAATTTTGATAGCAAAATCGACTATAAAATCGATAAAAATATCGATACCAAAATCGATACAAATGTCGATAACAAAACCGATAAAACCATCGATAACAAAATCAAAAACAGAATCGATAACAAAAACCGCTTAGAAAATCGATAACAAAACTGTTTTAAATATCAACTAAAAAATCGATAACAATAATCTATTAGAAAATCGATAAAAATATTCAAAATTGATAAAAATAGCGATGAAAAAAATGATAAAAATATCGATAACAAAATCGATAAATAATCGACAACGAATTTGATAAAAATATCGTAAAAATTATCGATAACAAAAGTGATAACATAATCGATAACAAAATCGATAATAAAATCGATAACAACATCGATACATAATCGATAACAAACTCTATAACAATATCGATAAAAAAACTAGTACAATATCGATAAAAATATCGGTTACTATATCGACAGGTTCCGAAAATATCGATAGGAAAATCGATAAAAATTTTCATAACGAAACCAAAAAAATATCGATTATTACAATAGTTGCCAGATTGAGTCTCTGTGTCTCTATATATATCTTTTCTCTTTAATTACCTTTATTTTAATCTTTCTTCCTCTATCTTCATCTGTACTTTTATCGGTATCCTCATCTGTCCTTATATTTACCTTTGTCTTTACTTTTATGTTTATCATTTTCTTTATCTACATATTTACCTTCACCTTTGCCCATATAGTGTTTAAATTTACTTTGGGCTTCAGGTTTGCCTTTATCTTTACGCATCTTTGTTTTTAGTTTTACCTTTGCCTTTATAATTTTCCTTAGCTATGTACGCTTTCATTCTTGTATTGGTCTTTTTCCAAGTGTTATTCTTTGACCTTTTATTAGCAAGTTTTTGTTAAATTAACAACATACGTTCAAGAAGCACTTGTTTCCATCCCAGCCATTTCCGTTGCAGCATTTCCGCTGAATTTGCCAACTTACTCCCAACCAACCAATCGCCGCAAAAGAAGTTTCACTTCAAGAACTTAATTTTGGGAGCTAGTTTCTAATCGGTCTCCCTCACGCAAATCTTCATATTTTTCCGAAATATTTTGGCAAGTCTTAAAATATAATAGATTTTATAATCCCGGTGGAAAACCGCAAATTGTTTTTGGTGATGCAGTCTAATGTACATACATAACATCCCGTGCATACACCCATAGTTTGTGTACGTGTAAGTGCATCAGAGTATAAGTATATTAAAAGTAAAAGCAAGTAAGAAAGCGAATGATTGTTATTTAATACTCGTATCTGTCCATAGCCATAGAAACAAGCTTCATGTTTAAAGTTGAAGAATAAGTGTTACGTTATGTTTACACATACATGCATGTGTATATCAGACATCTGCAGCGGGTGCATGATTTTCGTGTATACTCGATCATCTAACAAAACCCGTTTTGCATCGTTCTCTGTATACGAGCAGAAGTATTGTTCGTTATCGACTGAGCTCAAGACGAACATGTTGGCCACAACACCCGATTGCTTTTCATACATACTTGATTGGGTTCGGGTGCTTTGCAGCTCAATATACCCGGGTGTTCGAGTTTCCACCCGAGTGTGCACAAAATTTTCTTGATTGGCTTATGACGTTTTTGTTTCTACAAAAAATGTTGCCTTCTCATCGCGGTGTTCTTAGTTTTTGTGCGTAGAGGGTAAAGAGAAGGTTGAATTTTTCGGTAGTTTGTTTAAGTGTACATTTAACCATTTCTTATATTTTTGCTCATACAAAATGCGGCATCACGACGCCTACATCCATTTAGGTATAAATGTGTGTAGATCGGCAATGCCCAAGCCCTATACACTCGGTGCACATTTATTTTTTGTAAAAGTACTTATGTACCTACATAGTTTTAGGCTGTGTTCTAATATATAAACACACAGCTTTCCACGCGAAACTATACGAAATAGATGCAAAAACATTTTTGTCTACTTCGCTTCCAATTGTTTCATTGCGTATGCACAAGCACAAAGCAACAAC
Source organism: Rhagoletis pomonella (assembly GCF_013731165.1). Classification (NCBI taxonomy): domain Eukaryota; kingdom Metazoa; phylum Arthropoda; class Insecta; order Diptera; family Tephritidae; genus Rhagoletis; species Rhagoletis pomonella. Next base: position 19,433,837 of record NW_023458567.1, on the reverse strand, counting down.
ATTTTCGTATGCTTTGTGGGAACATATTGGCGCCAGTTACCTTCAGCGTAAATTTCTTTGTTGTCCTGCATTTTATCGCAATGTTCGGGTGTCCGTTTCATTGTTACACAAATTTTCGGGTTAGCTGCGGGTGTCCGAGTGTGGTGTTCGCTTGTGCTCAATTTATAGCGAGGGTGATTGAACAGACTCGTTCGTAACCAAAGCAGCTGTCGGGTATGCATCTCGATCGAACACATAGTAGCCGAGTGTGGCGTTCGCTTGTGCTTGATTTTTAGTGAGTGTAATCAAAGAGGCTCGATCATACTCAAAGCTGTTCTCTGGTGTATATACACAATTTCTATATATGTAAGTAAATGTGCATTCTATTGTGGATTAAGTGTCGTCCAGTTGAGTTAATTGAAATACAAAACAAACAAAGACCACAAAACAGTGATCGCAACAAACCATACATTTATATATGTAGAAACATACTAATATAGGTATGTACATACATACATATGTATGTACTTTTACTTAAGTTTTGTACATATTATTCGTGTTATTAAGTTGACGCGCCAACACCCGCAAACATATGCACATCTGGTAGTCCAATGGCAGTGGACAGTAATGGCGAGAAGACTTCAAAGAAATTATTTAGTGGGGTGAGTACGCGTTACCTTCCTCTTATAGTATTATTCTGATTTTTTTCTATTGTTTGTTTACATGCATACAAACAGATGCATATGCAAGCTATATTTATGAATGTATCAGTGCATTGTGCATTTGGGGGATCAAAAAAAGTAAAGTCGGAATTTTAATGCAACCACTCTTTAAGATTGTTCTATATTGAAAAAAAATTGCCCATATTTTTTATTTTGAAATCCAAAATTATTTAGAGGACGCTCAAATCACTAATAGTTTTCCATGTATTTTATATAAAAAAAAAAACAAGTTTTCGTAGAAATGGAAAAGATACTCAATACTTTTCGATCGGAAAACTCTGGTTCTCTTCAGGAGACTTCCAATAATAATACCAATTTGTTTATTAAACCATTTTTTAATACTGAAGATTTTTAATTGGTCCTCCATTGCATATTCTGGAGTTTTTGGCGAACCTATAAAATATAGTTGCTGTGAAAAAATAGCAAAATAAATAATTCGATATTATTACTAGGAATATCCTGAAGAGGAACAGAGTTTTCCGATCGAAAAATATTGATTTTCAAGAATTCTATTCCATTTCTACGACGAGTTGAGTTTTTTTGCCATATAAAATACATGGAAAACTTTGAGCGCCTTGAGAAACCTTAAATTATTTTTGATTTCGTTCCTCCTTTTCGCTAGCTGACGTCAATTATAAACCCTGAGTGAAGCTAATTCCCTCTTGATTGAGCATTTGCTTTCATTCATCCGACCTGACCAAGTCATCGGACCAGCTGTATTTTAATATGTCCAAATCGCTCTAAAGCTAATACACCTCATCGTTCGATCGTCTGGTGTATCTTTCTTTCGAGCACTCCAAGCCGCCTCATAACATGTTTTCATTGTTCATGCTTCTGCGATATAGCGACTTAGTGGTTTTCGTTCATGAAGAGAGAACCTTACAGCTCAATTGCCCACTGGGCCCAAAGTAGCAAAGTAGTAGGAAAAAAACGGTAATCCTGGAAGTTTCACAGAGCGAATAGTTGTTCCAGCGTTCATAGAATGAGATCAAACAAACTGTTTAATAGTGGCTATTGCACTACCTACAGCGTAATTTACCAGAAGGTGGGGGTGGGCCTTTCCCTTAAAATTCATCAGCTTTACAATTACTCTTATGCTCTCACTCAAAAATCTACGCCATACAGTAAGGGCCTTTGCATTGTCAAACTTTCTCATTAATGACAAAAGTACTCTTTCTCTACCAACATACATTCCATCAACAGAGGATTTGATAGGGCGGAGTGTAGGTAGGGTTGGTGGATGTGCCTTTTGTCGGGAGCTCTTCATCAAAACAATGTTCAGGCTTCTGTTCTTTTGTAGTAAATTTCAGGAGGGAATAGCTGACATCTTGGAAAAGCGGTAGAGTCACTGCTGAAGAGTGTGACGTCAGTTAGTGACGCTAGCATATAATCTGATAGTCAAGTCAGTTTAAGGAAAACATAATTCCTTAGTTTTAGTACTATTTTCTTTCTTCTTAGGAAAAATTATTTCAAACAACTTGCCAGCCGATTTATCTGCAATCATCAAACCTACTACGCTTACTTACTTAGCAAATGTCAAAGTTCAATCAGTTTATTATGCTTATACTTAAGCTCTTAATTACCATAGGAAGGGTAAGCAGTAAAAACATTTGAGAATAGTCTCTTAAATACTGAATGAGTCACAATTACATACTATGTATGCAATTGTTTCCTATTTAAACGATAATAAAATCGTATGGGCATACAAACATGCAGCCATACATATATGTGTTAATGTATGGAAATATATGTCATGCAGTCAGCAATTAGGTACGAATAGACCACTGAACTGTCTGTTTAGAAAATACATATGTGCGCGTACATATATGTTCATTAGGCTGGGTCGATTTCGTATGGGGGAAATTAAAAGCCATGCGATCGCATTGTAATAGCACTATTATGTTGTCTTAGGTCCAAGCCAATAATAATTATTATAATAGGCACGAAAGATTACTTAGCTTTAGCCCGCGAAATTGATTCAAAATGTATGAGTTTTGAAAATTAAACTTTGGCTGTTAATATCTAGAAAATGCGTTAATTGATATAAGCAAGACGATATACGAAATTAAAGTTTATCAAATTTAATATCTCACGTTTATCTTTTATTTTTCAATAAGTCTACAAGCTGATGAGATAAAATGACCAATTTCGCATATGAGTTTTCAATTCTTCATTAATTCAGTAACCAAGTGAAAAATGTAAAAAAAAACTAGATTTATTTGATAGGTTTTTAAGTTTTTGGATGTTTACATAATAATTAAAAGGCAGTCGTTTGGTTGTGAAAAATTTGTGCCGAAACGAAACCTGAATTGCTCGATCGTTACGTGATTAGTGATTATTACCAAATTGAAGGCGAGGCTTGCCGTTACTTATGATAGTGATATGATTAAAACGGTTCAGATTACAACAAAAAAATAAATAAAAATATTCCACCAAAAATCCCGTTAGCTTCCTTTATTCGCAATTTTTGTATAGTAAGCATAAACATAATAAACTAATTAGTGTTTCTCACATATTCGTTTGCATAAATAAAATTTTTCCACGTTGAGGGTAACCATAAATTGAAGGGCTACCAGAAATAAAATTTGATTAGGTGGTTTCCGTTTGCGGACTCATTCTCTAATAAAAACACCTAAACTAAATACCTAAAAAATAACGACTAAACGATTTTTAGAGGATTATTAGCTACACCGAAATGTTTTTGAGGTAATAATCCGCTAAAACCATTTGTGTCGTTTATTTACATAGGCTAATTGTAAGATCGAAGATATTATGACGCTTAACACGCTTCGTGAGTCCCTTAAATATATTTTCACTATTGCAAAAGGATTTGAAGACAATTAAATTTTCGATCCGCCCTAATGTACATAGAATGCCTTTCTTCGAGCCTGTTAGCATGAGACGAATACTACCGGTTTTACACCTCAAAAAGTGCTGCTTTCCCATTATTTTATCAATTACCTATTTCCAGAGCGCGAACTAAGTGAGATTACTTGCTCGTTTGTTGGTACACATGCATACATACATATGTATGGATGTTGGAAGTAGGGGCATAAATATGTAGTTTACCTTTACCTCACCTGTTTCTACAATGCCTACGCCTGAAAGTCTTTGCTGGCCCAGTGAGCCAGCGCTAACATTGTGCTGGTGAGAAAAGAATTTCCCGCCCGACCTTTCTGCTTATTTATTATGAGATCGTTCCAGCTTGTGAGCAAAGCACTTGTCGGTCCGTAAACGGCACTATAAAATGAAAAAACAATTAAGTAAATAATTAAACAAATTTAATTAAAGAGAAATTATTGCAAAGTAAATGTGGAACAGTCTTTCCTAAGTGATACTTATGACTATAAAGGGTGGTTCAAATGCTATTGTATATATTTTTTTGTTTGAAAATTTACTGAGCAATTTGCATTTTAAAATGAGTTTGTTGAGCACTCCTGGTAAATTGATATTTTGAAGGCGGCAATACAATATTGTATTTGGATAACTGCAAAATGTGAAGAATTAATGTTGAGGCAAAGTTGAAGAAGAGCTTCAACCTTCTTTCATCTTGAAAAACTTGTTATGGAGTTTTGAGGCATCATATGCACCAAACCGTGCTTCCGAAATGTGCTTGAATAGTCCTGACTAAGTCCAATACATCAGTAAGAACTCCCATCTTCATGAAACGTTTATCTAACTGAAATTACTGCTTAATTTAGTGACCAAAAACACTATGAAAATGGCCCTTTTTCTTTTACGAGGAGGAAGCATAGAAAGCCCCCAGAACCAGTAACCTCCTACCGTCAAGTACGGTTCTCCACCAGGTACTACCGTCAATTATTTCGTCAGGAGTTGGTTTGAGCACGAAGCTTTATGCTCGTTGCAGTCCATTAGAAGTTGCATCAACTTGGAGCCGTCCATTATCTTTGAGGTCAGGAAAAACATCCCACCCTTTTTGGGCCTATTCGTGTTCGGCCGTGACGTCAGTATATTTCGTAACGCCTCTTATTTACCTTCCTGTGTTTTGAGTCCTTCGTATGACCGATACTGTATATATCGCAGATTGTTTCACCAAAACAGCCTAGTGCAGAGCCTTCGGATACTGTGCAATATGCAGAGGAAAGTCTTAGCGCACATAAACGATAGATCGACTTGAGGCTGCGAATATATGACTCTGAGTCCAATGCTTAGCTCCATACCTATGCGCCCAAGAGTATAACCGATTTGAGAACCTCAAATAGCAATCGTCGGAGGGTTTGGAGTAGCTCACAACACAATATACTTGCTTTCTTCCACGCATGTTTGGATGATAACATAACGCCAACCATAAAACCAATAAATTGTCTGGCTTATTTTTCGTGGAGTTGCAGTGAGAGGGTGTCGAAAATTTTCCTTCCAGTGACCAGCACTGTCTTCGTCTTATGCTCAGTTAATTTCAGCTCCACGCAGACACCATGGTTATTGCGATGCCCGTCGATGGCTTGATTTTATATAAACACATTTTTCGGTACTACGATAACAGCTATGTCATCAGCGAACCCCTTTATTGATTCCTCATCAAGAATCGCAGTTGCAGTACTCCATAATGCAGTACGTTCCATAAAAGCGGTTCCAGCACCGAAGCTTGTGGCATACCTCCAGTGAATCTGTATGTTTTGTTACCTCTTACTGTGTTACATATATTAGAGGATTCGTTCCTCGCATTAATTTACTATACAATTATTTTAAGGAATTATGCAGGAACTGGCAATTTGCATTATTTAAAACATTTTTCATGTCGAGGGTGACTGCAAAGGAATACTTTATTGTGCCTTCCTTTCTGCGTTTGGCTGCGATTGCGACAGCGGATGGATATCTATATACTTTTAACGCGCCAATGGTGTATTTCGATTTACGAAAGCCGAATTGTTGGGATAAAAAACCACCAGGTGCTTCGAGAGAATTATGGTCGCGATTATGAATAATTCCATCGAAGATATTCCCCATTAGACGGGCATGCAAAGAAGACGAAATTCGCCACCTTACATACATGTTGGTCACAGAATCCATGAAAGGAAAACCTGCGCAACCGTGTCTATGGGGCTATTTTAGAACAGAATTGTCTTTAAACTCTTACGAAATCTAACTCAACCCTAATGTGAAATGGTATGGGCTTGTTCAATCCGTTACGAATGAAATTTTCCCAGGCAATTTTGAGTAAAAACCGCAGATTAAGAAATTGAAATAAAGGAAAACCTCAATTCACAGATATGGATGTACCTGCGCATTGATGTTAAGGACCGATTAAGTCAATTGTTCTCCTAAGTACTATTAAACGAGCTGCTCAATGATCACATCTAAGCTCCTTAAGGAGTGCTTTGACACTCTTCAGCATCTTAGCCGGCCCGTGAAGGATCAAAGGCAGTGTACTGTCTCAGCTACTGGGTTGTGAAACCATTTTGGGGTGATAATCAACAACATAAAAGAAAAAAATTTTGAGGCCATGTTTAGTAATTTTTCAAACATCCAACTACTCAGCGAGGAAATTCAAAAAGTTAAGAAAAGACTGGGCATTGAACACCGGTCATAATTACTTTATTTTCCACATCCCCCTAATAAATCAACCGCCACAAAAGTCGGAGAAGAGGCGGCTCTTGTAAAGTGAAATCGGTTTTCGTGAAGTCTTTGTTCAACGAAGTTAAAGCATTCAAAAGAGAAGACTAGTGCTCAGTACCTATATTAGATGTGGACCTGAACGTGTTTTTCAAACATTCGATATCAATTTCGACATTACTTAGTTTGGTAAGCGAGCGAATGAAGCTAAAGGAAGGGATTGAATATGATTGCTGATTAGTATCATGTGAGGCTTCTTTCATTCCAAAGCCGAGAATACACTGGAAATGTCAGATCCGATATTGGATAAGTAACGTGAGAATTGCGTGAGAGCCATACGAGCTTATTGAGGTAGCTTTGTCTGAGATTGGTGGTGATTGAATTCCTATAATAACATTGAAGAATTACGGTGATGATTGTCTTGCTGACAGTACAGGATCGGGTCAAATGGTCGCGAGGTGCATATGTGGATCTAGTCAGATTTCAGGACTTTCTCGCGGCTCTGTACCCTACTAACAGTTGTGATTATCAGCAGGGAGATCCAAATCAAAGAATTATCCTTAAAATTAAAAGATAATCTTTAAAGTTCTCGATTTTTTGACTATCGGTATTCGAATGAAGTCGACTAGTATGCGTAATTGCAGCTAGACCTCTTTCGTACAGATAGTGAAAAAGGTCGACGATAAGTTTGCAACGGAGAAAGTACAGTACAATAAAGAAGCGAGCTAGATCGGAGATAAAGTCATTTACAGGTCGGTAAAGTTATTGCCGGACGAGAATATCGGACAGTCGTAACCCAGTCAAGAATGTTGCTTATTTGTAAAACTAAGCGGACAGTAGTCATAAACCCTTTCAAACACTTCGGAAGCTCCTTTGCATGTTTTGACAGTGTATAGAAAAGAATTGAATTAAAACTTTATTAAAAAATAAGCAATTTTGTATTTGGACTACCCTGCCCAATAATATTTGCTTTATACTTCATCTAATTTTCCGTTCGACTGACTGTCGATTGCGACCCAAGCAACGATCGCGCGACAAGATCATAAATGCGGCAGCAAACCGGATAACAAATGAGACAAGTGCATGCTCGCAGCACACAACAGTTCAAACACACATGCTGAACGTGTGCGCGCTAACGCTTTGAGAAAATCTGAATAGTTTTCTTCTGTCCTATGTACATTCACCTGACCCAGCTTTGGAGGTGGTAATGGTGGTGGTGCTGGTAATGACGATGACGAGACTAGAATTTCGGTAAAAGTTTATTGGCCTGCAGAACAAAACGTGCCACGAGACGGCCGGCGCAGTGACGCGATATAAAAGCTGTCAAAGTATTTGGAAAAAAAAAACTAAAAGTAGAGGAAAAGAAAATACTTGAAACGCCGAGCGCCACAAAAGCCAGACAACTGAAGAATTTAAAAAATCAAATGCGGTCACATGAACGAGTTTGGCCTTGAGAGTGTTAATCGTGCGCTCAAATTTCATCGATTATTCCGTTATTATTAGAAAAAATATTTTAGACTATTCATTCTTTTTTTTTCTGAGAAGGGGAATGCACATTTTCTCAGATATGAGTATTACGGCCGTTTCGGTGGAAAATGCGGCATAGCGAGAATACCAAAATGTGAATGTGGCGCCCACAGACAAGCGCACTCAGCACAATTGAAGTAAGCCGACACGCTTAATAAAGTGGTTTATTTACATATTTGTTTATTGATTTTAAATATTTTTCTAAATAATTTCTTCACACCTTGATCGTTCGTGTTCGCTGTTTTAATTTTTTTTTACACTGCTTTCGTTTGTGCAGGAGTGTAAAATGCCTTGGTTTACTGTTCTTTGGCTTCTTTTTCTAATTCTTTTTTTCTTCTTTCCTTTCCGTGTATCTTCATATGCATTTTAATTGCATTGCCCTTCATTTGACTTCGTTTCGCATACTAATGTGCTTTTAAGTACATAATTAATTCCAGTCACATACAACTTTCTGAACTTAAATAAGCGCCTGGGAATGACCTCTGAGATAGCAAATTTTATATAGCTTATCGAATAAGTTAAGTTAATTTAAGTTAAAAACATAAATGTATCAGAACAGACACCGCGGCCTGAAGCGCTTTTGTATCTCTAAAGGGAGTTCCCAATCCAGCATTCCCGAGATACGTTCGGCTTCCTTAATGGATCGTAAAAGAGGCTTGGTAGGCGAATTCTTTATTACAAAGGGTTCGGCCATTAGAGCTTTAAAATGAAGAAATCTTTGTGTAGCCAAGGCCGGACTGGCACAAAGCATGTATTCAGAAGTTTCCTCACACTCAAAGCAGAGCCCACAAACTAACTCTCAGATAACACCTGTTCAGTGCAATGAAATTGTAGAGGGTTGTGACCAGTTAGGTATACAGGAAGTAGTCTGAAAGCATTTCTGATCTTTTAAAAGAGTAGTTGGGAAGCCACGACATGGCCAAGCTAGCGGACCCGCTGTACATATTTTAATGCGGTGCACTATGTCCATGTCGTTGTAAAGTTCATACCTCTGATCGTTCCATTGTCTGCGGTACTCGCCCGCGCAGGTTAGTATTGCTAAAATTTCAGCCTGGTCCACCTGCCCATGGGAGGTGCAAGTTTTGTACCGGGTCCAGAGATACTCGCACCTCTTCTGCGCTTCATCATTGAAAAGTCTGTGTAACAATGTACATATCGGGGACTACGGCAGAAAGTCCGTTTGTCCAATCTTCGCGATATGAGATTTTCAATTGAAAATTTTTGCCAAAACAGATGTCTTTAGTTACAGAGCCAGAAATTCCGCATAAGAATCCTTTTATTTTTTTATTGCGTTGATAAGTACATACCAAATCCATATTCCTAATGCTAATATTTGCTTTGGAACTGCCTTTTTCTTCTTCTTCTGCGCATGCAGCGCTTCTTCAAATTGACTTCAATCGTTGGTTGCCGGTTTGCTATCTTTTTTTGTTGTTATTACTGTTGTTGCACTTATTACTATTGCCTTTGTAAGCAATTTACAAGTTAAGGTGCAATGACTTTGTGCCTCGGTCGCCGTCTCTCTACCACCCTCTAGCTTCCTACTTACTTCACATGTAATAAATTTATGGCACTTAATTAGATATGTAGACTGGCGTCGTGGATATGTGCATGTGTGTGTGTGTGTTTGTTGTAGTCGAATTGAATTTGTATGCAAACGCATAACTGGTAAATAATTTCAATTTACATGCAGAATAATATTGAAAAAAAGTGAAAATAAAATTGTTGCAATAGTGAGTGCAGGCGTGTGTGAATGTACCATAGAATGTACAGTGTATCTGTTTGTATATGAAGAAAATAGCTCAAAAAGGACTACTGTAATAAAAGCAATCACTGTGTGGTAAATGTACATACACAGTTTGTTATCATTCTTTTTATTGAATATGTCGATTGATGAATTGATTGGCTTGCAACAAAACCTTTCAAGAATGCAAAGTTTGCAAACTATTTAAATATTTTATTTACAGACATTTTCAGACAAGTGTCATTCGAAAGCTAAATGCGAGTACACATCGACAGCTGAGTGGAAGATCGACCTATCTCGGCTGCTGGTTTGAAAACGCCTTATCTCATATGACGATATATCGATTTACATTGATTTTGGCTGTTCTTCAACCAAATTTTAAGACCGGCATCGCGACTCGTTCCGACACTGTCGGAAACTATGCTGATCGAGGAAGTTCCGATTTTCCTCTAAGCAATTTAAAGGCGGCTCAACCCCTCCATGATTCCGAAGACGCAGAAGTTGTGGACTAAAATGCAATGTTGCAAGGTGTTTAGGATTATTTGCAGAGCACACGACATAAAGCTTGCAACGTCTTTCCATTCTCTAAAGAGGGATGACGCTAGACCCCTGGTAGGTGTTCCAATGACCAATGGTAAGATCTATACGAGATGCAGAACGGAAGAGGAGACAGTAGAGCATATCCTCTGCGAGTATGCTGCCCATAGCAGACTTCGGATTAGTCTCCTGAGAGCAGGCTTTTTGCTTAATCTGGAAGTCGTCACCAAAGTATGATACGACAAGGTCTTCCAATGTTTGCCAATAGGACTGCGATATTCTTCAACATCGCTTCTGGTACTCAGTGATTGCCTGTCTAATGTGGTCGTAGTTTAGCCACGCAGTGGCTAGACAGATTAAGCTACCTAATGTAATGTAATGTGTATTTCTGTAATAAGAAAATTAAAAAAATTTAGGCCCATTCTCTACATACTTTCATCAATCCGAAACCTCAAACCGAGCTTGCCATTTGCTTCAAATAAAACTAGGATAAATTAGCAATTTCTATCTGATCAATGCCAGATATTGATGTTTTGCCGTGCAAAGTCTCAATAGAAAACTGCGAAAAAGCCAATAGAGTGTAGTGCGATAACCAGGAATGTCTATCTCTGCCGCTTTGCGTCAATTCAAATAAATTGGAAGGAAAAAAGCCTCAGCTGACTTCAGTACTTATCTCACCAGAATAGCCAGCGATTTTGGGTGATGTTGAGATCAACGGTAGAATCATGTTTTTAATATAGCAGCCTTCAATATGAAGCACTTGCCTCTCTGGGAATATGCGAATATAATGGATCCCATGAAATTCGCTAGCTGGAAGCAAAAGCAAAAGTAAAAAGCTGTGCCTATTTATCTTTGCGTTTGTTCAATCTTGGTATCCAATAACCTCCTTCTTTCTGAAGTCGGTTAAACATTTGAAAAAACTGGAAATTTTCAGCAAGAAGTTAATATTTCAGATAGTATTGTTATTTATTAAAACATTGTTACGTTTATCCTGACCTCTTACATCCTTTGGGTCCGTTTTATGGGATTGTTAAATAAATGCTATAATTACAGTACAGCTAACTTCATTGTACAACAAATACTTTAAAATACTTGGTAAGACAATTCCGTATTTGCAACACTATACATTACTTGTTAAGGCAATTGATCTCTTTAATGTCTCATAATGAAAAAAAATATATATATCTATGGATAAAACACCAAAAGACAGTCAGTCAGCAACAAAAGATATAAAAAACCATTGCGAATTTTTAGCCGCTTGAAACTTGAACTTTGAATATAAAGCTGTACAGTCTCTTCCAAGCAATAAACAAAAGTATGAGGGATAAACATTTGAATTTTAAAATTAATAAAAATGTTGAATAGAGAAAAATATGCCAAATGTATACTAATGTAGTAGTTGTGGTGGAAATCAAATTTATGAAAAAAGTGGTAGGTCTACCACAACTGTAATATGGTCGGAGCACTGTTGAGGACCATATTCCATTGCATTGCAATAAAAAATATTAAATTATTTTATTCTTAATTTAATGTGTAAACAGAATCAAAGCGCTGAGCGAACTTCGTCGGAAGAAAGTTCGCTGTCAAAATTAAAACCCACCGCAATATACGAGACTGCACACAATCAAAGTGGCGACGAAGTTCGTTTATTCGTCTGGCGAAATTCGACGAGAACTCGATTTATTTTTACTTCTGCCGCCGCCGCCGGTCGCAAAAGAAGCTAACGCTGAAAAAATTGCTTTGTTTCTTCACTTTTATAGCAGATAATTATCTGAAAGCCCCAGAATGGCAAAATCTGGGATTCGTCCTTTCGATTTTGAATTTATATACTTTTTATTTGCCATATACATACATAGCTAATGCGAACTTCGTTTGGATTCTGTTTTACTGGGTGAAATGTTGCGGCGACTGTTACGCGACGGCACCGCTCCGTTCGGCGGAATTCGCTCAGCGATTTGGTTCTGTTTGCACTTTAAACTATAAATTACAATTTATGCGATACATATTTTTGCCTTTTTATTTTAATTGCAGTCAGCAGCTATCGCGTGCCAGTCATTAATTGCATTGCCATTAAATTCAACCTTACATATATACATACGTATGTATGTAAGTCGTTTTTGTTATCATGAAATCAGTTAGAGATCTTGCTTGCACTACCCTGCGGGGAAAGTATCTAACTATAAGTTAACTTGAAGTTAATTAGGAAGGAACTAAAGGTCACTATTATCTGTATATTTCCTTTGAGGAAAACTATCTATATTTCTACGGCGATAGCCGCGAAATAGTCAAGGGTGGTTACCTCTGCATTAGATGTCAACTAACTTCTAACTAACTAGGTTCTTTTGGATATAAAATATCAAATATTTTTTTGTTTTTTTACTTTTTTATTTATTTCTCATATTCGAACTCCGTCAGACATATATAACTTCAAAATGATAATATAAAATTTCGATCTTCCTTTTACTCGTCCTCAATTCGAAAAAGTATTTGTGAAGTGCAGGAAGAAAGTGTATTCAAAGTAAAAATTGTAGTAGGCCATTTAAATAGAAACTTGTTTAAGGAAAATAATCTCCCGATTACGTCTGCATTACTCCTGCATTACTTGTCAACTAGTTTCAAGTTAGTTTTTTGTAGCTTACTAAAAGTTATATATTTTATAGAAATACCGCAAAAACTACAAGTTTGTTATTTTTTTTTCAATTTATAATTTTTTTCTGCAGGGTATGCATGTGCATGTCGATATTTATGTGGTTGTAAATATGTGTGCATGGCAAATAAAATCAACTATGCATCACAATGCAATACTCCGCATTCCTTTTAATTAAGGGATGCTGATCTCTCTCAATATTGGCATTCCAATGGAGGGTTTGGGAGTAGCAATTCATCGAGCCTTCCAGTGGCCGGCGAGCTTGTTTACTTGATAGTTTTTTTTTGTGAAAATGTTTGCTGCAGTAAATTACTATCCGAAATATTACTCGCTTTATTTCATCCCATCTGAATTTTGCAGTACCGCTTAGAGGGGTCGATTCAAGAAAACATCTATATAGATAAATAAATATAGGATGTTGAAAGAGTCTAAAGGTTATAGACCAGAGCAGACTTACTAATAAAAAGTTTGCTGCAATGTAACTTTACCTCGGGCCACCGTGGGAAAGAGCAGCCGTTCCTAAATATTTAGTTCAGCGATCGTAGACTTTTGATTGGCGCTTGTTTACAGCAGCTGAATATCCTATAGGAATCCGGCGGCCTAAGGCCGAGGCCACGCTATGAGCGGCTTAAAATTAAAACAAATGAAATACTATTAATGTGGCCACGCACTTAGCGGCATTTTTGTATGGCGCCGCTCAGCCGCTTGCCGCTTTGCCGCTCATTGCGTTTCCTCGACCTAAGCGTAACATTTATGGAGCGTTCCTGACGGAACATATGTCCTCAAACTTTGCCCGCCATCTGCGATCTATCCGTAAACATATTTTTTAGACCTCTATTTTAGAGTCTGCTAAGCTCTCATTCGCCCCTTAGAGGGGTTTTGTGTTGATAAAGATCCAATCGGCTGGCATAAGACTGGTTCGGTAGACTTTACTGCTGAATTAAACTATATAACGACCTCATACAACATAGAGGGCTGCAGAACGGTTTCATACAGCCTCCAAATTATCTTTGAAGAAAGGTCCCGCCATTTCGATAGTCGATTTTGCAGCAGTATACGGCAAATGATGCCTATTTTACCCGTTCCTAAATATTTGGCTTCCAGGATATCTTTCTGTCTGGAATTTCGCGCAAATACTTGTTACTTTCAGAGGGAACTAGCGGAACGCCACCAATCGCGAAAGCTGCTTATTGGGCTTTGTATATATCCTGGTGAACAAGTCGGTTTTATAGCGGAGCATGCGGGAGATACATATGTAAGCTTAACTAAGTTGTTATCAACTCCGGGCTTAGATATAGTGAACAAATTCTCCTACCACTAGAGACCCCATTAGAATCGCCTCTCATTGTAGATTACATATAATTCGTGCTTGGATTCTAAAGTTCTGACATTTATAGATTTTGAGGACTACTTTGGGATTTTCGAGACTATGTCGGGTGTATTTTGACATTTTCGGAAATACTTCGGGATTTTTAGAACTACATATTTCGCGATTCTCGGGACTCTTTTGTTATTTCGGGACTTCTTCGGGTTATTCGGAACTTTTTCGGTGTTTTCGGGCCTATTTAGAGATAATCGGGAGTGTTTTGGAACTATTTCAGGATTTTGTGGACTATTCCGGGATTCTATGGCCTGTTTCAGGTTTTCAAGATTTTCGGAACTTCCTGGGATTATTTACTTTTGCATACAGTATTTAGTGTACGTGGTCTTTCGTTAGGTAAAAGTAACTGCATACATAAATATTTTTGTGCTAATTTTTTAGTCCTATAAAAATAAGTAAGTACATTTATTTAAAATATTTAGCACATGAAGTATGTTGATACTGTCATCAGTGTTGCCAGAAATCGTTTGACCGACCTGGTAAATTTCCAAAAAAAACGACTAAAAACGGCTATAATGTTTCAACTAAAATTCACATGTTTTATTTAAATAATTCACAAGTAGAAAGACTAGTAAATTCATTCAAAAACAGAGACTGGTTATTCATTACAAATAATTTTTTGTTTAACAAAGGAAACTGTCCTTATACATGCATACGTAGCTAAGCTTTACATCAAAAGTCATATTTTTTATTACTTAAAAACAAAAAAATCAATTACAATTTTACGGCGTTTTCGTTTCTATTGGAAAAGTTTGCCTTGTAACATTTGCACTAGGTTATTTTTGTTAATTTCATTTTGATGTCCATATATGTATTCAAAAAGTTCCCGTTTTTAATTACCTGTTCTCTCTCTCTGCAAATGTCTGATATATTATTCACAGTTATTGTCTTCCCAGAGAGTTTTTCTTTATTTCGTTATTTTTTTCTAAGTCACTGGTCGTCAGGCCATTAGAGCTGGGATACTATCGATAGTAATATCTCATATAAAAAGTTGGTTGTGGCCAGAAATCAGGCATTCAGACCATAAACCAACCGTATACAAATTAGTTTTTCGTACAGACAATTTTAAAATTTTAACAAGTCATATTATTCCTTGCCTGGCAAATTTTTTCTCGTCTAGGGACCGAGCCTGTCTAGTGTACATATTTAGTACACACATACCTGTGCCATTGTGATAAAACAAGTTGAGTGATTTTAGAAGGTTTGAATTTGATTTAATAAAGTTAAGTTTTCTTTGAAAATTTTTAAATTTTTATTAAGCTTCTATTAAAAGGGCATATTAAACTCCAGATATGGCTAGCTAATTGTTAAAAAAAAAAAAACTATATGGGAACCCCATGCAATATTTCCTTATAGAGAAATAGGCTTTATCCGACATAAATTGTTTTATTAAAACGCCACCGATACATACTTCAGAGATTCCACGGAATATTGTAAGGTAAATAAGCTATTGATAACACCACCAAATGCTCTAAAGCTTCTTCCCCGCAGCAGCTAGTCGATGGTGGCCTCCAGCCGCGAATCTTTATTGGCCTTTTGCTACTGGATGCTCGCACTATTAGTTACTACTACCTTAACATAAGCATGCATTTATTAGAGGCGCAGCTACACACATGCATACAAACATACATATGTACGTATGTAAGTTGCAACAAATTGTTGCATGTTTGCGGATTGTAAATTTGCTATTGGCAAATGCCACAATCGATTTATTTGCGCGCACAAGTCTAAGTTGAATACGAAATTCTACCGTCTGCGTAGCACAAAGGCAAGCACTGTATGTATGTAGTATGTACTCATACCTAGAGATGTGTATGTTTGTTTATTTAAATTTGCATTGGCGCGTGCCTGTATTTGTTCTAATGGTTTATGGGCAACACAGAGGCAACATATTTGTTGGAAATACGAAGCGCGATTGCTACCATTCTTGATGCTGTAGCAGCAAAATTCCTGCCGCGTACAAAGGTGAAAAGTTGCTGGCATTGCCACTTAGAAATCCTGTGATAAATTCCGAAAAAGAAAATAATCATTGAAGAGAAGTGAAAGAGCAGCAATTTGTATGTGTTTTTTCTACAGCTATTAAGCTGCTTAGTTGAAAATGCGAGCAGTGAATGGGTGTGAGTGCTCTTGCATGCAAATAAGCCTCAGATGTTTGGGTGTGATAGCTAATTTATTGTCACTCGTTCTTGCCACATCTGCAACGCGGCAGGCAAACGCCCTCGCAGCGGACTCTTGCTGCATGCAGTTGTTGATTGTTTTCAATTTCGTTTTCATTTTCATTTGATTACGCATACACTTACGCGCACTTATCGAATGCATATGTGCATACGCAGACACATACAAACACGCATATGTAAATGCATACGAATTTATGCGTATGCAACACAATCTGTTGCATGATTCATCGCAATTGTACGACCATGAAATGTTGCATATAAATAAAAGTGTGCATTTGTATGTAAATATAAGCAAAAAGCATGTATGTACGTATGGTTGAGCATATGTATGTGTATGTAAATTTATATGCATGGCATTTGCTACAGATGTTTGCGATATGCAATTGCACTTATTTACATACAAAAATAATAAAACTACATACATACTTACTACTGTTTGTGCTTAACTTAAGTCGTATAATTTACATACAAACAAATGTGTGCATATGTATATGTAGAAATGTTTAAAATTCAGATATAGATCTGTATGCGATCGCGGGCTCTCCCAACGCGCCTCCCGTGCACGATTAATGGGTCTATGCTGAGTTGTTGATCTTTGTTGCAGATATTTGCGTTCATGGGTGGGTGAACTCTACAAATCGCCAACAGTGGGATGTAAATTGAGATTTTTGTATAAATTCGAACACACAACCGAAAGATACGTAAACATAATCGTATAAATGATAAATTTACCATTCAAAAAGGTCTACAGATCTTTAATTTTTTTTTTTTTAATTAAAAAACAGTTAAATTTCTAATAGCCGGTTTCACCAGCAATTCAAATTGTGATTTTTTATTTTCTGTCAATTTCCATATAGAATTCAAAAAATCTAAATAATTTTTCACTTAAATTGCTCTCGTGAAATTGGCTGTAAGAAGCTACGTTTAAAATTATAGTTTTGGGAGGGATTGGTAAAGCGGCTACTGAGATACAGCATTCCGTCATAAGTGGGCGGGCTCACGCCCATTTTCCAGAAATGTTTACCAAAATTATGCTTCGCATACTAATTTTCAACAATTTGGATCCAACATTTACTGAAATTTCGTAGTTCGTATTTTTTGAAAATACCGTTTTATGGGAAGTGGGCGTGGTTATAGTCCGATTTCGACCGATTTCGATAGAGATATCTCAATTTTTGCTCGGGTTATCGTGTACACGGACACACGGACAGTCGGACGGACAGACAGCCATGCCTTAATCGACTTCCCTATTAATTCTGAGCATTTATGTATACATTTGTCTATATCTATCTCGATTCGTTCTGGCGGTTACTAACAACCGTTATGTGAACAAAGTGATGAAGTTCTCAGACAGGCGAAAACACCATCGATCCTCCTTCGGACTCCATGCTGAACACAGTTACCTGTTACGTGGCAGAAGATTACTTTGAGTTACGGAGCGAGATGGATTTGTTCCACACAACTAAGTAGCTCCGTCGCAGTTTTTAGTTGCCTAAGCTTCCATAGCTCAGTACAACAATCTTAAACTACTTATCACAGTTCCGTGCATTATTGTGATTTCTTTGTGCAAATTTGTCCGATTTGAGTTATTGGGTTGACTTGATTAACCTTTGGATGTGCTATGTATGTTATACCAAAACCCAGAATACCATGCGTAAACGAAAACCACATATTTTGCAATTTCAATTACATAAATATACAGGCATGTTCTGAAATTCCAAAATTTGAAATCGACTCGATTTCGATCATCTTATCGATGGTTTTTAACCCAAAAATTTACAAGTCGCGCCAAATAATAAATGCCAAATATTCCGAAATATATGTATCTGTAAAAAAATTGCCAAAAAAGACGGCCTTTTAAAAAAAATGCCTTTTTAATTTTTTACGAAAAGCGCGAAGATATCTTTATTTTTTTTGTAAAACTTGTGCCATAGCATCGAATAGATACACATATAATTGTTTTCGAATGCCAATTGAAATTTGAATTATAACGAAAAAATTTCGATTTGTAAGATTTGCGATGGAACAGGTCACATACATTAAATTTATTTCTTGTTTTGTGATTTCATCATTTTAAGCATACTCAACCCAGTGTGTGTTATGTTATCTTATGTTATGTTAAATTCAGTTGATCCAACTATCAGGTATATGGAACCATTCAAAATTGTATCATGAGAAGATTCACTTCTTACGCGGACTCATTCTCATTTTTATAACCCAATTTTGAAATGTATTGTAAAGTTGGAAGGTTGAAATTAAATACTTACACTTACATACATATATGGGCGAAGTAAAATTTACATACATACATACATATGAATTAATGGACTTTTTTCCGTTATTTATGGATAGTTTAAAAATTTCTCTTTAAAAAAAGTTATTTAAGGAAACTAAAATTAATGACTATAAATATTTTAAATACATATTTGAAAAAATATAGTTTTATTCATATTATTTATATTTTTTTATTTCAGTTTCAACACTTCACAATATTGTGACCATTACTGTATATTCATGCAGCGCCCATCGCCATCCGATGCTTGAATAGCAACACATTCAGCCTGAAAGCGCGCTACGTTAATTGTTGACATGACAACCGACGAAGTAATTTTGCGGTAAGTCTATGCTTTTTCTAGTGGAACAGCAATAAAACCAACGTCTAACTAATATAAGCACCCACATGCTTATGCTAACAAGAATTTCTATCAAGTTAAGAGAAATTCTTAGAATTATGTGAATATTGAAGAGCTAAGCCGTACTGCGCTGGCAGTATGTCTTAGCAGAAAGAAGATGAGATATTAGTTCGAATAACAGACGAAGTTTTCCCTAATACGCTTAGCAAATCAACTAAATGGCAACAGATTTAGATCTTTCGTATGCACGTATATTAGTGTGTGTGTGTATTATCTTTATTTAATCTCCACAATTTTTATATTTTTATGTTCATTCATTTTTTGTTATGTCTTTATTTAAGTAGGTAGTTTTCCTAATTACCCGCTTTGTCTGTATATTTTTACAATACAATCTACTTCGTTTCAATCACATTGATGTGCTTAACTGTTGCTACCGCCGGCAGGTCAAAAGGTGGAAAATTAAATTAAGCACAACATGTTGGCCGGCATTCTTCTTTCCACATACATACGTTCTTAGCTATACACGCGCCATGCCACGATCCGGACGATGTGCACGATAAGCGATGTGTGCACCAGAAGCAGCTGTCTCGGCAGTCTTCGACTCATCACTTGTTTCTAATCCTGCCTGCGTCGCTTTCAAAGCCGCCAGATCTCGTCGCCGTCTTCGTCGTTTGCCCACAACTGTTGCTCCAGCCGGCAAGCCGGAGAATGTACCCAATTGTAGCAGTAGCGGATTACTCACCAACGCTGCCGCAATGCCCAGAACTGCCGCTGTGGCGAGTGGTATGAGGAAGCTCTTGGCTAACAGCGCCTTCGACGACAGCTCGTGCGGTCCCTTGTGCGCTGGTACCTCATGTGGTGCGTTTGGGTATGTGTATGAATACTCACCACCCGCACCCGCATATTGACCGCTGCCTTTACCGCCATAAATATCGAAGGGTATAGCGCCGATTTCAGCGCTGTTGGCACCACCATAGTAGCCGCCATGTCCGCTGGCACCGTAGTGACCGCCAGCATGTGGCTGGCCATAGTCGATGTAGTGTCCATCTGCGTATGGACGCGTCTCTGGGTAGCTGTGGTGCGCGCTCCCACCGGCACTGCTATGTGCATAGCCTGATGTTAGGCCGTGTATTTCGCTGTTGCTGAAGGGTTCTGACAGTGACGTAAAGAGGGAAGTGAGAATATTGTAGTGACAGAAATTGACTTTGAACACTTGAACATATATGTCTTGGCACTTACTCACACTGATCCTATCCTGAGCGCCTTGTCCGCGCAGCTGCTGCCAGTTGTTGAATGAATTTGCGAGCTGCTGGCTGGGATCGTTGCTGTTATGCTTTTTGTGCCCAATTATGTCTGGAAAAGTTATGGGTTTAGAGACGAAGCTGGATGTAGCGCTGTCGCGATTGTGATATGCTGCACCAGGTGATGTCACAGAGGAGCTTGGAATGGAAGATGTTTGGCTTGTTGAGCCCGGTCCTCTGGAAAAAAAAAAAAAAATTAATTAGGGGAAGATTAATCAGATATGGAAGTATGCCATACGGAACTATAACCTAAGAACAGACAACAGACAAACTTAGGATTGATTATTTGTGGATCAAATATTGGAATCATTGAAGGAGAGAAAGGCTGCCTTACTTTGCTTAAGATACTCTTATCTTAACAAGACGGACTTGCAATTTGCAGAGCCTGGAGAGAGTGCTTACTCCTTTTGAATTGCCATTGGACATGAGAGTTTTTCCACCTTCCTCAAACCTCTGTTTTGTATTCTATCAGTTCTGTCGTAACAAATATAGTGGTTCCGGGAGTTTTAAAATCTCTTATCGAAGATTAGGGTCAGGAGAAGACGAGAGTTCCGTACGGCCCGAGTAAGTTCGTTTAGCCAAATTTGGCTGCTATTTTTCTAATTATCCACTTACACCCATTTGTGTTTAAATTTTTATTTAATTCTTCAGGCCATTCAACAATTTCAATCCCATTTCCCTATAATATGGCCGGGAATTGGCGGTTTCACGTACTTCTTCAACTGATTCTATTACACACATAAATTCGATTTCATGCGCTTGTGCTAAAATGTGATAATGACAAAGTGGATATAGTAATAAATTGATTAAAAGAATGAGCATATTTTTTATATATTTTTATTGCATTATCATTGTGTTTACTCGCATAAAATACACCATTGAAAGGCCATTGAAAGAACGTGAGGAAAACTAAAAGTAATTCGCAATCGAGAAATCGCACTCGTTTGGCCGGGTAAGCTGTGTAAGACTGACGTGGCCCACAGCAAACAAAAAAAAAGTAGCAAAATATGCGAGCTAAAGCTTCCACGACTGCTGTCTCTGGTGTGCCATACATTATCATTGGGTAGGACGGACATGACTTTGCTTTGCTGAGAGTATGTGACTCGAAGTTTTAAAATGTTGCTAGCCGTACAGCACGCAAAGCAGTACGTACATATATGAATGTGTGCGACAGGACATTCAGTGACACTGGTCAGCCAGGAGGTGTCCACAAATGCCACAAATGTTGCCAACCAAGTATACGTTGATTTTTTTCTTTGCTGCTGCAAATATATTAAATATGTGGGTGTTTGCTGGTATGTTTTGTCACGCGTGCTCATAATTTGTCGCATTGTTGCTCTAGCCTTTGGATTTTTTGTTGAGCACAGGGGATTATAAGTGAAAGTAACAACAATGAATATGATAAAAAAAGAGTAAAAGTGAAAACGACAAATTGCAGGAATTCAACTCCTTTCTGGAAACTGTAACCGGACGTTCAACATATGGCTGGCTTGATGAAACTTATCTAGTTGCACGAGTATAGATACATGCCACATAACTCCTGCTAGTGTTTCTATCTAATAGGCATTAAGGTGTTAGCTTTCACTGCAGCTCGCCTTGTTGTTATTTTTTTGGGGTTGGTGTTATGCCGAAATATTTCAAAAAAATTGTTTTGCGGTATTTGCGCTGGTAGTTTTGCTAGTAAATGCTTTCATGCTTTATTTTGCTGGTCATTCGTAAATCCTTTATTAACCTTCAGCTTGCGCAAAATACGCTTGAATTTTGGGGCTACTTTTTATACCCTTTTAAAATATAAATGCACTTAAGTCGATTTTTAATTAAACAATCGAAAGTTTCGCGAAAAAACAAAAATTAATTAAAATTGCAAACAAAAAATATAATGAGGATAATTAAAATGTCCTACCTTAATTTAAGAAGAAAATGGGAATATTCTTTTAAACTAAAAAAAATTCTCGAAAATTTTTGAGTTTAAGAAATTTGTATGAAAAGTAGTGTTTTTTAATTTTTTAAAACCTGACCTTTTTGAACCGGTTCGCTTGTAGAGGGCATAACATCTTGTTTGTTTGCATTTACATTTTTGAATGTCTGCCAACTTTCACTTTTATCTAACTTGCATAGGATTGTGGTGAAAATCGTAAATTCTGTAGGCTTTCATGTTTTTGTAACCTTTTTTCTAAGTTTTTTAATCACTGGAATTTTCGCTAGCATAAAGTTTTTGAATTTTGAGCAAACCACAAAGAGAAAGAAACACATTTAACAACAATATTTGCTTGATTATTTAATATTAATATTTCATAGTCTATAAAATAAAGTGCACTTTATGGCAGATCAAGATGTAATTCCTGTTATACTTTTTTATTCTCATTTCGATCTATGAAATACCTAAAATTATGCATCGTAAAATTTACCATTTTCAAAGTTATCATTTAGGGTGACTATCAGAAACAGAGCTGGGTGATAAGGATTACATGTCTTATCAATTGCATCTAGGATTACGATTACTTTAGTCGCAGTTTAAAAATTTTTTAATTAGGATTGCGATAATCGTTCATCGAAGGCATCTTAGATTACGATTACAGTAATCGTAAATTCAACTTTTTTAAAATTACAATTACTGCAATCATAATCTAAGTTCGTTCGATGAATAATTACAATAATTTTAAAACTACAATTTTTTGAGTAATCTTAAACGAAATAATTCTATAAATTTGCGAAAGATAAACACTAGATAATTCAATGTGTGAGTCATTATCAATGTTACTCTATTTCTTATGATTTATTATCCAGCAATAGACGACTTATGATTTCTACTTTCTACGCTCCTTAGGAAACGAAACATCTAACATCTAATTTTTTATTGCATTAATATCCATGCCTTAATCATAAGTAATTTATGGTTGTCGTAATTAAAAAATGCTTTATTCTAAATTACTTTCAATAAGGCTTTCAAAAAATGCAATTAATTTTGGACAAAGAGCAATCGGCCAAAATCTTCGGAAATTATCAAAAATGCTTTGGGATCGGCTTTGATAGTTCCAGTAGTAACGAGATGAACTTTGTTTGATGCCGTTTCTCGTATATTCCTTCATGATAAAAAACTTACGGTACTTGCATGACTACTGCAAAATAATATCACGAACAAGTGCAACACCTGCAAAGAGAGCAAAATATACTCTTTGGATATCTCATACCTTCTTTAGTATCATTAAGTGTCAAACTTAAGAAGGTGGCACAAGGGGATAGTCTTCAATTATTGAAAGGAGGCAGCAGTGATCGGACTTTAAAAAATTCTGTGTGGTAGAATCTAGAAAAAAATGTGGTAGATTTAAAAAAAATGTGGTAGATCTCTGTGGAAATCTACAAGGTTTCACCTAAATGGCAAACTTTTTAATTAGACTCTAAAACAAATTTAACTTTAGTATAACAAAGTGCAAGATTGATGTTGCTAAAAATTGCTTTGAGTTTGGAAATTTTTTTCCTTGACGGTGTAAAGCAATTCTTTCCATATTAAGAAATTTTTCGAACATATTTTAAGAGATTTCTGCAACCTTGCGTAGTGCAGCCAGCTATTCCTTTTATCGCATCACGAAGTACCGAACAAATGTGGCACATTCCAGAAACAGCTAATTTGCTAATATTTTCGCAAAAATCGCCGGTTTTTAACATTTTCGCTATTAATTCTTTTTATAAATGATATATTTTGCAATTTAATATAATAAAACCGCGTTTCTGTCGAAAAATTGATTACCGAGAAAATTTATTAGTTTACAGTTTATTTTATCCTCCCATTCGGCTTTGTTTACTGTTGCTTGAAAAATTTCATCGTCGGGATAGCGGAATCTTGCATTATATCATTTTTGTTACCACGTACTGTTTTGTGTTGGAGAATTTTTGCTCTTAAAATTAATAGAATTATGTCAAGCAAAAATAAAACTACTCAAAAACGCGAATATATGGTAGATCTCAGACCTCGAGTGGTAGATGCTCAAAAAAGTGACAGATCTACCACAATGGTAGAAGTCCCATCACTGAGTGGCAGTCGCTTTGGAGAGCAAGCTGAGCGACAGATTTTCTAAGTTTTTTACTTTGTTGCCGGAAGCAAGTGATGCCTAAACAGCCGGCGGTTTTTTCACCGGAGCTAAGTGAAGAATTTTATGGCTTTGACGGTACTAATACTATTTATCCTATTTATTTATTATTTATTAATATTATAAATGCGAAAGTGAGTTTGTTTGTTTGCTACACTTACACGCTTTAACTACTCAACCGATCATCATGAAATTTCGCACACCGCCGTTATTTAGCCTAGCTTAAAATATAGGATAGATTTATCTCGATTAGACAAAAGGGCGTGACACCTCCCATACTCATGAAGGAGGGCCGCGCCCGGTTTAAAAAGTCAAATTCAATTTGAATTAAGGGAATTATTTAATTGAAGTCTTTATTAAAATATTGGCGTCAGACGAAAGAGGCTTGAAAAGGTTGTAGTTTCCAAATATTTAGAAAAGCTTTAGCGCCTGTTTGAAAGGTTGACTTTAAATTAACTATTCGCAATCTATATGAAAAATGTTAATATGGGGGATAAAAGAAAGATTTTTTATTGAGGCGTTTTACAAAGGTTGCCACCTCTTTAAAAATTGAATTCAATTGAATTAAGTGAATTATTTTACAATGGGTAACAATCGAAGGGCCGTTGCAAGGTTTTTTTTCTAAACTACATGCAGGAGTGTTGCCACCTGTTAAAATTTACTTTAATTTGGTGTCAGACGAGGGAGATTTAATGCGGTTGTTGTTTGTAAATAATTTAGAGAGGGTTGGACCAGTTTTAAAAGTCGAATTTAATTAATCTATACACAAGTTAAAGTGCCAAATGACAGAGTGCCGAAAACTTTTGGGTTTGAGGCATTTGAAGAGGGCTGCCTGTTTAAAAATTAAATGCCATTAAAATTATTTAATAAGTTAAGTAAAGTTTAAGAAGGTTCATTAAAATATGGGTACCAATTTTATTGGTACGAGAAGGCATAATTTATAAACTACATGTAGTAGGGTTGCCACCTATTTAATAACTCAAATTGGACTAGTTTTATTTTCCACTGCTATAGGGCAATTGAAAATTAATCACACGAAAGAGGTTTAAGAAGGTTTTAGTTTGAAAAAATTTGGAAGAGGGCTAAAGAAAATTAGATTGTTTTTGGCTGAGTTTGAGTAAGTTGAGATTTATTGAAATAACTTACACCTAATGTTACGCGCAGAAATTTCACACACCCAGCGTATCACATCTCTTTTTGTTGTTTTTTTTTTATAAAAAACTTGCGATTCATCTGACCGAAGGGATAGTGGACAAACCAACCGGCCAAATATTATAAGTGAGCAACTTTTCAGATACTTGAACGAAGCTGACTCTAGTCGGGAGTTTTTTATAAAGCATCTTTCTGATTTCTCTTTTGAAAAATTATTATTGTTAATGGCTAATATTGAATACAATTATTGAATGTAATTTTTTTAGTGTATAGTTATAGTAAAATTTCACTACGGTAATATGTGCTGCGGTATGCTATAAATTGTCTTTTTTCTCACTAAAATCCACTCTATAAAATAATTGGAAG
The DNA here is from genome assembly GCF_013731165.1 of Rhagoletis pomonella. NCBI lineage: Eukaryota > Metazoa > Arthropoda > Insecta > Diptera > Tephritidae > Rhagoletis > Rhagoletis pomonella. The sequence continues at coordinate 19,408,012 of NW_023458567.1, read as the reverse complement.
TGATTTGTATGGATATTTAATAAAAGTAATCCTTAGGAACGATTACAGTAATCCTTATAACAAAAAAAAACAGGATTAAAATTAAAGTATTAATTCATCGAACGAACTTGGATTACGATTAAAGTAATCGTAATTTTAACTTTTTAAAAATCACGATTACTGTAATCGTAATCTAAGTGCGTTCGATGAAGGATTACTTTAATCGTAATCTTGTTTTTTTTAGCTTTTTGGGATTACTGCAACCCTAATCGTTTAGTAATCATAATCCTTATCGCTCAGCTCTGATTCAGAAAAGATTTCGAGGTATATGTTAGAATATAATAGTTGCTGCCAGAAGTGTTCTATTTTCGTTAACAATCTTTTTTAAACTGGTAGCTCGCTTGAACAATTATTTCTTGAGTTGCAGGCAGTTGCGATGCCCCGAAAGTAAGGTTAGGCTAGGCAGGCTGACACATTTTTAACCGGATAGAAAGGCTTTGCAATTGCACGCACCCTAGTTCTCACTCAACCTTTCCAGAACCTATAGGTAGTCAACGCGAGAGACACTCCTGATCACTACTTGCTATTTCATCAGTCGTGTTATTTTCGGTTGTTGTTGTTGTAGCGGCTACAACAACCCCGCCCAGATCGGTTGGTATCTCAGTCGTTGTCGTCAAGTTCCACTAACGGCAACCCTAGGAAGCGTGCAGCTTCTGTGGGATCTGTCCACAGGGACAAGGCCGTTAGGGTTGTCGGGTTTTCCGGGCATGCGAAGAGATGGTTCGAGTCATGCGGGGTCTCTCCGCATGCCGGACATTCGTTCGGCACATCCTCATTCAGCCTACTCAAGTAGGAGTTTAACCTGCTGCAGTAGCCGGAGCGAAGTTGAGCGAGTGTAGTGCGTGTCTCCCGAGGCAGATGAAGCTCTCTCTGTCTCGTCAATGTCCGGGGGTGGTATGCCTAGAACGGCATTCACAGGTCTAGAGTCTACATAACTCGAGACAGAGTCCCTGTGAATGCCGTTCAGGGCCTGTCTGTACGCTGTCGGGTCCAGAGGTTGCTTAATGAACCTCTGGACTTCGTCCGTCAGTTCATATAGATGCCTCCTGACGTGCCTAGGCGAGGGCTCCTCTGCAAGCAGCTGTCTGTTTGGGTGGCCACTTCTGTGGCTCCCGATCAGGAACTGCTTGCAGAGCATTATGTTATGCTCCTTAACTGGGAGCATTTGCGCCTCGCCGTGCAAGTGGTGTTCAGGCGACATCAGGAGGCATCCCGTCGCTGTCCTAAGTGCCGTATTTTGTACCGTCTGTAGCTTCGTCCACTGCGTCCTACTAGTCCCTGGCGACCACACTGGTGCTGCGTAGTTCAAAACCGGCCAGCCTATTGCCTTGTATGTTGCCAGCAACGTTTCTTTGTCTTTGCCCCAAGTACTGCCGGCTAGCGACTTGAGGACCTTGTTGCGGCTCTGTACTTTATTGACAATAGCGGTTGAGTGCGCAGAGAAGGAGAGCAGGCTGTCGAATGTTACTCCGAGTATTTTGGGGTTATTCACCGTCGGAATTGGTGTGTCATCGACGTGAATCCCCAGCGGTAGCCTGACCTCCTTCGTCCAGGTTGTGCACAGGGTCGCGGAGGATTTCGTAGGGGAGAGGGCTAGACACTTTGCAGTGAAGAAGCGAGAAAGTTCGGAGAGATAGCCGTTTACTTTCAAACACAGGTCATCAATTCCATTCCCAGTCGCCATGATCGAGCAGTCGTCGGCATAGGAGACAATCGAGACTCCCTCTGGTGGTTGAGGGAGCTTTGAAATATAAAAGTTATTTTCGGTAACCCATGTTAGTTAAAATTAGAGATGCGAGAAAAAATGTGGTAAGTATTCGCTTCTGAACAAGAAAGGTACATATTTTTGGCGCAGTTCCAGATAATCCGTAGTTTATCCGGTTTGTCGTGCCGGGCCTCACTGATTTGTTTCTCTTTGTGTGGATTTGCATAGTTATATATCGGTACATGAGTGGAAGATCGACCTATCTCGGCAGCCAGTTCTAAAACGCCCTGTCACATAAAAATTTTCAAGAACACCCTACTCCAGAATTTGATTCAAAATTTGGTTGAAAAATACGTTATCTTAGCTGCCGATTCAAAGACGTCCTAAATCAGCACACTTCCAATGTATTTTCAGCTGAGATAGGGCGTTTTTGAACCGAATTCTGAGGATGTTTTTAAATAAAATTCTGTAATAGAGCGTTCTTTGATCAAATTCTGAAGTAGGGCGTTCTTGAAAATTTTTCTGAGATAAGACGTTTTTGAACTGGCTGCCGAGATAGGTCGATCTTCCACTCAGTGACGGCATGTACATAGACGACTTTGAGATGTTAATTTAATGGGGTGTATGACAAATATTCGATTTGATATATCGTTTTTTTATTAACTTATATAGAAAATATTTTATTATGGAGCATTTCTTCCAAAAAATTTCTCACTTTTTAAAATTTTCACACACACACATGATTAGAATCATTCTCCCAATCCCCAAACCCACCTATAAAATTCAGGTGGTGGATCATAACTTTTCGCTGCTGCTGTTGCTGAGCCCGAAGGCGATAAATCTGTTGCTTTTATATTCCTTTTAACGTGACTCTCTCCCTGTGTCGAAGCACCTGAACCAGACGATGAAGAGTACTTAGAATCTGTTGGCGTAAAAGATGTCACACTAGCGCGATCTACGGCACGGGCTGGAGGCGCGATAAACAGTAACAAAATTATTGCTATAGTCTTAGGTGCTGTAAAGCAATTTAAAAAACGAAACATTTTTTATAACAAACGTAACGCGCGCGGAATCATATGCGGCAATGAGTATTTTTGTAAAATTTTGTATTTTGCAGGTAATTTCGAATTAGGTAACTTTTCGAATAACTTCTACCGCGACGCACTACAACTCGTAACTAAAGACTTCGCTGTGGCGCGTTGTGTCTTTTATAAGAAAGGCAATGACTTTGCTGGCGCTTTTGTTTTAGATTAAATAGTATTGTTGTTTGTGCTCATTGTTTGTTATAGTTGTAGAAGTTGACAGTGCTGTTGTTTAGGACATAGACAATTTAAGCTTCAAATTGTTGCATGGCAAAATATGAGTATAACCAGTAAAAGAAGATGGCTTCAAAGTGCTTGAAACAGCGCACAGTGTTTCAGTGTTGAAAAAATGTGATACAAACTTTGGAGCACCTTTTCTTAAAGTCTGGACAGTACAAATAACAAAACATTACCGAATTCAATTTTTCATTGCGGCTTAATTTTACTTTTACAGTGAATCAAAACTGCGCGGTCTAATTTCTCTTGTCAACGCGAATTATTCCTGCGCGGTATGGTTTAAGTTTTTCATTGCGGTCTTAATGCACGCGACCATAATTCACGGGGCAACGTTTCTACTCTAAGGCAAATGATCGTGGACTATGTCTAGAGGGGATGTGAAAGCTTTGTAGACACTTCAAATAAACTGCTACGCATAGGTGATATGAGCCACTTTATAACGGCATGGTCATAGTCAATTTGACAACCGTGGGCGTCCAAAGAACAAGGACGCTCAAAACATGCATTATAAAGTTCAACCTAACCTGTTGTTCTAGAACCGAAATTTAGAAAGCCTCCAGTTTACAACACCCCCTTCTCGGAAGCTGTCACTTGATTGTGTTCTCTACAACTAGAATTATAATTTGAAGTTTTTTTTATCTAAATTGAAAACATCTTAGAATTTTTAATACCACAATCTTCGATACACTAATTTTCCATTGCCGTTTTCAAATTAAAATGTTTTCCCACTATTATCGAAACACTGTGCAACAAGGCTGTGGGAGTTTGCTTGCCACTTCTCTCTTCTCTTTACAATTGCTTGATTACGTGCTAAGCCATATTTTAGTACGAGCACCTACGCATTTGCTGCCTCCCGTCGGCGTTATCGTCGTCACCAGCAATTAGTGACGCTAACTCAATTGGCTAACCACCAACAATATGTAGTATGTGTAGTAGTAGTTACAACAGTAGCAAAATTGGTACCAACAATAATTCAAATGCGTTAGTACATTTTTATAATTCAATCATTTCACTTTTCAATTGGGGGTCTATGTAACTTTTAAGCACTTTAGGTTGGGAAAATTGCAAAGGCGCTTAACAAATATTTTCATTTGATTGCGTATGAAATACTTGAAGCGCTTAGATTTTTATGTTTGTTGTTATACATACATATAGCATTTACAATTTGTGTTTGCAACAGTGTGCTGGTGTTGCCACCAAGCGACTCAACGAAGCATAAAATGTCACTTAATTCACATCGCAAGCAACATTTTATTTCAGTTACTATTTTTTGAATGATGCTACCAGCTGGATGCAAACTTCAATTTGGTTTTATTTATTTTCCCAGTAAACCAAAAAATTGAGATTTTGGTTGAAACCGAATTTCAAAGCACAGCGTTATAAGAGCTGGTAAAAGGTCTCAAATAGGGCAGTTGTACGCCAAAGCTTTGACTTAGTGGGGAGTATTTTCTAAATCTACCCCATGTTTTGCGAAAATAGTGTAAAGGTACAATGGTATTCCAACCAGATATTCTGGAAGTAATGCTGGAGATTTTGACCGATACTCCATTTGATAGTCTAACAGCAAATCTTTGCGTTAGCACATCAACTCAAGACAATTCAAGAGAGATGGCCACAGACATTTACTTAACATTTTACCAAAAAAAGTTGGACCGCAATCCTCTAAATGACAAACTATAAAAGTCGGAGTTAGAAGCGAAGAGGATGTCTTGCACATTTCGCGAACAAAATTTAAAAAGAGTCAAGCAGTCTTACACTTTTCTGTATAAATTCATATGGCAGTCATATTGAACAAATTCATGGATCTTTGCGGTAAATTACACTGCGATAGATGCTCTGTTAGATCATCATGTGATTCTCGTTGGCTGCTGTTAACCTACAAAGAGTGTTCTGGTGAAATAGGATGTCATTCCAGTAGTCCCAGTAGTCGGAGGATGTGTGTCATCCGTAAACAAGCAGCCTCATTCCTCCAGCTTAGATTCGAAAAGCACGGCACAGACAACACATCCAGTGGCATAACTCCGAATTCCGCAAAATAGGTATACTAAAAGGCACAGAATCGTGGACTATGCCTAAAGTGGAAGTGAAAGATGTATAGGCACTTATTATAGACTGCTACGCATAGGTGATATATGCCACTTTATAATGGCTTGGTCACAGTCAGTGTGATCCAAAGAACATGGGCGCTCAGAACCTATGTTCAAAAGAACCAAATATAATTAAATTTGTTCCATATATTTGTCATAGCAGTTTCACAACATAACCACCAGCTTTGTGATCAAAACTGGTCCCGCATTTTAGAACTCTATCTCGGCGTTCGCTGAATACTTCCATATCTAGCGGCTTAGGCCCCAAGCCACCCCCACATTTCGGGTAACTGTAACGAAAATATCTCTAAAGTTCAATGCTTGAAGGCAATCCTGAAAGCGTTCGACTCAGACATAGACAAAGGGAAGTCTCCTACTGAATGCCGTAGCCTTTTGAACATACATACATATTTACATAGAATTCGACTAATTTGGTTGCCGGGTTATGTCGGAATATTGATAGCAATTGCAAAGCTAACGAACTGTCAGGGAAAGGTGGAGGACCATCCACAACCTTCCGGAAAAGCACACGGTAGATATATCACATGTACATAAATGTACATAATAGTACATACCGTAGGCCGTAACTGACAACATTTTTTTATTACTTAAAATGATGTGGGGACTTATGTATAATTCGATGAAATGCATCATAATCAATCAAAAAAGGAATTTTGGATTTTAACTTAGTTACACTGCGATCGATTACATCGATGTATTACAGCGACGATGTGAGATAGGGCCTTTCTGTATTAAGGTAACGATATACAACATGAAGAAAAAAATATTCGCATTTATTGGATGTAAAATTGCCATAAATTTTTTTGAGTTGATCGCACTTTAGATCTAGGTGTGCGATATGATCCTTCCTGCTGTAGCTCTTTGGAGGAAGTTGGCGATGAATTCCCTCAACACTTCAATAGTTTTGACTCGCGCTTCTCGATTAACCCTGAAGAAATCCAAGGTTTAATGTAGGGTTAAATGTTAGTAATATAATAATGGGCAGCTTCTTTAATGTCTAGATGCTCATGAACTCGATGGCTTGGTGGGTTGCCATGACTACACAATTAAGTTTTTTACTTCCTCATCAGCAATATTTATTTTAGTTTTTATTGGTATGTGGATGTAATATATTTATGTGTTATTTACTTTTATGTTCAAGACGATCTAACACTGTAGTCAAATTATGTGTGGCAATATTTTTACCATGCTGCTAATTAAGATAAGTGATTACAATATTATAAAAACATAAATTAAATATTATAGCAAAATTCAAACGCCATGAGAATTCAAACGATTATTTGACA
>NW_023458567.1:19382087-19401455 GCF_013731165.1 Rhagoletis pomonella | reverse complement strand
CATTCTTGTATTGGTCTTTTTCCAAGTGTTATTCTTTGACCTTTTATAAGCAAGTTTTTGTTAAATTAACAACATACGTTCAAGAAGCACTTGTTTCCATCCCAGCCATTTCCGTTGCACCATTTCCGCTGAATTTGCCAATTTACTCCCAACCAACCAATCGCCGCAAAAGAAGTTTCACTTCAAGAACTTAATTTTGGGAGCTAGTGTCTAATCGGTCTTCCTCACCTCACGTAAATCTTCATATTTTTCCGAAATATTTTGGCAAGTCTTAAAATATAATAGATTTTATAATCCCGGTGGAAAACCGCAAATTGTTTTTGGTGATGCAGTCTAATGTACATACATAACATCCCGTGCATACACCCATAGTTTGTGTACGTGTAAGTGCATCAGAGTACATATTAAAAGTAAAAGCAAGTAAGAAAGCGAATGAATGTTATTTAATACTCGTATCTGTCCATAGCCATAGAAACAAGCTTAATGTTTAAAGTTGAAGAATAAGTGTTACGTTATGTTTACACATACATGCATATGTATATACACAATTTCTATATGTGTAAGTAAATGTGCCTTCTATTGTGGATTAAGTGTCGTCCAGTTGAGTTAATTGAAATACAAAACAAACAAAGACCACAAAACAGTGATCGCAACAAACCATACATTTATGTACGTAGAAACATAATAATATATGTATGTACATACATATGTATGTACTTTTACTTAAGTTTTGTACATATTATTCGTGTTATTAAGTTGACGCGCCAACACCCGCAAACATATGCACATCTGGTAGTGCAATGGCAGTGGACAGTAATGGCGAGAAGACTTCAAAGAAATGATTTAGTGGGGTTAGTACGCGTTGCCTTCCTCTTATAGTATTATTCTGATTTTTTTCTATTGTTTGTTTACATGCATACAAACAGATGCATACGCAGGCTATATTTATGAATATATCACTGCATTGGGCATTTGGGTGATCAAAAAAAGTAAAGTCGGAATTTTAATGCACTCACTCCTTAGGATTGTTCTATATTGGAAAAAATTGGCCCTTTTTTTATTTTGAAATCAAACATTATTTAGAGGACGCTCAAAGCGCTCATAGTTTTCAATGTATTTTATATGGAAAAACAACTTTTCGTAGAAATGGAAAAGATTATTGAAAATCAATATTTTTCGATCGGAAAACTCTGGTTCTCTTCAGGAGACTTGCAATAATAATAACAACTTTGTTTATTAAACCATTTTTTAAAACCGAAGATTTTTTTTTGCCCCCACCATTGCATTTTCTGGGCTTTTTTGCGAACCTATAAAATATAGTTGCTATGAAAAAATGGCTAAATAAATAATTCGATATTATTACTAGGAATATCCTGAAGAGGAACAGAGTTTTCCGATCGAAAAATATTGATTTTCAAGAATTCTATTCCATTTCTACGAGGAGTTGCCATATAAAATACACGGAAAACCTTAAGCGCTTTGAGTTACCTCATATATTTTTTGGTCTCAAAATAAAAAAAAAATTGGGTATGTGTTTTTTCGATAAAGAACAATCCTAGGGGTGAGATCATTAAAATTCCGACTATACTTTTGAACCACTCTAATGTGCATACCTACATAAGTTCCATATGTACATTGTCGGCTGGCAAGGAAAACATGCTCATCAAAAATTTCTTAATTATTTACTAAAAAATTTTCCTTTGAGACTCATTCTATTTATGTTAAGTCAGTGATTAAAAAAATTAACTCTTTTTCTAATGAGTTTCTCGGATTAACAAACAATTTGTTCTTCTTAAAGTCGTTCCTCCTTCTCGCTAGCTGACGTCAATTATAAACCCTGAGTGAAGCTAAATCCCTCTTGATGGAGCATTTGCTTTCATTCATCCGACATGATCAAGTCATCGGAACCGCTGTATTTTAATATGTCGAAATCGCTCTAAAGCTAATACACCTCATCGTTCGATCGTCTGGTGTATCTTTCTTTCGAGCACTCCAAGCCGCCTCATAACGTTTTTTCATTATTCATGCTTCTGCGATATAGCGACTTAGTGGTTTTCGTTCATGAAGAGAGAACCTTACAGCTCAATTGCCCACTGGGCCCAAAGTAGCAAAGTAGTAGGAGAATAAGGTAGTCCTGGAAGTTTCACAGAGCGAAAAGTTGTTCCAGCGTTCATAGAATGAGATCAAACAAACTTTTTAATAGTGGCTCTTGTACTACCAGAGGGTTGTGGGTAGACCGTTCCTTACTACTTCATCAGCTTTACAATTATTCTTATGCTCTCGCTCAAAAATCTACGCCATATAGTAAGGGCCTTTGCATTGTCAAACTTTCTCATTAATGACAAAAGTACTCTTTCTCTACCTACATACATTCCATCAAGAGAGGATTTGATAGGGCGGAGTGTAGGTAAGGTTGGTGGATGTGCCTTTTGTCGGGAGCTCTTCATCAAAACAATGTTCAGGCTTCTGTTCTTTTGTAGTAAATTTCAGGAGGGAATAGCTGACATCTTGGAAAAGCGGTAGAGTCACTGCTGAAGAGTGTGACGTCAGTTAGTGACGCTAGCATATAATCTGATAGTCAAGTCAGTTTAAGGAAAACATAATTCCTTAGTTTTAGTACTATTTTCTTTCTTCTTAGGAAAAATTATTTCAAATAACTTGCCAGCCGATTTATCTGCAATCATCAAACTTACTACGCTTACTTACTTAGCAAATGTCAAAGTTCAATCTGTTTATTATGCTTATACTTAAGCACTTAATTACCATAGGAAGGGTAAGCAGTAAAAACATTTGCGAATAGTCTCTTAAATACTGAATGAGTCACAATTACATACTATGTATGCAATTGTTTCCTATTTAAACGATAATAAAATCGTATGGGGCCATACTATGGGCATACAACATGCAGCCATACACATACATATGTGCATTAGACTGCATCGCCAATAAAGTTGCTGTTTTTCCGCCGGAATTACAAAATTTATTATATTTTAAGACGTCCCCCAAAAATTTCGGAAAAATATTAAGATTTAAGCGAGCTGGACCGATTTGAAAATACCTCTAAAAATGTAGTTTTTTATGAATAAAAATAGTTTCTTAAAGAACTTTTTGAAAAAAGTTCACTAAGACAAAAAAGATTAGGCTTAAAAATCTGATTTTGATGCTGTTTTTTTTTTACTTTTTTCAAAGATTGATTTACGAAAAACTTAAATAACTCGGCCAAAACTATTCTGATTTAAACTTATGGGATCTCGGTAGAAAGGTATTTTCTTACTATTTTTATTTATGTGCAAAAAAAAAGTCATTCGTCTCCCAATATTTTTTTTAATTACCAGCACATCTTAATTCAACTTGGAATGAACTAGCAAAGAAATAAAAAGGGTGAGAAAATACCTTTCCAATGATACCCCCCAGGTATAAATCGGAAGAGTTTAGGTTCAGTTATTTAGGTTTTTCTTATACCAATCTTTGAAAAAAGTTAAAAAACAGCATCAAAAATCTCGTTACTACGATTCCGTTCAAATTTTTTTTTATATATATTTTTTTTTAATATTTTTATGTTAATTTTGTCATTTTAGGGGATTAAAAAAAAACATGTTTAAGAAACTATTATTCATAAAATACTCAATTTTTGGAGGTATTTTCAAATCGGTCCAGCTCGCTTAAATCTTAATATTTTTCCGAAATATTTTGGTGGATGTCTTAAAGTACAATACATTTTCTAATTCCAATAGAAAAAAGTACCTATTTTTTTTTGTATGGGGAGTGATGCAGTTTAATGTGCATGTGTATGTATATATTGAATGTATGAGTATGTTAATGTATGGAAATATATGTCATGCAGCCAGCAATTAGGTACGAATAGACCACTGAACTGTCTGTTTAGAAAAAACATATGTGCGCGTACATATATGTTCATTAGGTTGGGTCGATTTCGTATGGGGGAAACTAAAAGTCATTTGATCGTATTGTAATAGTAATATTATGTTGTCTTAGGTCCAAGCCAATAATAATTATTATAATTGGCACGAAAGATTACTTAGCTTTAGCCCGCGAAATTGATTCAAAATGTATTATATTTTGAAAATGAAACTTTGGCTGGTAATATCTAGAAAATGCGTTAATTGATATAAGTAAGACGGTATACAAATTTAAAGTTTATTAAATTTAGTAGCTCACGTTTATCTTTTATTTTTCAATAAGTCTACAAGCTGATGAAATATTTAGAAAAACCTACAAAAATTACCAATTTCGCGTATGAGTTTTCAATTCTTCGTTAATTTAGTAACCAAGTGAAAAATGAAAAAAAACAGATTTATTTTATAGGTTTTTAGGTCCTTGGATGTTTACATAATAACTAAAAGACAGTCGTTTGTTTATATTTTGAAGTTAATACAACAGTTGAAGAAAAATTTGTGCCGAAACGAAACCTGAGTTGCTCGATCGTAACGTGATTATTTATTACCAAATTGAAGCGAGGTTTGCCGTTACTTATGATAGTGATATGATTAAAACAGTTCAGATTACAACAAAAAAAATAAAAATATTCCACCAAAAATCCCGTTAGCTTCCTTTATTCGCAATTTTTGTATAGTAAGCATAAACATAATAAACTAATTAGTGTTTCTCACATATTCGTTTGCATAAATAAAAATTTTCCCCGTTAATGGAAAATAAAGGTTTTCATATTACAGCCACCGAAAATTTTCCTAAATTTGCAAAAATTCACAAACTATAGGTAATATGAAAAAATTGGCGTATTTGCAATCGGCGTCTTAAATACATCACAGAAATATGGATGCTGTTCTTTACATATTTTGACTTGTGGCCAGTGCAAATATAAACAGAACAATTAATATTTTGTTGAAAAAAGATTGGTTTGGGGGCAACCATAAATTGAAGGGCTACCGGAAATTAAATTTGATTAGGTGGTTTCCGTTTGCGGACTCATTATCTAATAAAAAGCACCTAAACTTTTTGCTGACTGCAGAACATTTACCAAGTATATAACTTATTCGACCAGCGTGCTTTGTGCTCCTTGTTGTTGTCCTCATGAAATTTTTCTATGTAAAAAAATAACGACTAAACGATTTTTAGAGGATTATTAGCTACACCAAAATGTTTTTGAGGTAATAATCCGCTAAAACCATTTGTGTCGTTTATTTACATAGGCTAATTTTAAGATCTAAGATATTATGACGCTTAACACGCTTCGTGAGTCCCTTAAATATATTTTCACTATTGCAAAAGGATTTGAGGAAAATTAAATTTTCGATCCGCCCTAATGTACATAAAATGCCTTTCTTCAAGCCTGTTAGCCTGAGATGAATACTACCGGTTTTACACCTCAAAAAGTGCTGTTTTCCCATTATTTTATCAATTACCTATTTCCAGAGCGCGAACTCGGTGAGATTATTTGCTCGTTTGTTGGTACACATACGTACATACGTATGCATGTTGGAAGTAGGGGCATAAATATGTAGTTTACCTCTACCTCACCTGTTGCTACAATGCCTACGCCTGAAAGTCTTTGCTGGCCCAGTGATCCAGCGCAAACATTGTGCTGGTGAGAAAAGAATTTCCCGCCCGACCTTTCTGCTTTTTTATTATGAGATCGTTCCAGCTTGTGAGCAAAGCACTTGTCGGTCCGTAAACGCCACTATAAAATGAAAAAACAGTTAAGTAAATAATTAAACACATTTAATTAAAGAGAAATTATTGCAAAGTAAATGTGGAACAGTCTTTCCTAAGTGATACTTATGACTATAAAGGGTGGTTCAAATGCTATTGTATATATTTTTTTTTTTGAAAATTTAATGAGCAATTTGCATTTTAAAATGAGTTTGTTGAGCACTCCTGGTAAATTGATATTTTGTAGGCGGCAAACCAATATTGTATTTGGATAACTGCAAAATGTGAAGAATTAATGTTGAGGCAAAGTTGAACCGGAACCAACCTTCTATCAGCCTCAAAAATCAGTTAATGAGTTTTTTGAGACACCCTATACACCAAACGGTGCTTCCGAAATGTGCTTGAATAGTCCTGACTAAGTCCAATACATCAGTAAGAACTCCTATCTTTATGAAACTTTTATCCAACTAAAATTACTGCTTAATTTAGTGAGCAAAACACTACGAAAATAGCCCTTTTTCTTTTACAAGGAGGAAGCATCGAAAGCCCCCAGAACCGTCAGTGTAACCTTCTACCGTCAAGTATTTCATCAGGAGGTGGTTTGAGCACGAAGCTTTATGCTATTCAGAAATTGCATAAACTGGGAGCCGTCCATTGTCTTTGGGGTCGGAAAAAATAAGCCACCCTTGTCGGGCCTCTTCGTGTTTGGCCCTGACGTCAGCATATTTCGTAACGCCTCTTATTTACCTTCCTGCACTGTTTCTTCGTGCAGATGGATTTTCCTTGCTTCGAGGGTGTTTTGAGTCCTTCGTATGACCTACAGTATCGATAATAGCTATGTTATCAGCGAACCCCTTTATTGATACCTCATCACGAATCGCAGTCGCAGTACTCCATAATGCATTAATTTACTATACAATTATTTTAAGGAATTATGCAGGAACTGGCAATTTGCACTATTTAAAACATTTTTCATGTCGAGGGTGACTGCAAAGGAATACTTTATTGTGCCTTCCTTTCTGCGTTTGGCTGCGATTGCGACAGCGGATAGATATCTAAATACTTTTAACGCGCCAATGGTGTATATCGATTTACGATAGCCGAATTGTTGGGATAAAAAACCACCAGATGCTTCGGCGGAATTATGGTCGCTATAATGAATAATTCTCTCGAAGATCCTCCCCATTAGACGGGCATGCAAAGAAGACGAAATTCGCCACCTTACGTACATATTGGTCACAGAATCCATGAAATGAAAACCTGCTCAACCGTGTCTATGGAGCTATTTTAGAACAGAATTGTCTTTAAACTCTTGCGAAATCTAACTCAACCCTAATGTGAAATGGTATGGGCTTGCTCAATCCGTTACGAATCAAATTTTCCCAGGCAATTTTGAGTAAAAACCGCAGATAAAGAAATTGAAATATGGATATATTGATGTACCTGCGCATTGATGTTAAGGACTATTAAACGAGCTGCTCAATGATCACATCTAAGCTCCTTAAGGTCCTTAAGGAGTGCTTTGACACTCTTCAGCATCTTAGCCGGCCCGTGTAGGATCAAAGGCATTGTACTTGGCAACTGTCTCAGCTACTGGGTTGTGAAATCATTTTGGGGTGATAATCAACAACATAAAAGAAAAAAATTTTGAGGCCATGTTTAGTAATTTTTCAAACATCCAACTACTCAGCGAGGAAATTCAAAAAGTTAAGAAAAGATTGGGCATTGAACACCGGTTATAATTACTTTATTTTCCACATCCCCCTAATAAATCAACCGCCACAAAAGGCGGAGAAGAGGCGGCTCTTGTAAAGTGAAATCGGTTTTCGTGAAGTCTTTGTTCAACGAAGTTAAAGCATTCAAAAGAGAAGACTAGTGCTCAGTACCTATATTAGATGTGGACCTGAACGTGTTTTTCAAACATTCGATATCAACTTCGACATTACTTAGTTTGGTAAGCGAGCGAATGAAGCTAAAGGAAGGGATTGAATATGATTGCTGATTAGTATCATGTGAGGCTTCTTTCATTCCAAAGCCGAGAATACACTGGAAATGTCAGATCCGATATTGGATAAGTAACGTGAGAATTGCGTGAGAGCCATACGAGCTTATTGAGGTAGCTTTGTCTGAGATTGGTGGTGATTGAATTCCTATAATAACATTGAAGAATTACGGTGATGATTGTCTTGCTGGCAGTACAGGATCGGGTCAAATGGTCGCGAGGTGCATATGTGGATCTAGTCTGATTTCAGGACTTTCTCGCGGCTCTGTACCCTACTAACAGTTGTGATTATCAGCAGGGAGATCCAAATCAAAGAATTATCCTTAAAATTAAAAGATAATCTTTAAAGTTCTCGATTTTTTTACTATCGGTATTCGAATGAAGTCGACTAGTATGCGTAATTGCAGCTAGACCTCTTTCGTACAGATAGTGAAAAAGGTCGACGATAAGTTTGCAACGGAGAAAGTACAGTACAATAAAGAAGCGAGCTAGATCGGAGATAAAGTCATTTACAGGTCGGTAAAGTTATTGCCGGACGAGAATATCGGACAGTCGTAACCCTGTCAATAATGTTGTTTATTTGTAAAATTAAGCGGACAGTAGTCATAAACCCTTTCAAAAACTTCGGAAGCTCCTTTGCATGTTTTGACAGTGAATAGAAAAGAATTAAAATAAAACTTAAATTAAAAAAGAAGCATTTTTGTATTTGGACTACCCTGCCCAATAATATTTGCTTTATACTTCATCTAATTTTCCGTTCGACTGACTGTCGATTGCGACCCAAGCAACGATCGCGCGACAAGATCATAAATGCGGCAGCAAACCGGATTACAAATGAGACAAGTGCACGCTCGCAGCACACAACAGTTCAAACACACATGCTGAAAGTGTGCGCGCTAACGCTTTGAGAAAATCTGAATAGTTTTCTTCTGTGCTATGTACATTCACCTGACCCAGCTTTGGAGGTGGTATTGGTGGTGGTGCTGGTAATGACGATGACGAGACTAGAATTTCGGTAAAAGTTTATTGGCCTGCGGAAAAAAAACGTGCCACGAGACGGCCGGCGCAGTGACGCGATATAAAAGCTGTCAAAGTATTTGGAAAAAAAGCTGAAAGTAGAGGAAAAGAAAATGCTTGAAACGCCGAGCGCCACAAAAGCCAGACAACTGAAGAATTTTAAAAATCAAATGCGGTCACATGAACGAGTTTGGCCTTGAGAGTGTTAATCATGCGCTCAAATTTCTTCGATTATTCCGTTATTATTAGAAAAAATATTTTAGACTATTCATTCGTTTTTTTTTTCTGAGAAGGGGAATGCACATTTTCTCAGGTACGAGTTTTAGGCGTATTTCGGTGGAAAATGCGGCATAGCGAGAATACCAAAATGTGAATGTGGCGCCCACAGACAAGCGCACTCAGCACAATTGAAGTAAGCCGACACGCTTAATAAAGTGGTTTATTTACATATTTGTTTATTGATTTTAAATATTTTTCTAAATAATTTCTTCACACCTTGATCTTTCGTGTTCGCTGTTTTAATTTTTTTACTCTGCTTTCGTTTGTGCATGAGTGTAAAATGCCTTGGTTTACTGTTCTTTGGCTTCTTTTTCTAATTCTTTTTTTTTTCTTTCCTTTCCGTGTATCTTCATATGCATTTTAATTGCATTGCCCTTCATTTGACTTCGTTTCGCATACTAATGTGCTTTTAAGTACATAATTAATTCCAGTCACATACAACTTTCTGAACTTAAATAAGCGCCTGGGAATGACCTCTGAGATAGCAAATTTTATATAGCTTATGGAGAGTGTTGGCCTGATCAAAAACAAGTGAATATGTTAAGCCAATTTAAGTTAAAAATATAAATATATCAGAACAAGAGACACCGCGGCCTGAAGCGCTTTTGTATCTCTAAAGGGAGTTCCCAATTAAGTATTCCCGAGATACCTTCGGCTCTCTTAATGGATCGTAAAAGAGGCTTGGTTGGCGAATTCTTTATTACAAAGGGTTCGGCCATTAGAGCTTTAAAACGAAGAAATCTTTGTGTAGCCAAGGCCGGACTGGCACAAAGCATGTATTCAGAAGTTTCCTCACACTCAAAGCAGAGCCGACAAACTAACTCTCAGATAACTCCTGTTCAGTGCAATGAAATTGTAGAGGGTTGTGACCAGTTAGGTATACAGGAAGTATGTAGTCTGAAATCATTTCAGATCTTTTAAAAGAGCAGTTGAGAAGCCAGGGTTATCTATGGCCCGACCGCTCACCAATAGTTAGATACCGCGTTCAGAGTGTTATTCTTCTTGATTAGTGCTGTTGCCGCCTAAGTGATCTGGACAGTAAAAAAATCAGTCGTTTCTCTTTTACGCCACCTGACGCCAATTGGAAAAACCAAGTGAAGCCAAGTCCTTCTCCACTTAGTCTTTCCATCGCAGTCGGGGCCTCCCTCTTCCTCTACTCACACCAGCGGATTCCGAGTTGAATACTTTCAGGGCAGGAGAGTCGGTGTCCATTCGAACGACATGGCCAAGCTAGCGAACCCGCTGTACATATTTTAATGCGGTGCACTATGTCCATGCCGTTGTAAAGCTCACACAGCTGATCGTTAAATCGTCTGCGGTACTCGCCGTCGCAGGTTAGTATTGCTAAAATTTCAGCCTGGTCCACCTGCCCATGGGAGGTGCAAGTTTTGTACCGCGTCCATAGATACCCGCACCTCTTCTGCGCTTCATCATTGAAAAGTCTGTGTAACAATGTACATATCGGGGACTACGGCAGAAAGCCCGTTTGTCCAATCTTCGCGATATGAGATTTTCAATTGAAAATTTTTGCCAAAACAGATGTTTTTAGTTACAGAGCCAGAAATTCCGCATAAGAATCCTTTTATTTTTTTATTGCGTTGATAAGTACATACCAAATCCATATTCCTAATGCTAATATTTGCTTTGGAACTGCCTTTTTCTTCTTCTTCTGTGCATGCAGCGCTTCTTCAAATTGACTTCAATCGTTGGTTGCCGGTTTGCTATCTTTTTTTGTTGATATTACTGTTGTTGCACTTATTACTATTGCCTTTGTAAGCAATTTACAAGTTAAGGTGCAATGACTTTGTGCCTCGGTCGGCGTCTCTCTACCACCCTCTAGCTTCCTACTTACTTCACATGTAATAAATTTATGGCACTTAATTAGATATGTAGACTGGCGTCGTGGATATGTGCATGTGCGTGTGTGTGTTTGTTGTAGTCGAATTGAATTTGTATGCAAACGCATAACTGGTAAATAATTTCAATTTACATGCAGAATAATATTGAAAAAAAGTGAAAATAAAATTGTTGCAATAGTGAGTGCAGGCGTGTGTGAATGTACCATAGAATGTACAGTGTATCTGTTTGTATATGAAGAAAATCGTTCAAAAAGGAATACTGTAATAAAAGCAATCACTGTGTGGTAAATGTACATACACAGTTTGTTATCATTCTTTTTATTGAATATGTCGATTGATGAATTGATTAGCTTGCAACAAAACCTTTCAAGAATGCAAAGTTTGCAAACTATTTAAATATTTTATTTACAGACATTTTCAGACAAGTGTCATTCGAAAACTAAATACGAGTACACATCGACGGCTGAGTGGAAGATCGACCTATCTCGGCTGCTGGTTTGAAAACGCCTTATCTCATATGCCGATATATTGATTTACATTGATTTTGGCTGTTCTTCAACCAAATTCTAAGACCGGCATCGCGACTCGTTCCGACACTGTCGGAAACTATGCTGATCGAGGAAGTTCCGATTTCCCTCTAGGCAATTTAAAGGGGGCTCAACCCCCCGCAGAAGTTGTGGACCAAAATACACTGTTGCAAGGTGTTTAGGATTATTTGCAGAGCGCATGACATAAAGCTTACAAAGTCTTTCCATTCTCTAAAGAGGGATGACGCTAGACTCCTGGTAGGTGTTCCAATGACCAATGGTAAGATCTATACGAGATGCAGAACGGAAGAGGAGACAGTGGAGCATATCCTCTGCGAGTATGCTGCCCATAGCAGTCTTCGGATTAGTCTCCTGAGAGCAGGCTTTATGCTTAATCTGGAAGTCGTCACTAAAGTATGATACGACAAGGTCTTCCAAAGTTAGCCAATAGGACTGCGATATTCTTCAACATCGCTTCTGGTACTCAGTGATTAGCTGTCTAATGTGGTCGTAGTTTAGCCACGCAGTGGCTAGACAGATTAAGTTACCTAATGTAATGTGTATTTCTGTAATAAAAAAATTAAAAACATTTAGGCCCCTTTGCTTCAAAGAAAACTAGGATGAATTAACAATTTCTATCTGATCAACTGCGAAAAAGCCAATAGAGTGTAGTGCGATAACTAGGAATGTCTATCTCTGCCGCTTTGCGTCAATTCAAATAAATTGGAAGGAAAAAAGCCTCAGCTGACTTCAGTACTTATCTCACCCCAATATTTATCTCAGCCACGGAACACTTGAATCATTTTCTCGGCTGAAGATCGACTGATGTTTCGGTTCAAAGGAAGCAGCGTATGTACGTGCCTGCCCTACCAGATGGCAATTCTGGAAACCTAAAATACCCACTATCTAAGGCCAAAATTGGAATTACTTTCCTCTCTCGTTCTAGCCATGTGACTATGGATTTGGATAGATATCTTTGAGGCTTTAGTTCAAAAATTCTGAGCTCTTCTGGCACAATATTTTCCGACGGAACATCTGATAAGGATTTGGTGTTATGGAATACTTCGAGCACACAGCGCTTGGTTTTATATCTTAATAATTTTTATGTTGTCCTTGAAATCGCAACTTTTGTGGTAAACAGACTCAGGATGAAAATCTGTGCAACTTCTTCGTTAAAGTTTAGGTGAAGTTTCTAAAATACGATACAAATAAAGAGACTGTTCTGATGTCTCCCAAATGGAGAGTCCTTGTCGTTCTTCAAAATATTTACTAGATGTCGCTCATTTAATCGAAATTTCAAGTGATATTTGCATTTTTATCAGTGGAAATACTCAGAAATCGAAGAATATGCAGGGCATTCAGACATAAAAAGCATCTCCAAAGACGGATTCCAGAATAGCCAGCGATTTTGGGAGATAGCAGCCTTCAATATTAAGCACTTGCCTCTCTGGGACTATGCGGATATAATGGATCCTATGAAATTCACTAGTTGGAAGCTCCAGCAAAAGTAGAAAGCTGTGCCTATTTATCTTTGCGTTTGTTCAATCTTGGGATCCAGTAGACTAGACTGCGTCGCGAGTGCTCTGCACTGATAACCTCCTCCTTTCTGAAGTCGGTTAAATATTTTGATATTTTTAATATTTCAGATAGTATTAATACATTATTACTTTTATCCTGACTTCTTAAATCCTTCGGGTCCGTTTTATGGGATTGTTAAATAAACGCTCTAATTACAGTACAGCTAACTTCATTATACAACAAATACTTTAAAATACTTGGTAAGACAATTCCGTATTTGCAACACTATACATTACTTGTTAAGGCAATTGATCCCTTTAATGTCTCATAATGAAAAAAAAATATCTATGGATAAAACACCAAAAGACAGTCAGTCAGCAACAAAAGATATTAAAAACCATTGTGAATTTTTAGCCGCTTGAAACTTGAACTTTGAATATAAAGCTGTAGAGTCTCTTCCAAGCAATACACAAAAGTATGAGGGATAAACAATATACATTTTGAATTTAAAAATTTCCAAAAATGTTGGATAAAAAAAAAGTATGCCAAATGTATACTAATGTGGTAGTTGTGGTGGAAATCAAATTTATGAAAAAAGTGGTAGGTCTACCACAACTGTAATATGGTCGGAGCACTGTTGTTGTTGCATAGCAATAAAAAATATTAAACCAATTAAAAGGGGTTTCTTTATTTTATTCTTAATTTAAAGTGTAAACAGAATAAAAGCGCTGAGCGAACTTCGTCGGAAGAAAGTTCGCTGTCAAAATTAAAACCTACCGCAATATACGAGACTGCACTCAATCAAAGTGGCGGCGAAGTTCGTCTATTCATCTGGCGAAATTCGACGAGAATTCGATTTATTTTTACTTCTGCCGCTGCCGCCGGTCGCAAAAGAAGCTAACACTGAAAAAATTGCTTTGTTTCTTCACTTTTATAGCAGATAATTATCTGGAAGCTCCAGAATGGAAAATCTGGGATTCATCCTTTCGATTTTGAATTTATATATTTTTTATTTACCATATACATACATAGCTAGTGCGAATTTCGTTTGGATTCTGTTTTACTGGGTGAAATGTTGCGGCGACTGTAACGCGATGGCACCGCTCCGATCGGCGGAAATCGCTCAGCGATTTGGTTCTGTTTATACTTTAAACTATAAATTACAATTTATGCGATACATATTTTTGCCTTTATATTTTAATTGCAGTCAGCAGCTATCGCGTGCCAGTCATTAATTGCATTTCCATTAAATTCAACCTTACATATGTATATACATATGTACGTATGTATGTAAGTCGTTTTTTATCATGAAATCAGTTAGAGATCTTGCTTGCTACTACCCTGCGGGAAAGGTATCTAACTATAAGTTAACTTGAAGTTAATTAGGAAGGAACTAAAGATCACTATTATCTGTATATTTTCTTTGAGGAAAACTATCTATATTTCTACGGCGATAGCCGCGAAATAGTCAAGGGTGGTTACCTCTGCATTAGATGTCAACTAACTTCCAATTAACTAGGTTCTTTTGGATATAAAATATCAAATATTTTTTTGTTTTTTTACTTTTTTATTTATTCCTCATATTCGAACTCCGTCAGACATATATAACTTCAAAATGATAATATAAAATTTCGATCTTCCTTTTACTCGTCCTCAATTCGAAAAAGTATATGTGAAGTGCAGAAAGAAAGTGTATTCAAAGTAAAAATTGTATTAGGCTATTTAAATAGAAACTTGTTTAAGGAAAAATCTCCCGATTACGTCTGCATTACTCCTGCATTACTTGCAGTGGCGGATTTATCGTACAGGCAACATAGGCTGAAGCCTAGGGCGGCAGAATTAAGGGGCGGCAAAATTTAAGACAGCTAAATTAAAAGAAAAAAATTTATTTGGATTCAGCTGCACTTGAAATTGTGTTTGTGTCTGTAAAATATTATTAATGATTCATCTCATTCAATACAATTCAAAATTAGAATTACGCTGCGAATTTTTCCTTAGTATAGCAGTCGTTGAAATTTCCATTTAACTTTCATTCACGCGGCTTAGAAACCTGACGGCGCGCCTGCGCGTGACGCAAAGAAACAGCCGACACGCTGCCCCGAGAACGAGAATCATCTAAAATTTTGTTAATTCCGTTATGTATTTCATTATTAACGAACTATATTGTGATAAAGCACTGACAATAACAATCATATTTGATATATATATATTTTTTTTTTTCGTGAAAAAAGGGCGGCAAGTTATGAATTGCCTAGGGGCGGCAAATATTTAAATCCGCCACTGATTACTTGTCAACTAGTTTCAAGTTAGTTTTTTGTAGCTTACTAAAAGTTATATATTTTATAGAAATACCGCAAAAACTACAAGTTGGTTATTTTTTTTTTCAATTTATAATTTTTTTCTACAGGGTATGCATGTGCATGTCGATATTCATGTGGTTGTAAATATGTGTGCATGGTAAATAAAATCAACTATGCATCACAATGCAATACTCCGCATTCCTTTTAATTAAGGGATGCTGATCTCTCGCAATATTGGCATTCCAATGGAGGGTTGGGGAGTAGCAATTCATCGAGCCTTCTAGTGGCCGGCGATCTTGTTTACTTTTTTTTTTTTTGTGAAAATGTTTGCTGCAGTAAATTACGATCCAAAAGATTACTCGCTTTATTATATCCCATCTGAATTTTACAGTACCGCTTAGAGGGCTCGACTCAAGCAAACATCTATGTAGATAAATAAATATAGGATGTTGAAAGAGTCTAAAGGTTATAGACCAGAGCAGACTTACTAATAAAAAGTTTGCTGCAATGTAACTTTACCTCGAGGCCACTGTGGGTAAGAGCAGCCGTTCCTAAATATTTAGTTCAGCGATCGTAGACTTTTGATTGGCGCTTATTTACAGCAGCTGAATATCCTATAGGAATCCGGCGGCCTAAGGCCGAGGCCATGCTATGAGCGGCAAATCGGCTTAAAATTAAAATAAATGAAATACTATTAATGTGGCCACGCACTCAGCGGTATTTTTGTATGGCGCCGCTCAGCCGCTTGCCGCTTTGCCGCTCATTGCGTGGCCTCGACCTAAGCGTAACATTTATGGAACGTTCCTGACGGAACATATGTCCTCAAACTTTGCCCGCCATCTTCGGTCTATCCGTAAACATTTTTAGACCTCTATTTTAGAGTCTGCTAAGCTCTCATTCGCCCCTTAGAGGGGTTTTGTGTTGATAAAGATCCAATCGGCTGGCATAAGACTGGTTCGGTAGACTTTACTGCTGAATTAAACTATATAACGACCTCATATAACATAGAGGGCTGCAGTACGGTTTCTAACAGCCTGTAAATTATCTTTGAAGAAAGGTCCCACCATTCCGATAGTCGATTTTGCAGCATTATACAGCAACTGATGCCTATTTTACCCGTTCCTAAATATTTGATAGCTTTGATAGACAGGATAGCTTTCTGTTTGGAATTTCGTGCAAATACTTGTTGCTTTCAGAGTGAACTAACGGAACGCCACCAATCGCGAAAGCTGCTTATTGGGCTTTGTATATATCCTGGTGAACAAGATGAACTGCATCTTTTCAGGATTAATAGCTATCCCACAGCTAGCAGATCAATTCGTGAATAAGTTTCAGCAACCCTGCATAAAATCATACAGAGTATCCAGAAATATTTCGCTGACGGAGAATGGCATTTTTATCTTCTATAGGACGTCATTCCAGAGAAAGGGTAAAAGAACGTCTTTAGCGGTCTACACCGAAGTCGGTTTTGTAGCGGAGCATGCGGGAGATATGTAAGCTTAACTAAGTTGTTATCAACTCCGGGCTTAGATATAGTGAACAAATTCTCCTGCCACTAGAGACCCCATTAGAATCGCCCCTCATTGTAGATTACATATAATTCGTGCTTGGATTTTAAAGTTCTGACATTTATAGATTTTGAGGACTACTTTGGGATTTTCGAGACTATGTCGGGTCTATTTGGACATTATCGGAACAACTTCGGGATTTTCAGAACTACATATTTCGCGATTCTCGGCACTCTTTTGGTATTTCGGGACTTCTTCGGGTATTCGGAACTTTTTCGGTGTTTTTGGGCCTATTTAGAGATAATCGGGAGTGTTTTGGGACTATTTCAGGATTTTGTGGACTATTCCGGGATTCTAGGGTCTGTTTCAGGTTTTCAAGATTTTCGGAACTTCCTGGGATTATTTACTTTTGCATACAGTATTTATCATACGCAGTCTTAGTCGTTAGGTAAAAGTAACTGCGTACATAAATAATTGTATACTAATTTTTTAGTTTGATAAAACAAGTTAAGTGATTTTAGAAGGTTTGAATTTAATTTAAAAAAGTTAAGTTTTCTTTGAAAAATTTTAAATTTTTATTAAGCTTCTATTAAAAGGGCATATTAAACGCCAGATATGGCTAGCTAATAGTTAAAAAACTATATGGGAACCCCATGAAATATTTCCTTATAGAGAAATAGGCTTTATCCGACAAAAATTGTTTTATTAAAACGCCACAGATACATACTTCAGAGATTGCACGGAATATTGTAAGGTAAATAAGCTATTGAAAAAACCACCAAACGATTATGTGCTCTAAAGCTTCTTCCCCGCAGCAGCTAGTCGATGGTGGCCTCCAGCCGCGAATCTTTATTTGCCTTTTGCTACTGGATGCTCGTTACTACTACCTTAACATAAGCATGCATTTATTAGAGGCGCAGCTACACACATGCATACAAACATACATATGTACGTATGTAAGTTGCAACAAATTGTTGCATGTTTGCGGATTGTAAATTTGCTATTGGCAAATGCCACAATCGATTTATTTGCGCGCACGAGTCTAAGTTGAATACGAAATTCTACCGTCTGCGTAGCACAAAGGCAAGCACTGTATGTAGTATGTACTCATACCTAGAGAGATGTGTATGTTTGTTTATTTAAATTTGCATTGGCGCGTGCCTGTATTTGTTCTAATGGTTTATGGGCAACACAGAGGCAACATATTTGTTGGAAATACGAAGCGCGATTGCTACCATTCTTGATGCTGTAGCAGCAAAATTCTTGCCGCGTACAAAGGTGAAAAGTTGCTGGCATTGCCACTTAGAAATCCTGTGATAAATTCCGAAAAAGAAAATAATCATTGAAGAGAAGTGAAAGAGCAGCAATTTGTATGTGTTTTTTTCTACAGCTATTAAGCTGCTTAGTTGAAAATGCGAGCAGTGAATGGGTGTGAGTGCTCTTGCATGCAAATAAGCCTCAGATGTTTGGGTGTGATAGCTAATTTATTGTCACTCGTTCTTGCCACATCTGCAACGCGGCAGGCAAACGCCCTCGCAGCGGACTCTTGCTGCATGCAGTTCTTGATTGTTTTCAATTTCGTTTTCATTTTCATTTGATTACGCATACACTTACGCGCACTTATTGAATGCATATGTGCATACGCAAATACATACAAACACGCATATGTAAATGCATACGAATTTATGCGTATGCAACACAATCTGTTGCATGATTCATCGCAATTGTACGACCATGAAATGTTGCATATAAATAAAAGTGGGCATTTGTATGTAAATATAAGCAAAAAACATGTACGTATGGATGTAGATATGTATGTAAATTTATATGCATGGCATTTGCTACAGATGTTTGCGATATGCAATTGCACTTACATATTTACATACAAAAATAATAAAACTACATACATACTTACTACTGTTTGTGCTTAACTAAAGTCGTATAATTTACATACATACAATTTGTGCATATGTATATGTAGAAATGTTTAAAATTCAGATATAGATCTGTATGCGATCGCGGGCTCTCCCAACGCGCCTCCCGTGCTCGATTAATGGGTCTATGCTGAGTTGTTGATCTTTGTTGCAGATATTTGCGTTCATGGGTGGGTGAACTCTACAAATCGCCAACAGTGGGATGTAAATTGAGATTTTTGTATAAATTCGAACACACAACCAAAAGATACGTAAACATACTCGTATAAATGACAAATTTACCATTCAAAAATGTCTACAGATCTTCAGCATTTTTTTATACCCGAGCGCACTTGTGCACAAGGGTATTATAACTTTGTTCACATAACGGTTGTTTGTAACAGGCAAAACGAGTCGAGATAGATATAGACAAATGTATACATAAATGATCAGAATGAAAAGAGAAATCGATTAAGCGGTGACTGTCTGTCCGTCCGTCCGTCCGTCCGTCCGTCTGTGCACACGATAACTCGAGTAAAAATTGAGATATCTTAACGAAACTTGGTACGTGAACTTCTTTTGGGCGTAGGACGGATGGTATTGAAAATGGGCGAAATCGGACAATAACCACGCCTACCTCCCCTATAACGGTAATTTTAAGAAATACGAAAACTGCGATATTTTAGTAACTACTGAAGATAATTTACTCAAAATTGATACTTACAATGAGTTTCAGACGGAAAACATGAATTTTATAAATTTTTGGAAAATGGGCGTAGCCACGCCCACTTATGGTTACATGTGTATATCTTGG
>NW_023458567.1:19361417-19382077 GCF_013731165.1 Rhagoletis pomonella | reverse complement strand
TTGGTAACCGCTACACCAATTTCTTCCAAACTTGGCACAGTTGTTGGTCCTGGTACAGCATACCAAATGGCCGAAAATTTCTAAAATCGGACAATAACCACGCCCACATCCCATATAACGGTAATTTCGAGAAATACAAAATCTTCGATAAATCAGTAAATATTGAAGCTAATTTATTCAAAATTGATGGTTGCAACAATTCTTTACCAAGAAATGCGTTTATGACAAAATTTTGGAAAATGGGCGTAGCACCGCCCACTTGTGATCACATATATGTATCTCGCTAACCGTTCTAGCAATTTGTACCAAGCTCGGTATGGTTATTGTGCTTGCCACATAAAAGCAAACCGTTGAAAATTGTTGAAATCGGACTAAAATTGAGGCCGCTTTTCATATAACGGTAAATTTCAGAAATGCTTGAAATTTCAATATTTTGAAATTTAAGGACGCTAATTTACTTAAAATGTATACACCCCGGCTTATCATGTAGCGGTAGCTTTCGGAAAGGTGGAAAACATATTATTAATACTTGCGCCGGGTATTTAATGTTCGGCTCCGCCCGAACTTAGACTTTCTTACTTGTTTTGAATTAAAAAACAGTTAAATTTCTTACAGCCGGCTTCACCGGCATTTTAAATGGAAATAATTTCTTATTTTCTGTCAATTTCCATATCAAATTCAAAAAATCTTAATAATTTTTCACTTAAATTGCTCTCGTGAAATTGGCTGTAAGTAGCTTCGTTTAAGATTATATTTATTTTTATAAATTTTTTTACTGCAAAGTGCAGAGAAAGAAGGACATAGTGTATCTTCTTCCTGTTAATAAATGTTACATATTAAAAACTAGATGAAAACAAGTAAAGACGCATAAGTTCGGGCGAAACCGAAGTTTATATACCCGGCGCAGGTATCAAATATCGTCGTTTCAACTTTCTCTAAACTACAATTGCATGATAAACAGGGGGTTTTCCCGATTTCGAACTTTTTCGATAATATGCTGAATTAGAGTCAATGAAATAATCGAACCAAGTTTGGTAGAAATCTATAAAGGGGTTACCGATAGCCTTGGGTAACAGCGCAATTTTTCTGGCGCTAGCTCAATAACGCCGGCGCCACCTGTGGTGTCAGCGCACTAACTCAGCGTAAAATCGCAATGTACTGATTTGAATACGGCGCCGTCTGAGTGTCACCACAGTACCCATCGTCATACAGTGTAATACACCATACAGTGGTGTCATGTCTATTATTACTATAACTGTCTGCGCTGAGCAACACTTGTACCGATAATCGAATTTAATTGCTAGGAATATTAGTTATTGCCACGATATTCTCATCATTTTTGAGTAAAAGCTTTAAAATTGCCAAGATACAAGTTTCAGGCGTTAAGTAATTTTTAGCAAAAAAAACCGACTTAAAAAAGAATATGTATATATATATATATATATATATATATATATATCTATATATATTTCATGATCCAATGATCGGATCTAAACAAGATTAGTATGGGACCACCTCTGAGACACTACCTTCCCGATGCAAAAAAAATTTTCGAAGTGGGTTGACGTGGTCCAAAGTAGAGTCCGACCGATTCCAATTTTTTTTCAGGTACCGATGCCGATGCCGATTAATCGGCTTATGGGGAAAGAATCGGCCGATGCCGATTCCATAAAAAATTACAAATAAATGTATTAGTTCATAAAATCAGTTCATTTCACGGAGTTAAAAAAACAAAAGAAAAGAATTAATTGAATTAATTGGCTTGTTATGCAACATTACATACACATGTATGTACATACATACATATGATGTGTAAAAAGATATGTACATATATCACATTTATGTACATTACATAAACACTTTTTTATATGGTGCTAAGCAAAAGATATTTAGGAACATACAATTTCATTTCGATTTGTACTAAAATACACTCTTTTGCACTCAATGCATAAGAACTTATATGCTAGGTATGTATGTACATACATATAGTGGTCCACAAAATAAAAGATTTGCGATAGAATTGACCGATTTTGTCTCTTTTATTTAATGTTTATTATTTTTTTTTTATAAAAAAATGAGAAAAAATCTGCTTATTTTCACCAAAATTTCAAACTCTTTAATCAGAATTTTGGTATGCAGTTTTGTAGACCATTTCATTCTATTATAATGAAGTGCAAGTTTCAAGCTGCTATAAAATCCCCTTAATTTTTGGCAATTTTTTTTGCTGGCAGTGTTCTCCATATAAAAGAAAATTGTCGCACATACTTTTGTATGGAAAAAACGTGAAACACCTTCAACAAAAAAAAAAAATCATTTTCGTGAGCTATCTGCAAATGTTTTTTAATGTGGACTGTCTCTTCACCTGAACATTTGAAAAGAAATTCCAATGAATCGGCGAAAAAGGGCCGATGTCGATGCCGATGCTCAATTTTGTGCCGATACTAGCCGATGCCGATGCCGATTAATCGGTCAGACTCTAGTCCAAAGTTATGCGGTAACATACATAAAAAAAAATATTCCGACGAACTGATAACCCCCCCTTTTTTGGAAGTCGGTTAAAAATACGTGTAATTTTTCAAAAAATTAAGGCTAATTGTGTGTGGGTCATGTGTTTCTTGGTGTTAATGGCACTAGTGCTTTTCATATATTGGTGTTGGCGCGGCAACTCCGGCTACGGTGTTAGCACAATTGGGCGGAGCAGCGCAGTGTTACCCATGCCTAGTTACCGAGATACACCTTGCAGTCATAAAGTGGGCGGTGCCACGCCCAATTTCTAAACGTCTATAGCAGTCTTATTTATTGTTAAGAGATTGTTGTAACTATTAACTTGGAGTAAATAAGCGTCCTCAGTTATTGAAATAAAGGAGTTTTCGAATGTGTGAAATTTACCGTTATACAGGAGGTGGGTGCAATTTTAGTCCGATTTGAATAATTTTCAGCGAATTTCTTCCTTGCACTAAGGTTATTAAGTGAACCGAGTTTGGTAGAGATTGATGAATCAGTTACCGAGATAAACATTTGTGGTCATAAGGGGGAGGCGCCACGCCCATTATTCCAAAAAGTATAATAATCTAATTTTGTGCCAAGTGGTTATTGTAATTATCGATTTTCGTGTTTCTGTAAATTATCGTTATATGGGACGTGGGCGTGGTTAATGCCCGATTTCAACAGATTTCTTGGCTAGGCCCTAGGCAAGGTTCGTATCGAGTTTGGGAAGGATTAGTGAAGGCTACTGAGATACATCATTTCATCATAAGTGGGCGGGGTCACACCCATTCTCCAAACATTTAAAAAAAAATTTTGCTTCGCATACTAATTTTCAACAGTTTGGATCCAACATTTACTGAAATTTCGTAGTTCGTATTTTTTGAAAATACCGTTTTATGTGAAGTGGGCGTGGTTACAGTCCGATTTCACCCATTTTCAGTAGAGATATCTCACGCTACACGATGTACACGGACAGACGGACGGACAGACAGACAGACATGGCTTAATCGACTTCTCTATTAATTCTGAGCATTTATGTATACATTTGTCTATATCTATCTCGATTCGTTTTGGCGGTTACTAACAACCGTTATGTGAACAAAGTGATGAAGTTCTCAGGCAGCCGAAAACACCATCGATCCTCCTTCGGACTCCATGCTGAACACAGATACCTGTTACGTGGCAGAAGATTTCTTTGAGTTACGAGGCCAGATGGATTTGTTCCCGCACAACTAAGTAGCTCCGTCGCAGTTTTTAGTTGCCTAAGCTTCCATAGCTCAGTACAACAATCTTAAACTACTTATCACAGTACCGTGCATTATTGTGATTTCTTTGTGCAAATTTGTCCGATTTGAGTTATTGGGTTGACTTGATTAACCTTTGGATGTGCTATGTATGTTATACCAAAACCCAGAATACCATGCGTAAACGGAAACCACATATTTTGCAATTTCAATTGCATAAATATACAGGCATGTTCTGCAATTCCAAAATTTGAAATCGACTCGATGTCGATCATTTTATCGATGGTTTTTAACCCAAAAATTTACAAGTCTCGCATTAATTTCTTTTAAATCTCTTAAAGACAAAAACAATCTAAATGGCAAATATTCCAAAATATATGTATCTGTAAAAAAAAATTGCCAAAAAAGATGGCCTTTTTGAAAAAATGCCTTTTTAATTTTTTACGAAAAGTGCGAAGATATCTTTATTTTTTTGTAAAACTTCTACCATAGCATCGAATAGATATACATATAATTATTTTCGAATGCCAATTGAAATTTGAATTATAACGAAAAAATTTCGATTTGTAAGATTTGAGATGGAATAGGTCACATACATAAAATGTATTTCTTGTTTTGTGATTTCATCATTTTAAGCATACTCAACCCAGTGTTTGCTATGTTATCTTATGTTATGCTAAATTCAGTTGATCCAACTATCAGGAATATGGAACCATTCAAAATTGTATCATGAGAAGATTCACTTCCTACGCGGACTCATTCTTATTTTTATAGCCCACTTTTGAAATGTATTGTAAAGTTGGAAGGTTGAAATTAAATACTTACACTTACATACATATATGGGCGAAGTCGTGGCTGAGGAGGATATATGTACATACATACATACATATGAATTAATGGACTTTTTTTCGTTATGTATGGATAGTTTAAAAATTTCTCTTTAAAAAAAGTTATTTAAGGAAACTAAAATTAATGACTATAAATATTTTAAATACATATTTGAAAAAATATAGTTTTATTCATATTATTTATATTTTTTTATTTCAGTTTCAACACATCACAATATTGTGACCATTACTGTATATTCATGCAGCGCCCATCGTCATCCGATGCTTGAATAGCAACACATTCAGCCTGAAAGCGCGCTACGTTAATTGTTGACATGACAACCGACGAAGTAATTTTGCGGTAAGTCTATGCTTCTTCTAGTGGAACAACAAGAAAACCCACGTCTAACTAATATAAGCTCCCACATGCTTATGCTAACAAGAATTTCTATCAAGTTAAGAGAAATTCTTAGAATTATGTGAATATTGAAGAGCTAAGCCGTACTGCGCTGGCAGTAAGTCTTAGCAGAAAGAAGATGAGATATTAGTTCGAATAACAGACGAAGTTTTCCCTAATACGCTTAGCAAATCAACTAAATGACAACAGATTTAGATCTTTCGTATGCACGTATATTAGTGTGTGTGTGTATTATCTTTATTTAATCTCCAATATTTTTATATTTTTATGTTCATTCATTTTTTGTTATGTCTTTATTTAAGTAGGTAGTTTTCCTAACTACCCGTTTTGTCTGTATATTCTTACAATACAATCTACTTCGTTTCAATCACATTGATGTGCTTAACTGTTGCTACCGCCGGCAGGTCAAAAGGTGGAAAATTAAATTAAGCATAACATGTTGGCCGGCATTCTTCCTTTCACATACGTTCTTAGCTATACACGCGCCATGCCACGATCCGGACGATGTCCACGATAAGCGATGTGTGCACCAGCAGCAGCTGTCTCGGCAGTCTTCGACTCATCACTTGTTTCTAATCCTGCCTGCGTCGCTTTCAAAGCCGCCAGATCTCGTCGCCGTCTTCGTCGTTTGCCCACAACTGTTGCTCCAGCCGGCAAGCCGGAGAACGTACCCAATTGTAGCAGTAGCGGATTACTCACCAACGCTGCCGCAATTCCCAAAACTGCCGCTGTGGCGAGTGGTATGAGGAAGCTCTTGGCTAACAGCGCCTTCGACGACAGCTCGTGCGGTCCCTTGTGCGCTGGTACCTCATGTGGTGCGTTTGGGTATGTGTATGAATACTCACCACCCGCACCCGCATATTGACCGCTGCCTTTACCGCCATAAATATCGAAGGGTATAGCGCCGATTTCAGCGCTGTTGGCACCACCATAGTAGCCGCCATGTCCGCTGGCACCGTAGTGACCGCCAGCATGAGGCTGGCCATAGTCGATGTAGTGTCCATCTGCGTACGGACGCGTCTCTGGGTAGCTGTGGTGCGCGCTCCCACCGGCACTGCTATGTGAATAGCCTGATGTTAGGCCGTGTATTTCGCTGTTGCCGAAGGGTTCTGACAGTGACGTAAAGAGGGAAGTGAGAATATTGTAGTGGCAGAAATTGACTTTGAACACTTGAACATATATGTCTTGGCACTTACTCACACTGATCCTATCCTGAGCGCCTTGTCCGCGCAGCTTCTGCCAGTTGTTGAATGAATTTGCGAGCTGCTGGCTGGGATCGTTGCTGTTATGCTTTTTGTGCCCAATTATGTCTGGAAAAGTTATGGGTTTAGAGACGAAGCTGGATGTAGCGCTGTCGCGATTGTGATATGGTGCACCAGGGGATGTCACAGAGGAGCTTGGAATGGAAGATGTTTGGCTTGTTGAGCCCGGTCCTCTGGAAAATTAAAAAAAAAAAATTAGGGGAACATTAATCAGATATGGAAGTATGCCATACGAACTATAACCTAAGAACAGACAACAGACAAACTTAGGATTGATTATTTGTGGATCAAATATTGGAATCATTGAAGTAGAGAAAGGCTGCCTTACTTTGCTTAAGATACTCTTATCTTAAAAAGACGGACTCGCAGTTTGCAGAGCCTGGAGAGAGTGCTTACTCCTTTTGAATTGCCATTGGACATGAGAGTTTATGTGGGACCGCTATAGGGATCTGAAGAGGGAAGCGAGACGTATTTGCCGCAACAAGAAGAGAGAGGCAGAAATACGTGAGTGCGAAGAGCTTGAAATGCTGGCCGACAGGAGGAATGCCCGAAAATTTTACCAGAGAGTTAGGCGACTTACGGAAGGTTTAAAGACCGGGGCGCACTCCTGTAAGAACAATAATGGCGACCTAGTAACTGATGTCCAGAGCGTACTTAAATTATGGAGGGAACACTTTTCCGCCCTACTAAATGGCAGCAGCACAGAAAGTTGTGGAGAAGAAGAACCCGAGCCCGCAGTCGATGATGACGGAGTCGACGTTCCACCGCCTGACTATGACGAGGTACGTATAGCAATAACGCGGCTGAAAAACAACAAAGCCGCTGGAGCTGACAGCCTGCCAGCTGAGCTATTCAAGTACGGCGGCGAGGAGTTGATAAGGTGCATGCATCAACTCTTGTGCAGAATATGGTCAGATGAACGCATGCCCGACGACTGGAATTTAAGTGTGCTCTGCCCAATCCACAAGAAAGGTGACCCCGCCATTCGCGCCAACTACCGCGGGATCAGCCTTCTAAGCATAGGTTACAAGGTCTTATCGAGCGTATTGTGCGAAAGACTGAAGCCCACCGTCAATGAACTGATTGGGCCTTATCAGTGTGGCTTTAGACCTGGCAAATCCACCATAGACCAGGTATTCACAATACGCCAAATCTTGGAAAAGACCCGCGAGAAAAGGATCGACACTCACCACCTATTTGTCGACTTTAAAGCCGCTTTTGACAGCACTAAAAGGAGTTGCCTATACGCCGCTATGTCTGAATTTGGCATCCCCTCAAAACTCATACGGCTGTGTAAAATGACGTTGAGCAATACCACCAGCTCCGTCAGAATTGGAAAAGACCTCTCCGAGCCGTTCGCCACAAAACGGGGTTTCAGACAGGGCGACTCCCTTTCATGTGACTTCTTTAATCTGATGTTGGAGAAGATAATAAGAGCTGCAGAACTGAACCGCTCAGGAACAATTTACTACAAGAGCGTGCAATTGCTGGCTTATGCCGATGACATCGACATCATCGGTAACAAAAACCGCGAAGTCTGTTCTGCCTTTTCCAAGTTGGATAGGGAAGCAAAGCGCATGGGTCTGGTGGTAAACGAGGACAAGACGAAGTATCTCCTGTCATCAAACAAACAGTCAGCACATTCGCGCCTTGGCACCCACGTCACTGTTGACAGTTACAATTTCGAGAAAGTAGAGAATTTCGTTTACTTGGGAACCAGCATTAACACCGATAATAATGTCAGCATTGAAATCCAACGTAGAATCACTCTTGCCAACAAGTGCTACTTTGGACTGAGTAGGCAATTCAGGAGTAAAGTCCTCTCTCGACGTACGAAAACCACGCTCTATGGAGAAGGACTTGGCTTCACTTGGCGTTTCCAATTGGCGTCAGTTGGCACAGAGGAGAAACGACTGGCGTGCTTTGCTGAACTCGGCCAAAATCGCTTAGGCGGTTACAGCGCCAAAAAAGAAGAAGAAGAAGTTGCTCTAGCCCTTAAATTTTTTGTTGAGCACAGGGGATTATAAGTAAAATTAACAACAATGAATATGATAAAGAAAGAGTAAAAGTGAAAACGACAAATTGCTGGAATTCAACTCCTTTCTGGAAACTGTAACTGGACGTTCAACATATGGTTGGCTTGAGGAACTTATCTAGTTGCACGAGTATAGATACATGCCACATAACTCCTGCTAGTGTTTCTATCTAATAGGCATTAAGGTGTTAGCTTTCACTGCAGCTCGCCTTGTTGTTATTTTTTTGGGGTTGGTGTTATGCCGAAATATTTCAAAAAATTTGTTTAGCGGTATTTGCGCTGGTAGTTTTGCTAGTAAATGCTTTCATGCTTTATTTTGCTGGTCATTCGTAAATCCTTTAATACCCTTCAGCCTGCGCAAAATACGCTTGAATTTTGGGACTACTTTTTATACCCTTTTAAAATAGAAATCCACTTAAATCGGTTTTTAATTAAACAATCGGAAGTTTCGCGAAAAAAACAAAAATTAATTAAAATTGCAAACAAAAAATATTATGAGGATAATTAAAATGCACTACCTTAATTTAAGAAGAAAATGGGAATATTCTTTTAAACTGAAAAATTCTCGAAAATTTTTGAATTTAAAAACTTTTCATGAAAAGTAGTGTTTTTTAATTTTTTAAAACCTGAGCTTTTTAAAACGTTCGGTTGTAGAGGACATAACATCTTGTTTGTTTGCAGTAGTTAATGCAAAATCTCCCTCGCTGTAAACCTTTACATTTTTGAATGTCTGCCAACTTTCACTTTTATCTAACTTGCATAGGATTGTGGTGAAAATCGTAAATTCTGTAGGCTTTCATGTTTTTGTAACCCTTTTTTTTAAGTTTTTTAAGCACTGGAATTTTCGTTGGCTTAAAGCTTTTGAATTTTGAGCAAACCAAAAAGAGAAAGAAACACATTTAACAACAATATTTGCTTGATTATTTAATATGAATATTTCGTAGTCTATAAAATAAAGTGAACTTTTTGGCAGATCAAGATGTAATTCCTGTTATACTTTTTTATTCTCATTTCGATCTATGAAATGCCTAAAATTATGCATCGTAAAATTTACCATTTTCAAAGTTATCATTTAGGGTGACTATCAGAAACAGAAAACAGGATTACATGTCTAATCAATTGCATCTAGGATTACGATTACTTTAATCGCAATTTTAAAAATTTTTTAATTAGGATTGCGATAATCGTTAATCGAAGGCATCTTAGATTACGATTACAGTAATCGTAAATTCAACTTTTTTAAAATTACAATTACTGCAATCATAATCTAAGTTCGTTCGATGACTAATTACAATAATTTAAAATTACAATTCTTTGAGTAATCTTAAACGAAATAATTCTATAAATTTGCGAAAGATAAATGCTATATAATTCAACGTGCGCGTCATTATCAATGTTACTCTATTTCTTATGATTTATTATCCACCAATAGACGACTTATGATTTCTACTTTCCACGCTCTTTAGAAATTTTTATGCTCATATTTCTTATTTTTTATTGCATTTATATCCATGCCTTAATCATAAATAAATTATGGTTGTCGTAATTAAAAAATGCTTTCTTCCAAATTACTTTCAATGAGGCTTTCAAAAAATGCAATTAACTTTGGACAAAGAGCAATCTGCCAAAATCTTCGGAAATTATCAAAAATGCTTTGGGATCGGCTTTGATAGTTCCAGTAGTAACGAGATGGTCCTCGTTGTTTGATGCCGTTTCTCGTATATTCATTCATGATAAAAAACTTACGGTACTTGCATGAATACTGCAAAATCATATCACCAACAAGTGCAAAGAGAGCAAAATATACTCTTTGGATGTCTCATACCTTCTTTAGTACCATTAAGTGTCAAACTTAAGAAGGTGGCACAAGGAGACAGTCTTCAGTTATTGAAAGGAGTGGCAGCAGTATTCGGACTGTAAAAAAAATATGTGTGGTAGAATCTGGTAAAAAATGTGGTAGATTGCAAAAAAATGTGGTAGATCTCTGGGCTTGGATCAAACTTTGTTCAAAAATTAAAAAAAATCTACAACGTTTCAACTAAATGGCAAACTTTTTAATTAGACTCTAAAACATATTTAACTTTAGTATAACAAAGTGCAAGATTGATGTTGCCAAAAATTGCGTTGAGTTTTGGAAATTTTTTTCCTTGACGGTGTAAAGCAGTTCCTTCCATATTAAGAAATGTTTCGAACATATTTTAAGAGATTTCTACAACCTTGCGTAGTGCAGCCAGCTTTTCCTTTTATCACATCACGAAGTAGCGAACAAATGTGGCACGTTCCAGCTAACATTTTCACAAAAATCACCGGTTTTTTAACATTTTCGCTATTAATTATTTTTATAAATCATATATTTTGCAATTTAACACAATAAAACCGCGTTTCTGTCGAAAAATTGATTACCGAGAAAATTTACTAGTTTACAGTTTATTTTATCCTCCCATTCGGCTTTGTTTACTTTAAATTGAAAAATTTCATCGTCGTCGGCATAGCGGATTCTTGTATTATATCATTTTTGTTACCATGTACTGTTTAGTGTTGGAGAATTTTTGCTCTTAAAATTAATAGAATTATGTCAAGCAAAAATAAAACTACTCAAAACCGCGAATATATGGCAGATCTCAGACCTCGAGTGGTAGATGCTCAAAAAAGTGACAGATCTACCACAATGGTAGAAGTCCGATCGCTGAGTGGCAGTCGCTTTGGTGAGATTTTTACTTTGTTGCCGGAAGCAAGTGAAGCCTAAACAGCCGGCTGTTTTTTCACCGGAGCTAAGTGAAGAATTTTATGGCTTTGACGGTACTAATACTACTTATCCTATTTATTTATTTATTAATATTATAAATGCGAAAGCGAGTTTGTTAGTTTGCTACACTTACACGCTTTAACTACTCAACCGATCATCATGAAATTTCGCACACCGCCGTTATTTAGCCTAACTTAAAATATAGGATAGATTTATCTCGATTAGACAAAGGGGTGTGGCACATCCCATACTCATGAAGGAGGGCCGCGCCCGGTTTAAAAAGTCAAATTCTACTTGAATTAAGGGAAGTATTTATTTGAAATCTTTATTAAAATATTGGCGTCAGACGAAAGAGGCTTAAAAAGGTTGTACAGTAGTATCTGGTTGGAGTGAACACCCGATGCTACGAACACCTCGAAAGAGTGAACATGAAAATTTTTCTATTGAGCACTCTATAGAGTGAACAATTTTGAGTCTTTGTAGAGTGAACAAAATTTAAAACCAATTCATTCCAAATTCAAAACTGTAACGAAAAACTTAATAACAAAAAGGATAATCCCTTCGCCAGGCCGATCCCGTAAATCCCCGTATAAGGGGTTTTTAACTCGGAGATTCGGCAACTAGTGAAGTGGGAAGACCATCTGAAGATTTGTAACTTCGCCTCTGGTGTGAGCAAGCTTTGGTCAACCGTGAGGTCATTGTCCAATCCGACGAAGTATGACGACAGAGTTGAGATATCTTTTGGCGACCACGCTTCGTCCGACCCGGAGCGATACGCGAGCTATTTTAGCCGACAGTTCATGCTGCATCCTCAGGCGGACAAAGCCAAACGTAGGGTGACCAGAAGGCTGCACATACTGCTAACACCAAGTTCGCCTCTTTTTTCCGCAGCGACGAGGAAAGGATAGCCATCGGGAAAGCGAAAGTCTCCAAAGCAACTGAACCTGACGGAATTTGCATGCTGATGCTCAAAAATTTGGGTCCTGCGGGAGTGGACTATCTAACCAAGGTCCTCAACCTGTCTATGGCCACTCTTATCGTACCAGACATCTGGAAAACGGGGAGAGTGGTTCCACTGCTTAAACCGGGGAAACCGTCCAACAAAGGAGAGTCTTATCGCCCGATAGCTCTCCTTTCCCCGGTTACGAAGACATTAGAGACCCTTCTACTCCCGCACTATACAAATTACTGAACCGCAGCGAATCATAAACATGGGTTCCGTAAAGTGCACAGCAAAACAACAGCACTTGACGCCATAACCAGCCAGATAACTCGTGGCCTTAACCGAAACCCCCCTGTGAGAGAACTATTCAAGTAACGCTACTAGAAGACAAACGGTGGGCGGCGAATTACCTGAGTGGTCGACACTCGTCAGTGATCTTTAGAGACAAATTGAGCAAACCTTGGAGAATAAAACAGGGAATTCAACAGCGTGGTGTCCTTTCCCATTACTGTTCAACTTTTACATTTCTAAGCTCCCTCAATCACCACAGGTAGTCTCGATTGTCTCTTATGCTGACGATTGCTCAATAATGGTTATCTCGCCGAGCTTTCTCGCTTCGTCACTGCACGGAGCCTAACCCTCTCCCCTACAAAATCCTCAGCAACGCTTTTCACCACTTGGACGAAGGAGGTCAGACTGCAACTGGGTATTCTCGTCGATGACGAACCACTTCCGACGTTGAATAACCCGAAGGTCCTCAGAGAACCTTCGAAGGTATTCTCTCCTTCTCGGCGCATACAACCGCAATTGTCAATAAAGTACAAAGCCCCAACAAAGTCCTCAAGTCGCTAGCCGGCAGCACCTGCGGCAAACAAAGAAACGTTGTTGGCAACGTACATGGCAATTCGCCAGCCGGTTTTGAACTATGCAGCGCCTGTGTGGTTACCGGGGACTAGTAGGACGCAGTGGATGAAGCTGCAGACCTGCCAAGACACGGCACTCAGACAGCGACAGGATTCCTTCTGATGTCGCAACTTCACCTGCGCGACGAGGCACATATGCTCCCGATTAAGGAGCATAACACAATGCTCTGCAAGCAATTCCTAGTAGGGTGTTATCATGTTAGCACCCAAACAGACATCTGATTGCGGAAGAACCCTCACCACGGCACATCAGAAGGCATCTATATGGACTGACGGACGAAGTCCGGGGTTCATAAAACTATCTCTATCTCTGAACCCAACAACTTACCGACAGGCCTTGAACGAAATTCAAAGAGAGCCAGTCCCGAGCTATATAGACTCTCGACCTGTGAATGTCGTTCTGGGCACGCAACCACCTGACGTGGACGAGACAGAGCTTCGTCTGCCTCGGGATACTCGGACCACATAGCCCAACCTCGATCGGGCTACTGCAGCAGGTTGAACTCATACCTGAACAGAATAAATGCAGATGTGCCAAATGAATTCCCGTCATTCGGAGAGACGCTCCATGATTCGCATCATCTCTTCGCATGCCCACTGAACCCCACCCTGCTAATGTGTCTGGCCTTATGGACAGACCCCATCGAGGCTTCACGCTTCCTGGGTCTACCGCTATAGAGCTTGACGACAACGATACAACAACAACAGGAAATATGTGTTGGCATTAGCTGCGGGAAAGACGACACTTCAGAGTTCTTAAAAATTTAACTTTAAAAGACGCACAATAAAGATGCGCAATAAAATTGATTTTAAAGAACAAAAACTCAATCTGGATATAGTGAACAATCTGTTTTCTATGAACTGGTCTTGAATTAATTAGTTCACTCGACCCAGATAGCACTGTAGTTTGAAAATATTTAGAAAAGCGTTAGTGCCTGCTTGAAAAGTTTACTTTAAATTAATTATTCGCGATCTATATGAAAAATTTTAATATGGGGCATAAAAGAAAGATTTTTATTGAGGCTTTTTACAAAGGTTGCAACCAGTTTAAAAATTAAATTCAATTGATTTAAGTAAATTATTTTACAATGGGTAACAATCGAAGGGCCGTTGAAAGGTCTTTTTTCTAAACTATATGCAGGAGTGTTGCCACCTGTTAAATTTACTTTAATTTGGTGTCAGACGAGGGAGGTTTAATGCGGTTGTTGTTTGTAAATAATTTAGAGAGGGTTGCGACCAGTTTTAAAAGTCGAATTTAATTAATCTATACACAAGTTAAAGTGCCAAATGACAGAGTGTCGAAAACTTTTGGGTTTGAGGTGTTTGAAGAGGGCTGCCTGTTAAAAAAATTAAATGCCATTAAAATTATTTAATAAGTTAAGTAAAGTTCAAGGTTCATTAAAATATGGGAACCAATTTTATTGGTTCGAGAAGGCATGATTTATAAACTACATGTAGTAGGGTTGCCACCTATTTAAGAACTCAAATTGGACTAGTTTTATTTTCCACTGCTATAGGGCAATTGAAAATGAATCACACGAAAGAGGTTTAAGAAGGTTTTTTTTTTTAAAAATTTGGAAGAGGGTTAAAGAAAATTAGATTGTTTTTGGCTGAGTTTAAGTAAGTTCAAATTTATTGAAATAAATTACACCTAATGTAACGCGCAGAAATTTCACACACTCAGCTAAGGGAGTGAGCAAGATCTACTTTATTATAAATAAAATAATTCTTATATTACGTATCAAATCTCTTTTTGTTGTTTGTTTTTTTTATAAAAAAAAACTTGCGATTCATCTGACCGAAAGGATAGTGGACAAACTAACCGTTTACATGTCATAAGTGAGCAACATTTCAGATATTTGAACGAAGCTGACTATAGTCGGGAGTGGTATATAAAGTATCCGTTGCTGAAAGTAGTCCACGTCGACACGCTCTTTCTGATTTTACTTTTGAAAAATTACTATTGTTAATGGCTAATACTGAATTCAAGTATTGAATGTATGTTTGTTTTAGTATATACTTAGTTAATGTAAATGTTCACCACGGTACTATATGCTGCGGTATGCTATAAATTGTCTTTTTTCTCACTAAAATCCACTCTATAAAATAATTGGCAGTGATTTGTATGGATATTTAATAAAAGTAATCCTTAGGAACGATTACAGTAATCCTTATAACAAAAAAAAAACAGGATTAGAATTAAAGTAATAATTCATCGAACGAACTTGGATTACGATTAAAGTAATCGTAATTTTATCTTTTTAATAAACACGATTACTGTAATCGTAATCTAAGTGCTTTCGATGAAGGATTACTTTAATCGTAATCTTGTTTTTTTTTAGCTTTTTGGGATTACTGCAACCCTAATAGTTTAGTAATCGTAATCCTTATCGCCCAGCTCTGATTCAGAAAAGATTTCGAGGTATATGTTAGAATATAATAGTTGCTACCAGAAGTGTTCTATTTTCGTTAACAATCTTTTTTAAACTGGTTGCTCTCTTGAACAATTATTTCTTGAGTTTTAGGCAGTTGCGATGCCCCAAATGTAAGGGTAGGTTAGGATGGCTGACAAATTTCTAACCGGACAGAAAGGCCAGATACACTCTTGATCACGACTAGCTACTTCATCAGTCGTGTTATTTTCGGTAACGCCATGATAGATACTCAAATTAAAAATTAAATAGTTAAAATTAGAGATGCAAAACAATATGGTAAAAATTTTTTCATTAAGATACATATTTTTGGCGCAATTCCCGATAATCCGTAGTTAATCCGGTTTGTCGTACCGGGTCTCACTGATTTTTTTCTCCGTGTGTGGGTTTGCATAGTTACATATCGATAGCTGAGTAGAAGATCGACCTATGTCGGCAGCCAGTTCGAAAACGCCCTGTCTCATAAAACTTTTCAAGAACACCCTACTTCAGAATTTGATTGAAGAACGCCCTATTTCAGAATTTGACTGAAGAATGCCTCATCTCAGCTGCCGATTCAAAAACGCCCTAACTCAGCACATTTTCAATGTATTTTCAGCTGAGATAGGACGTTTTTGAACCGAATTCGGAGATAGGGTGTTCCACAACCAAATTCTGAAATAGGGTGTTTTTAAATAATATTCTGTAATAGAGCGTTCTTTGATCAAATTCTGAAGTAGGGCGTTCTTGAAAATTTTTCTGAGATAGGGCGTTTTAGAACTGTCTGCCGAGATAGGTCGATCTTCCACTCAGTGACGGCATGTACATAGATGACGTTGAAACATTAATTTAATGGGGCGCATGACAAATATTCCGTTCGATTTGATACATCGTTTTTTTATTAATTTATATAGAAAATATTTTATAATGGAGCATTTCTTCCAAGTATTAAGTCCACTTTGTTATACATAGGTGTATGTTAGTTAAGAGAACTCGAAAATTTCTCACTTTTTAAAATTTTCACACACACATAATTAGAATCATTCTCCCAAGCCCCAAACCCACCTATAAAATTCAGGTGGTGGATCATAACTTTTCGCTGCTGCTGTTGCTGAGCCCGAAGCCGATAAATCTGTTGCTTTTATATTCCTTTTAACGTGACTCTCTCCCTGTGTCGAAGCACCTGAACCAGACGATGAAGAGTACTTAGAATCTGTTGGCGTAAAAGATGTAACACTTGCGCGATCTGCGGCACGGGCTGGAGGCGCGATAAACAGTAACAAAATTATTGTTATAGTCTTAGGTGCTGTTACGCAATTTAGAAAACGAAACATTTTTAGAACAAACGTAACGCGCGCGGAATCATATGTGGCAATGAGTATTTTTGTAAAATTTTGTATTTTGCAGGTAATTTCGAATTAGGTAACTTTTCGAATAACTTCTACCGCGACGCACTACAACACGTAACTAAATACTTCGCTGTGGCGCGTTGTGTCTTTTATAAGAAAGGCAATGACTTTGCTGGCGCTTTTGTTTTAGATTAAATAGTATTGTTGTTTGTGCTCATTGTTTGTTATAGTTGTAGAAGTTGACAGTGCTGTTGTTTAGGACATAGACAATTTAAGCTTCAAATTGTTGCATGGCAAAATATGAGTATAACCAGTAAAATAAGATGGCTTCAAAGTGCTTCAAACAGCGCACAGTGTTTCAGTGTTGAAAAAATGTGATACAAACTTTGGAAGTAAAGTTCAACAAAAAGATTCACCTCCATGAGTCGATTGCCCTGACTGAGTGTGTTAAGTATTTGAGGATAATAGTCTGAAGATTATGGATTTAAGGTTTGCTGGTAACATAAACACCAAATATTATTTTATTTTATACTTAACGCCCTTTGCCAGTCAATATACACTCGCACCTTTTCTTAAAGTCTGGACAGTACAAATAACAAAACATTTCCAAATTCAATTTTTCATTGCGGCTTAATTTTACTTTTCACAGTGCGCGGTTCACAGTTCAAAACTGCGCGGTC
Source organism: Rhagoletis pomonella (assembly GCF_013731165.1). Taxonomy (NCBI): domain Eukaryota; kingdom Metazoa; phylum Arthropoda; class Insecta; order Diptera; family Tephritidae; genus Rhagoletis; species Rhagoletis pomonella. The sequence continues at coordinate 19,364,752 of NW_023458567.1, read as the reverse complement.
TAATTTCTCTTGTCAACGCGAATTATTCCCGCGCGGTATAGTTAAATTTTTTCATTGCGGTCTTAATTTACGCAACCATAATTCACGGGACCCGATTTTTGTTCGCGCGACATCGCTTTGGCAGAGAAGTGCCTGCATTTGGAATGTCGAGTGGATTCGCTCGAATTAAATTCGCTCTTACCGAAATCGCAGAGGGGTCCGCTCATAGGCTTAAGGTCATTTTTTAATTTAGCGTATTTCTTAGGTATTCTCCGCATGATGACAGTTGAATGGGTACATTAATCGGTATTCTGCTACCGCTCCTTTATCGCTGCGTTGGAAAGTGAACTTTGGCTAAGCGCTAGTCTGTCTAATAGGCAAATCAGCAATTGGTATTTAAAGATTACTATAGCTTGGCGAAGAACAAGCGTATGTCTACAATAAAACCTTTCCTTTGCCAAAGCAATCTCTTGTGAAGTTTTTGAGAGCGCACTTGGCCGCCTGATATATACTGACTCGAATTACCTCCAGTGTTGTCTTCGGACATATGTGTTTGTAACAACATGAGTCATTTACAGAGTTTGGAGTCCAGGATTAGACCTAAATATTTCACCTCGGTGTCAGTATTGATTACGACCTTATTTAAAGTTATATTCTTCCTATCTCTAAGAGTTCTACTTCTGGTAAAGGCGGAGATGGCTGTCTTAGATGGGCCTAAGATGCACGCTGGGGCACCAGTCGGTAATTAATGTTTAGAACTCCTCAGTTAGTAGAAATCCGTTTTTTAAACATCAGTCTCACGTCATTCGATGACATTTCGGTCCAGGGTTTAAGATCTCGTTAACCAAATCCTCCTTTATTTTCCAGTGGTAGTGAAACTCTTTTGTTCGATTTGGATGGTATATTTTCATCTCTTTGAATAGACTGGTATGAAGTAATGAAGACTTGACGTTGACTTAGAGCTTTTGTTATAGTCCAAAGAAACTTCCTAACCGACTTTCAGAACTATCGATGAAAGAATGTTACTCCCTAGTCAATACTATTTGAGTCTTTCATACTCCTTAAGCATCTGAATCCTTCCTTTAAACCAATTTATAACTCGTTACAGTTTTTAGCCTGAGTTTTTCATTCGGATCGGCATAAAAAGAAGGAGCCAACTGGTATTCAGAGCTAGCGGTCTAAGGTTCAAGCAACATTTCTACTGAAAGGCAAAGGATCGTGGACTATGTCTAGAGAGGATATGAAAGCTTTGTAGACACTTCATATAAACTGCTACGCATAGGTGATATGAGCGGTCCAACCGTCCAAAGATCATGGACGCTCAACACATTCATTATAAGGGTCAACCTAACCTGTTATTCTAGAACCGGAATTTACAAAGTCTCCTGTTTGCAACACCCCCTTCTCGGAAGCTGTCACTTGATTGTGTACCCTATCCCCATCTTAGAATTTTTAATACCACAATCTTCGATTCACTAATTTTCCATTGCCGTTTTTAAATTAAAATGTTTTCCCACTATTATCGAAACACTGTGCAACAAGGCTGTGGGAGTTTGCTTGCCACTTCTCTCTTCTCTTTACAATTGCTTGATTACGTGGTAAGCCATATTTTAGTACGAGCACCTACGCATTTGCTGCCTCCCGTCGGCGTTATCGTCGTCACCAGCAATTAGTGACGCTAACTCAATTGGCTAACCAACAACAGTATGTAGTATGTGTAGTAGTAGTTACAACAGCAGCAAAATTGGTACCAACAATAATTCAAATGCGTTAGTACATTTTTATAATTCAATCATTTCACTTTTCAATTGGGGGTCTATGTAACTTTTAAGCACTTTAGGTTGGGAAAATTGCAAAGGCGCTTACCAAATATTTTCATTTGATTGCGTATGAAATACTTAAAGCGCTTAGATTTTTATTTTTGTTGTTATACATACATATAGCATTTACAATTTGTGTTTGCAACAGTGTACTGGTGTTGCCACCAAGCGAATCAACGAAGCATAAAATGTCACTTAATTCACATCGCAAGCAACATTTTATTTCAGTTACTATTTTTTGAATGATGCTACCAGCTGGATGCAAACTTCAATTTGGTTTTATTTATTTCCCCAGTAAACAAAAAATCTAGATTTTGGTTGACGCCGAATTTCAAAGCACAACGTTAAAAGGGCTGGTAAAAGGTCCCAAATAGGTCAGTAGTACGCCAAAGTTTTGGCCTGGTCCCGCATTTTAGAACTCTATCTCGGCGTTCGCTGAATACTTCCATATCCAGCGGCTTACGCCCCAGGCCACCCCCACATTTCGGGTAACTGTATCGAAAATATCTCTAAAATTCCATGCTTGAAGGCAATCCTGAAAGCTTTCGACTCAGACATAGACAAAGGGAAGTCTCCTACTGAATGCCGTAGCCTTTTTAACGCACATACATATTTACATAGAATTCGACTAATTTGGTTGCCGGGTTATGTCGGAATATTGATAGCAATTGCAAAGCTAACGAACTGTCAGGGAAAGGAGGTGGACCATCCACAACCTTCCGGAAAAGCACACGGTAGATATATCACATGTACATATAATGTACATAGCCTTACCGTAGGCCGTAACTGACAAAATTTTTTTATTACATAAAATGATGTGGGGACTTATAATTCGATGAAATGCATCATAATCAATCAAAAAGGGAATTTTGGATTTTTACTTAGTTACACTGCGATCGATTACATCGATGTATTACAGCGACGATGTGAGATGGGGCCTTTCTATATTAAGGTAACGACATACAACATGAAGAAACAAATATTCGCATTTATTGGGTGTAAAATCGCCATAAATTTTTTTGAGTTGATCGCACTTTAGATCTAGGCGGCGATATGATCCTTCCTGCTGTAGCTGTTTGGAGGAAGTTGGCGATGAATTCCCTCAACACTTCAATAGTTTTGACTCGCGCTTCTTGATTAACCCTAAGGAAATCCAAGATTTAATGTAGGGTTAAATGTTAGTAATATAATAATGGGCAGCTTCTTTAATGTCTAGATGCGTTCCTAAACTTGTTGTGACCACCTGAAAACTAGTAAAGTGTTTGCTCGTGAGCTCGATGGCTTGGTGGGTGGCCAAGACTACACAATTAAGTTTACTTTAGTGAGTAAGCAAGTTTTTATTGGTATGTGGATGTACATATATTTATGTGTTATTTACTTTTGTGTTCAAAAAGATCTAACACTGTAGTCAAATTATGTGTGGCAATATTTTTACCATGCTGCTAATTAAGATAAGTGATTACAATATTATAAAAACATAAATTAAATGTTATAGCAAAATTCAAACGCCATGAGAATTCAAACGATTATTTGACA
>NW_023458567.1:19357579-19361317 GCF_013731165.1 Rhagoletis pomonella | reverse complement strand
TTATAGCAAAATTCAAACGCCATGAGAATTCAAACGATTATTTGACATAATTAAATATAGCCTCAACTTCTCAAAAAAACATTGTCTCCTGCAATTTAAAAGTGCGTTTTGGAAGTTTATATTTGTACCTCGGTAAGCAAAGCCGCGATTGAATTACCATACAGGGGTTAAACGCGAGATTATGATTTTAGTTGAAAAACTTCAAGTTTAAGTAAATTTTTGGTAATTTGTTGTACGCATACCAACAAATGTTAAATTAACCAGCGTAGCAAGTTTGCTATGTTGTCTAAATTTAAAGTCGCCATATTAAGTGCGTAAAGTTGTGGAAAATTGAAAATATGCGAGGGTACATATTTATTATGAGTGGGTTTAAAATGATTTTTAACGGTCATATAAAAGGCCTTCTGCGGATCTTTTTAAAATTAATTTAGCTATTATTTTAAATTTTCAATCTCGTAAGTCTCTCACATTTCTACGATAGACATACTTTACTTCCTCATCAGCAATATTTATTATTACTCTTGCACGCTAAATAAATTCTAAGTCAATTTTGAAGTGCTACCTTCTAAACCAGGGATGGGCAGCGCTGGCAGAGCTCCTTAAGCAAGTGCAAGAGTCTAAACTCATCTTGCGCTTAAGGTAGATATAACAAACGACTATAGATAGTACTTCAACTTATAAATCATTGGGTTTCCTTGCCCAAAAAACCCACGTAAATACGAATAGTGGGCATATTTTCCATAATAACAATCTTTATTGCTTAGCGAGGAGATTAACCGCGACAAAAACTCGAACTTCGCCATGGTTGATGTCAACTCCTTCATTTATTCGACGATATCTTAAATGATAAAGGAGATATTTGATTTATATGTATACTTAGAGTACCGAACCACAAATTATTGCTAAGGGAAAGAAAATCGCCCTTTCAATGATGTAGATTAAATTTCTTAAAAAGAATCCCAGTTTTGAAAAGGTGCATTTAAGACAATACACAAGGAAGCATACATTTGAAAGCGGATAGAATAAGTACAGGCATACTGGGCCCTATTAATCACTCTTTAAGTGGCTACTGACATTTCCATATTTCGAAAATGCACAATATTACGGATTCCATCAACAGTCTCAGTGAGTTCTCCTGCTGCTGTCTGATCATTTCAGGGTTACCTCCTTGAAATTTTTGCTGTTGCTATAGAACGGTGGTGGGCACCGGCCTTCCCTCGGCTTTGTATGCATTTAGTATAGGAAGCTGTAGGTCCCGCCGCTTTGTGTGACAACATCAAGGCGCACGCCACAAGTCGGAGGAGAAGCTCGGCCAAACACTAACATATGTGTAATGCTTGAAACACAATACCCGGCGAACGGCAAATTTCGCCCATCAGAGCGATGCCGACGACCAACTTTCGCCCAGCTAATTCGCTTACTGAAACACAAATAGAGCGGTATCGAGCGGTTCGAATGCTGTCAGCTGATAAGGTGACCATGTTTGAAGAAGGAAGCTTTTACAACGAAGAGGGAAAATACCAGCAAGAAGAAGTTTAAAATATAGAAATAGTCTTTAAATATAACTACTAGTAAACTTACGTTTTACTACATTAATCTCTGATAGAAATATATAAGGTATATTATTTTACTTTTAAACAAAAATTACGATAACTTTTAAAGTATGGTCATCATGGCCTTTTTTGTCGTTGCCGTTGACCGCGGCGATAGAAATAAATCTATCATCGCGAACAGTCGTCGAGCAAACTTCGTCGTTTGCTTTGGTTGTGCGCGTTCTCATATAAATCAGTGTGTTTTAATTATCTCGGCGAACATTCGCGACGAAAAATTTGCCGTTCGCCGGTGTTGTGCTTCAGCTTTAAGCGCCAATCTATATATGTAAGTATAGGAAGCATGAAAGAGCTTTGCCCGCGAGCAAGCTGATGCCCACCACCGCTCTAGAAACCAGAACTTCAATTAACGCTGAGAGTTTTAGCTTACTTTTGGGCATAGGTAAATGAACTTACTTTTTATTCTCGGGCCCTCTTGCTCATCTGCAGCATGGGAACTTATAAATAGCCCAATTTTTCCGAAGTGCTAGCCTGCTACGGCTGGAATGAAAGCAACCCCTACTCCTTTTCCGTAGGTATTAGAGATTAGCCGCTTCGAATTCCAACTGCAATGTGTACATCCATATCGGAGTTTAATTTCAACATCGCTTGTCCGTCCCACACTTCTTGAGCGAGCGCAGCATTACTGCCATTACAGAAGCTCACTCGTCCATTTATTTGGTCACTGCGGATTAGTTCTGCCGCCTTCTGTATGACTAAAACTTCTGTAGTAACCTTGCCCATTTTCGATCCATCTATATAAACATGCGAGAAGTTAGCGATCCTATGCCCTCACACCAGCCTTCGACCTATCCATCCAGAAGATCTTGACGCTATAATAATGTGATCATGGAACCAGCTCACAAATAAATCCGTCGCTGAATACAGTATCTATTTCTTTCGGTATGACAATTGAAGTGAAGATCGAGTGTGAGGGAGAAAGAGCAGCGCACCATCTCTTTTCATGCATAGAGCGCCACTAAGACTATCTTCGCCTTCTGTCTTACTCTTCCATTAAGCTATAACGACAATTTACCGTCGGGTATTATTCTGAGCAACTTGGTACTATGCTTCACTTGAATGTAGGTATAGACGAGTTCGGATTTGTATCCTATATTTCCCAGTAAATATTACTATGTCAGTCTCTCCTGTATTGATGCTAAACCCTTCTTTGGCTGCCCATCATCTTTCTCGTAGTGCTTGGCTCATGAGTATGCTAAACGTGCACAGATACTTCCCGCACTTACAACGGCGGGACTGGTGCGCACCCTGTTGACCGGCTTAGTGGTCTCATGAATATCCCATTGCGCCGAGAGGAGCACCTCTGCACTTTGAGGGCACATACATTAGCGAAAAAAAGTAAAAAAACTTAAATTTTTTAACGAAAAAATGTTTCCCCGACAACTTTAAAAACTTGATTAGTATTCAAGGCGTAAAGCTTTGGTTGTGAGTCTACAATTAATTTCCACTGCCAACACTGTTTGATGCGACTTTTTCACAGTTAAACGAACCAAAAAAGAAAAAATTAAGAACTCCATTGGGGTGTGGGCACCGCAAATAAGCCACTTATTTTTTTCTTCAACAACTTGCAATTTTCTTCTGTAACAATCAAAGTGTCTGTATGGCCTTTTTTCTGCCATCCACGCTACTGACTACACGAATAATGCAACACTACTGCCTCCATGCCAGCCAGCACTCAGCACAAACGCAGCGCCTGCCGCCGCCATTGTCTGGCATTGATGCAACTTAAGTAAGCATAGTTTGCCAAGCGCGCGCGGCTGATTATTTTCCGCAAAGTAGCCCCCTCATGTGCGCGCTTTTGTCTTCCACTACCCCAGCCGTCAGCCAGTTACCCTTTTGCATACCGCAAACAATTGTGGCTTGCAAATCCTTTTTTCCTCGATTGTGTGGCGAATGCATACGGGAGGATGCTGCTGGGCGCCTGGAATGCTACTAAACATTCTGAATACACATGCACACCCCTGGTGGATTGAAGTGTGCACTTGTGCGTTTTTGGCGCAATTACGATTTTTTTCTTCCTTTCTCTGCCCTGCTAAGCTTTCACTGGCTGCCTTTTGTTGTAGGTTTTTGGTAAATTGCAGCGATTTGTTAACCTGACATTGGCATTGAATGCTGCGGCTGGCTGCCA
>NW_023458567.1:19357148-19357479 GCF_013731165.1 Rhagoletis pomonella | reverse complement strand
GCTTCCTATAGCATCGCTCCTCCGGCGCAAATTTGGAGTTGAAGTTTTGGTTAGAGTTGCCTTTTGGCTTTTATTGTTACTTCGCTTGCAGCGCGTTCATGCTCCTGTGCGCTTTTACTTTTCTAATGCGGCATTCTCATTGCTGCATTGTTGGCTTTGTGGTGGATTTTGCCGCTGGCTCTTCTGTGCTCTTTCGCATCTAGTGAGGCGGAATGCATATAAATGCGTTTAATTTGCTGACATTAAACTGACAGCAGTGAAAGGATGAAATATTTAAGGATTCTATTTAGGTATGCCTGTGGAAACAATCAGTGCGTTAAAGGTATGGCGA
>NW_023458567.1:19356765-19357138 GCF_013731165.1 Rhagoletis pomonella | reverse complement strand
TGCTTGCTTGCTTGGCCATTGCCTGCCTGTTGTTCTTGCCATTTCCAGTTATTGTTAGTTGCACGGCTGACGCTTCGTTTTCATAAATGCTGTTGCATGCGCCACTTCAAGCCCGCTAAAGTAATTTCCTGGCAGCCATTTTTCTTACTCCATTATTTTCCTGTTACTTATTTAAAGTTTATGGCTGATGTCCTGGCCACCAGCTGCCAGCCAACTAATTCGTAGAGTCAGTGGTGTTGATGGCACATTCATGCTGAAAGCATCCTTTTGTGGCATTATTGTGACGCTTTATTGTTGTCGTTTATAATAATATTCGCAACTTTTGAGTATCTGCCAACTGTGAGTTGTGTTAAGTGTCTCATTCTTATCGTTA
>NW_023458567.1:19356435-19356755 GCF_013731165.1 Rhagoletis pomonella | reverse complement strand
CTTTTCGAAACTCATCGTGATTTTTTCGAAACTTGTAAGGAAACTTCGGAGTTTTTTGAGAACCCTTAGTTTTTTTTTCTGGATCCCTCAAGATTTTTTCGCGATTTTCAGATAAATTGTTGTTGTTTTTCGGGAATTTTCGGAATTTTTCGGAATTTTTACACTTTTAAGGAACTCACGGGTATTTTCAGGAACGCTCGGTTTTTCAGCATACTTGGGAATCAAAATTTTCTATTTTATAGATTTTCTTCAGATTTTTTTTTTTGAGATTTCTCGGGACTTTCGGTTTTCTATGAAAATTTTCGGTGATTAACGGAGTC
>NW_023458567.1:19343011-19356335 GCF_013731165.1 Rhagoletis pomonella | reverse complement strand
TTGGGGACCGTTTGGGATTACTAAATATTTTTCGTGTTTGATTCTAGTATTCATAACGTAAATTTTCGGACATTTTCTGTCTCTAAGGTCCATTTGAATTTTAAAATTGCCTTTTATGAATACTTAATATTATGGACTTTTTATTAGAAAACTTAAAATACTTAATTTGTAAATTCAGTTTTCAAAAAATTACTGTGATAAGATCAAAGTAAAAAAATCCGTAATTGAAATTACTGCTTTAATTAAATGGTTATCGAGCTGCAAAATGGAAGTTTAATTAATTAAAATTCAATTAAGCAATTGTTAAATTTTAATTTATCAATTACATGCTTTTCGCTTCGCTAACTAATTGATAACCCAACTGATTGGCTGATTAAACGGTCGCTAATAGCACATTGCGACTTGCCGACGAATTCATTCAGCAAAATTAACTTCAATGCATTGCGAAATTTCTAAAACATTTTTTTGCAAGAAAAACAGAAAGCAAGTAGTATAAGTATGTATGAAGTACGGTTCACTACGTATGTATGTTCCTTATCTAAATATTTTTTTTATTCGCGAATATACATTAGGGTCTACCTAAAAAAAAGTAAAGTTGGCACTTAAAGTTTTTTCATTATTTTACATATGTGTATGGGAAAAGACAACCTTTCGTAGAAATGGTATAGAATTCTTGAAAATAAATATTTTTCAATCGAATAACTCTGGTTCTCTTCAGGAGACTTCCAATAATAATACCCAACTGTTTATTTAACCATTTTTTAATACTAACGATTTTTAATAAGTCCCTCCATTTTAAGTGGTTTTTGGCGGACCTATAAAATATATTTACTATCAAAAAATTGTTAAATAAACAATTGGGCATTATTATTGGTTTCAAGATTTCTACGAAAAGTTTTTTTCCATCAGAACAATCCTAGGGCATAAAGCATTAAAATTCCGACTTTACCTTTTCACATACATTTTTGAACCACCCTAATATACGTACATATGTACGTACACCCCTGCTTCTATAGTTTGCACATTTTTTGAATACTCGCTAGTAACCTGATAGATTACTGGCACGGATAGCGTATGTATAACCGCATTTTTGCAAATAATACAACTTCGTTTTTTTTTTCTTTAGCAAAACTAAAAAGTAAAGGTAACAACAAATTGGTCTGTAAGTTTGAGTTACCGCATTTGTATTGTACATACATATAGCATGCATACATGGATAGATATAGATAACAACTTCAAAAGACTGAGTCTAGTGCGAAAATAACTAATAATATATTCATTGTATACTTAGGGCTACATATGTATTCTAGGGTGGTCCTTAAAATCAAATGAACGATTTTTCAGTCTCACCCCCTCAATCGGCAATACCACGCTTACAGATATCACATATAAATTTTCGTTCAGATTGGAGACGGTTAAGGCGTGTCGCACAGGGGGCAAAGTGCTGATTCCTCTATGGAGACTCAATAAATTAAAATAATTTTTTTTTTCATCTAATACCCAAAATCGATACGAATATCACATATAAATTTTTGGTCCCGATTAGAGTCGGTTAGGGCGTGTCGCAAAGATTATATGAAAGACTTCGTCGACGAACTGATTGGGCCTTAACAGTGCGCCTTTAGACCTTGCGAATACGACATATTCACGATATGGTAAATATTGGAAAGGCGCCGCGAGACGTCTCGACGTATTTCAATAAAATTTGGCGCACAGTTTCTCCTTAACCTGGATTAACATATGGGCTATTCTTTGGAAAGGGTTGCCACCTTTTCCAAAGTCAAAATCAACTTATAAATAAGTTCAATTAAATATAACAAAGCAGTGGGTGTCTAACGAAAGGGTTTAAAAAACGAGTTTCTTAAACAAGGTTGCCACATTGTCAAAAACTTAAAATCAATTTGATTAACAAGTGAAATCAAATATTTCATTAAAAGCATCACACGAGAGGGATTTAAGAAAGCTTTTTTTGGACACATTTTGCAATGAAAAGAGGGTTGCCATCATTCTCAAACTTTAAAAATCTGTTTTAATAATACGTTAAATAAAGTATCTTAGCATGGGTATCAAACCAAAGCATTAACTGAACACAAAATTTAAAAAAAATTAAAATGAAATATATTAATATGCATAGCTAGCGAGAGAGTCAAGAAAGCTATATTTCGAAAATATTTTTGAAGAGGTTTGCCACCTGTGTAAGAAATAAAAATCGCTGGGAAGAATGCTTCCTGCAGTGAATAAATCTGGATTAACATGAGGCGTTTCTCTAGGCGTTGTGAGTGGTTACGAGAGATAACTGTTTACAACACCGTCAACGCCATTGCTGGATTATGAAATGGAGCAGTCTTGAGCATACATATGAGAAGAAGGAAAAAGTTTCTAGTGATTGGAAATGTAAAAATTAAACTACAGTGGAGCAAGATTCCCTGTTGAGTGATTTTTTAATATTTAATTGGAAGGTGTGCATTACTTAACTGTAGGTATGTAATGTGATCCATTTTAAGAATTATTACCAGTAAATGTATTTGGGTATTAATTAAGTTTATTTCAATTTTGCCTTGCGCTTCGTTCCTACACATTTGCTGAAATTTCTTTATTGTTTTTTTTTTTTAAGAAATGAAGAAGTAAAAATCAAACTATGTAGGTATATATCTATGTAAGTATATATGCCTGCATTTATTGACTCCATTGTTTACTTCCAATTACTTACTTCACAGAGCAAATAAATAAACAATGAAATCCATTCCCTTCATTCGTGTACAATTTCGTGCAGCATTAAAATTGCCGGCAGAAGTAGAGATATGTACCTTTGTAATTAAGACTGTATCACCAATAAAAATTGTAAAAATATACATATTTACTACCCTACGGGAAATGTATCTAACTATAAGTTAACTTGAAAATGATTAGGAAGGAATCAAAGTTCACTATTATCTATGTATTTCCTTTGAGGAAAACTAACTAGCTATATTGCTATGGCGATGGCCGCGAAATGGCCTCTGCATTAGATGTAGTCAAGGGTGGTTACCTCTGCATAAGATGTCAATTAACTTGTCAACTAACTAACACCTGTTTTTTGTTTTTTTTTTTATTTTTTTTTATTTACTTTATTCTATTATATTTCATATTAGTTTGCATATTCTGCTGTAGGTGGTCCCATATTCGAATTCTGTCAGACATAACTTCAAAATGATAATACATATAAATTTCGGTCTTCATTTTATATGTCCTGAATTCGAAAAGGCATTTGTGAATTGCAGAAAGAAAATGTATTCAAAGTAAAATTTGTATGAGGCTATTTAAATAGAAAATTTTTTAAAGGAAATCTCTCGAATAAGTTTGCATTACTCCTGCATTACTTTTCAACTAGTTTCTAGTTAACTTTTTGTAGCTAAGTAAGTACATGTTATATATTTTATATACATAAATCGCGCAAAAACGCCAACTAGAAGTTAGTCATTTTTTATCAATTGATAATTTTTTACGGCAGGGTAGGTATGTATGTGCATATGTACATATGTATATGTATTGTATGCACATCTTTTCTGAATTTTAGCGCTACGTAGACCGGGTCTTTTTTGCCAACACACTGCAACAGACACTTGGCAATTATGTCGGCTGATGAACACACTGGCGATCGCACTGCATAAACATACAAATATGTATATATGTAAACATATGTGCATTTATATATATGTACATATATAGAAATGTTCAAAGGCACATACATATATATCGACCAAGTTATGTCCGATTCTTTCGTTTGCATTGCTCATTATATATATATTTTTTTTTATTTATAAAAAGTATACTTATTTTTTAAGTTTATTTTTTTTCTTAAAATATAATAAAGGCGTATGAGGTATGCGAACTACTCGTATTTTTTCGCAAGTTCAAGGCGATTTAAGCGCATTTGTTTGGGCGTCTGTCGTGTCGTCCCGTGATTCGCAAAGCCGTGCTATCGTGACGACTTTATATGACGGGCGTTGCACTGTAAAGGTAATGCAGGAATGCATACAAATATACATACATACATATTTACTAACAAACAAACATGTATACATGCTAACATGAAAGCATACAGATGTGTAAAGCTGCCCATACGCACAAACATATATGTACATATGTACTTTTAAACACACCTTTGTCTTGATCTGATCCTCCTCCTGCTGATTACCTGCTGCTGAAATGTGGGTTTTCATGATTGTCAGCTTAAATGCAATTCTTTTCTACAATTACCACAGTATTTATACTTACATACAAACATACTTACCTACACACAAATGAATTTATTTTTCTATTTCTTGCCATTTTTCATTGCCCACACTTTTTTGGTCTATTTTAAGCAAACTTGTTTCGTTTTGCTTTGTGTTTGACTCATCCGCTCGCCCATTTATCGCTTTGATGATCGTCGTTCGGTAATTTTTTTTTACAAATTGTTGCAATAATAAACAAATCAGTTCCGGAAATCGATGAAAACGCTAAAATTGCCATGAGTTTACTTACATCCAGCGATAAATTATAAATGAACATACATAAAACATGGGAATTCTTTTAAATAAAAAAAAATAAAATAAAATAAAAGTTGTGTGCATTGAGGCCTGATGCAACCGTGTGAGCACTTGAAGGCTTTAAGGTCTCAATTCCCACCAACTAAGGCGGAGCAAAAGAAAATGTTGATGAACTAAAGATTCAATGACGAATGACAGCTACCGTTTTAAATTGTGTCTGACCCTTTTCGATGACTCTAGGAGCTCTCATATTTATTTATTTATTTGTCGCATGTGCTTTAAAAAACTACTGTTTTTCTCGATCCCTATTAGCTTCATTCATATTGGCGCAAGGAGGCGTCCTTTCGACGCCCACTTCCCTTTAGCTTAGCAGAGATTCTACTTATAAGACTGGGCACGCATTTTTCGAAAACCTCACTAACAACGGGGTTTTTTTCCGCTCTTTCGTCGAAACCGTGACAAATCTGATACGACAGATATTATGGCGTAGACGATCCAGTATCTTCTTAAAACCACAAACTGCGACTCTTGACCATCCGAAAAGTGTATACTTTTCCGTACCGAATTTTCACAAAGCACCTCTGTATATATGTATATACATATATATCGAAATCAAACAGAATTTAGCAGAAAATATTGTAAAATTTTTTCAAAACCAATATTTAATTGTACCATTTGCAACTGAAAAGTTAATGAAAATTAGAAAAATCCCAAAAAAGTCCCGAAAGCACCGGAAAACGCCTAAGAAAAAAATCTTACGACTCTTGAGAAGCTTCTAAAAATTTTTAAAAAATTTTAATAGAAACCTTGGAAAATTATTAATTATATTATTATCATTATTATATTAAATTATTTTTAAGATTTGCGTAAATAAAACGTTAAACCTAAAAAGACTTTTAAGTTTCCGTAAACGTATGAAAAGTAAGAAGCATCCGAGAAGTAAAAAAAAGCTTAGACAGCCTTGGAAAATAATGATCGTGCTATTATTTTTAAAAATCCAGAAAATTCGGGTTCAATTACAAAAACTCTTCTCTTTAGTATCGAAAAATCTTCAAAAATCCCGAAAAAAGGTTCAAAATATCAAGAAAACACTGGAAAAAGTTCAGATAATCGTTGAAAATTCCAAAGAAAATCTTAAGAGAATAGTGGAAGTAAAACAAATTCTTCGGAAATACGAAAAAGCTCGAAGGAATCTCGATTTCTTAGAAAATATTAGGAAAAAAAACTCGAATTAGAGAACTTAATGCTTTACTGCTTTTTATCTCTAATTAATCAGAATTGTAATTACAGCTTTCCTTCGACTTCATTGTGCGACCTGTCAAAACTCTAAGATATTAATATGTAGAAAGGCATAGGTCCACATTTAGTTTTTTTTTGCTATCTAGGAGTATATTTAAATACGTACTCGCCCCTCGCTGCATTATCAATCAATAAATTTGCCTTGCGAAAAGAGATTGCAAAAGAAAATAATTGCAACATACTGCTATTCGTTCCAATGCCTTTTTTTAACTTTCAAGGCAATAAACCAACAGCTAATGCATTTTATAATTAAGGAAAGCCCATGAAGCGAAACCTAAATCGACACCGACAGCGGCACCAACACCGGCACCAACACCGGCACCAACACCGGCATCGACACCAAGCCGAAAAGACAATAAAGCATTAAGCAATAGAATTGAACATAAAGCAACGCCACCAAGAATCAGAAGGTTCAATGAACCAGTGCAGATTATACATATCTACAGACTTACAAACATACATACAAGTATGTATGCATAAAACAAAATCAACGGCTTATATGCAGTCGAAAAGCGCAGCTGGGTTTTACTGGGGGCAAGAACCCTAAAAGCACAACACTTGCATAATATTAGGTGTTTCATTCGCCGCCACTACCTTGCACAAATACTCGCACACACACAGCGGTACACTCTCCGAAAAAAATACTACATATATATTGTACAAAAATTGCAACACATTAAAGCAAAGTTAAGTTCAAAAGAATCACCGGAGGTGCATAAAAAAAAAGAAGATACACAAGCGCTTAATGGAATACAATACTAGGTGGCAGTGGGTTCGCTGCAAGGGGCAGAGGGTAAAATCAGAATGCTGGGTATGGGGTGTCACTGTTGTGGCAAGTAGTAAGTTAAAGCAAGTCTTCTACGGATGTTGCATACATTTGTTATGGCACATGGCACGCGAAAGGTTCCGCTGCCTGAGAGAGGAGCATTGACCAACCAGCAGCGGTCACCGAAAAAAACGAACGAACGAAAATTGAATTGCTGCTGACAGTTTAGTATTATATACATACTTATTTTATTTATTTTCGGGAATACAAGTCACTTAAATATTTTAGCGTTTCAGGCAGATAAATGCTGCAATCTCTGGTGAATAGGGCTTTAACAAGCGTGCACGAAGGAGTATAAAAGAAATGAAGGCAATGGGAATAAATTATGCAACTTTGTGAAGATTTATACCCTTTCACAATGAAAAAGTTCGTTCATGTGGCTCTCAACTGATGTGAGCCGAATAAAGGGTGTTCCAAAGAATAGGTACATATACATCTTTGAAAAGGTGACTTCAGATTAACCAGATAATTGGCCGAATTGTGAGCCGGTGATAAATTCCTTACCGTTTGCTTTACTTAAAACTACTCAAACGATTTTGCTAGACCAACTCCTACTTATAACTGGTTTGACTAAGGACGAATAGTCTGGCTAAGGCTGGCTAAGTCCTGAAGACAAAACCTATTTGGATAAACTTTTGCAAGACTAATATGGAGAGTATGGGAAGGCAGACGATTATGGTTCTTGAGATGCCTAACCGAACGTTATCAGAAGGCGCGGACATCTCAGGAAGGCATACGACCGCCATATTAGCTCAGTCTACCCCGTTCGTAACACCGCTTGAATGAGATAGGGCACACCAGTACTGCTTTGGGTATGAAAAGTCTCTACTCTGCTAAGAGTGCCAAATTGATGAAGGCGCTAATGGCGTAAAATCAGTTTAAATTGAAGGAAAATAGCATCGATGCCTTAAGACCGGCATTTCCCAAAAATATACTTATCCACTTAGCACTGAGCTCAGCTGGAAGCAAACCATGTACATAAGTAATATGCGAAGGAATTACTAAACCAACAGCTGAGACAAGCGGAATGGAGTCATATAAACGCAGTGCATGCGCGGCAGTAAACGGACAACACACGATTCTGTGTTTCGGGTCCTGCAAAATCTGCATCGCTCCTGCGAGTAAATTCCCAGTTTAGTCAGGTGATAGCTCAGCCTGCAATGTCCTGTCTAGATTCCTGTAATAAATTTTGAGTATTTGAGGTTATATGTTCTTAAAGGTGTTTTGCGCTGTTCTAGATCGGATAGATTATTCCAGTAGCGATTTCTTTGAGCTTCCTCTTTTAATGAGTACTCCTACACCACAGAAGGGCTATGTGCTGATAAAAGGGGTTGATGCTTTTTTCCCAAGTTTCTTAGCAATCTATGTCCCGGAATCCAAATTAGGGTTCTTTGATCACGATTGATAAGACCAACAGTATTCAGCTTACCCAGGTACTCGATCACCTGTTTAGAGGTTACCTGATGAGATCTCAGAGCTTGGATAGCCGCTTGGCTGTAACTCAAGATCGCGATGTTCTGATTACGGTAGTTTCGCTTAATAATAAAGCTCTACGCACCTTTCCGATATGTCTCGGATATGCCTGCCGAGTTCTTCTTATTGCGCAGATCAGTAAAAAGCTGAAATTCGGATGCACAGCATCCCTCGTTATTGCAATTTGGGGGCAATTCTTCGTCAGGAAATCGAACTTTCCAACGAATAGTTAAGATACCTTTCTGTCCCGAAATTGATACCAGTTGTCCTTAGTAAAGCTATTTTCGCCTGAGTCTGAATGTGAATAAGAAGAAGGCTAAGTTTTAAAGAACTTCGAAGGATGCGATTGGACAAGTTCTCTAGGCTCCAGTTATGCATACCCAAGCCAGCCTTTATATCTCGGCGAGCGCTTTTATTGTCCCAAGACGTGTAGTTCTACAGATCCAAGTGACGGCTCCATAAGATCCACCCACGCATCTTGGTGAGCATCCCCACCTGTTGGATTCAATCGCAAAGGGTGTTTTCGCATTTTTCGCTACATATTATTACAATTTAGCAAAGTATTTGTTAACTCTTGGACAAGTCCATCGACGACAATATTCAATAGTAGTGGATATAAAACTCCACCTTGTGGACAGCCTTTTGTTGTTCCGGAAATGTATGCTTCTTTCCGACCTTCGGGGCGAAAACTATCTTAGATCTTCTCCACAAATTTGGTATATAACCCAGTGGTATACATTCTAAGCCCTGCTCTAGCATGCCAGAGTATATTCCATGCGCTCCCGGTGACTTGAGTGGTTTAAAAGTGTCGGAGCTCAGAGCATAGTTCCTTAGCCACTATCCACTTTTCTCTGCTTATTATCCTATTGTGTTCAGACCCTTTACATCATTCGTATTATTGTACATTGACGCTTCTAAAATGAAGTGTGGAGTTGTAGATGCAGTTTTCGCAAACTCACTGGAAATAACAACCCTGCACCGTTTGGAGGAGGCATAAAATAATAAGTTCGCCAACCAAATTTTTGCGGAAGCAGTTACGTAAATTCTGCGAATACTACTCTGGGTCCCCAACCATATTCCAAAAGTCTTTTGATATCGGTTTTCGAAAGAGTGAGTTCAATTTCCATTGGTTCCTCGTAAGCCATTAACCTATTTTTTATTTGTACTTATTTAGAAGCGATTAATTTCCTATCATGAGCTTAGATCTATACATGCTTGTCGAAACTTATTCTTTATCGGCTCAGTTTGGAATCCATCCACAATAGATTCACCGCAGAAACTCTTACGTAGTGTCAATCGGCAAGACCTAGTCTGCAGCTTTTGATTGAGAGCTAAGAATTGCATATTGCAATAACAGAGAGGACCACTTTCTTTTCCTCTATTAGTTTTATGTATCTATTACCAGTGACGTCATTGATTTATACAGGCTACTTAGGCTTTATGAAGTTTTTTTGTTCTCATGCCGCAAAAATTTTAAATGGAATGCTCGTATAATTTACTATTGAGTGACAAAATTGCTTTCAAACCCCGTAGCCTCCTTAAAAAAAAACCTTCCCCATTATTTAAATCAATTGTACTTCAGGTAGCGCTCTGAGTGCTAGATTGTAGTCTGGAGCTTATCAGTAACACCACTACGAACCTACCTCAACTGACTGATATACAAATTAGCCGAAAAACTCAGACTACTCCTTAGACCGAGCTCGTACCTGAGAACTTATCGCGCGACAGAAACACATACATACAGACACTCCTACATTCAATGTACACTTAATTAAATGCATGAACGTTTGGCAGCCTTAACGATTCGCTGGTGCAATTTTTTTTATTTTTATTTTTATTTATGCTTTTTACTTTTATTTATGCCTCGATCCTCGAATACTTACCCAAAGAATGCATCACCGATATTGAGTGTACCTTCAATTTGCAGAGTGCCTGTATATATGCTTATCTCCAAGTGAATTTTGCCTACCTAAGAAAGAAAAAAAAAAAAGAATATTTACTTACAATTTTATCTACTTCCTTCCTTTATTCAATTTGTGTAACTTGCTTGCCTCAATGTTGCGGAGTTCCATTGCAAACAAATAAAAAAAATTTAATTTTGCTCCTAATTTGGGTAGCTACTCAACAGTAGTTGACGTGGAGTTTGCCATTCCTTGCACAGAAATGAAAATGCTTCTGGTATAAGAGTAGCATTTAAATCCTTATGTATATACGAACAAATGCACATATGTGTTTAAATGTGGATACATATATTTATTTAAATACTGCAGTTCGTACTCGCCACCATGATTGGTGATAAGAAGTTCTTCTGCCTGCTCTGCGAGTTGCTAAGAGAATTTGAGTTTGTGCGTTAAGGCTTAGGAGCTGATAAAATCCTCAGTGTGCTATAAGAATAAACAGGCAGACACTTCATTAGCCTAGCATGCAAGCATTCGAAACAGAGTTGCCAACAGAAGATGGAAAATAATGCTAAGCACTCAAGTTTGGTTATATAACCAGGAGGGCGAACCTAAGAATACTACAAAACAAAACTCTCACCCAGGAGTGGGACAGGCTGACTAAGCCTGAAGCGTATAGAGTAACGCCAAATGTCCGCGGACTTCACAGCCTTAAGAAATCAGAACGATGATTTATTTCGGATACATCGATATCGCTGGAATTGCGACTGCGATATTATTGACTCTGATTATGCCGCAGTGGCACTCAGAAGAAATAAGTGGCGATATCTTCTCCCATATGTAGCTAGTTTCTAGTGCCGAAAGGGGCACCAAATACTATAGGCTCTAGAAGCGAACCAGCTTTCGGCGTCGTTCTATACCGCTCGTTAAAAAGCTGCCGCTACCTAAAATTGGCGAAGGTGAATGTGGTCCTTTGGGGAATGTACTGGTTGGGGTTTCCACTATTAGCAAAGGTATGTCGCCGAGTTCCGTGTTAAGTCATGGCTATAACAATTTTAGAATGACAGCGTAAAAGCCAGCATGCGAACTAGGTCCAAGGTACGAGCGGCCAGCGGCGTGACTACGCTGTAGTATTTCCTAAGGGGTAGAGGAGAACAAAAACAAAACTAAAATTTGTGATCCAGTGTTATTAAAAAATTGCTGATGATTGATTGCCTAAAAAGTCATTCGTTTCAACTGTTAGATCACATCGCGTCTTCTCCTTCTTATTTCATCAGTAGTGTATTAACCAGAAGTGATAAAACCCCTCCTTGTTTTGTACATCTGAGACCGTTCCCCGTGACCTCATTCAAACCCCATTTCGCTGAGCTTACTCTATAGTCTAACATGCTACTTAACCTATTCAGAGCTGTTCTCCCCAAGTGATCGTTTTTTTAAACTTGCCTCTAGACATTGTTAGCGCTTCAGATATGCTTAGAAATAATCACATAGCACTTCAAATAGTCTACATAGGCATTCCTGGTGCTTTGTATTTCGAAAAGCTTTTTTGCCCACTTTCAATCTTTCTCTAAGTTACCAAACCTATCGCAGTCCGTACCAATCCTTCGGTGTCCGCTCCTGTCGGCTCATACTCTGGAGTTCCTACCCTTCTGCTGAGTGTGAATTAGCAGAAGCCTCTAGACATTCTTCACTGTACTGGGCCCACGTTCCGTCCTTAGTTTTAATAAGTCCCTGTACGAGATGGTAACTTCAGCTAAAGCTATTAATCTTGCGGTCTCAGACGAACTCTTTATATAGCCACTGATGCTTCCTTGAGACATAAGCATATCTTAGCCGTCCTTATTTTTTTCTTGTAAATTTTAATGGGATTTTTGTACTCTTCCCAGCATTGGCTAGTACCCTCAGTCTTGAAGATTCCCCTCACTTGCGTTCTGAGAACTTCTAATTCTGGGTTCCACCAGGGTAGCCTGGTTTTACCAATGATCTTTCTCAAAGGCCACGACTCAACAAAAGCAGTAATGGGGGTCAGCTCTGAGGTAGTATAATGAGGAAGAGGCAAATTCGGATCATTTGATCTAGTCCGTTAGAATATTAGAAATAATTGCCCCACAATTGTGGCAACCTTATTGCATGCAACTGGCAGACTCCAAGTCGCTTGATAGCTACTTGACTCGTATGCCCACTTGTTCTTATTCTAGAAATACAAACATGTGTCCGCATGTATGTATGTCTGTATGCTCCTGTAAGACGCGGCTTTCCTATCGAGAATGCATGGACGCGCTTTATTGAACACTGCATCCGTTGCCTCTCATGAACGCAGTTCAATAAATCAATTAAAATTTATGATTGCGATAACACGCAAATGACTTGAATGCGATTTTAGTGGTTTCAATTGCTGTGGCAACAACAAAAAAAAAACACCGACTCGGGCAACTGCACAACTACTGTACAGTAACAATAACAATTGCAGCAACAACAATTACAACATAATTCAAGTGACAGTAAATAAATACTTTGCAAGTGAATTGAGTGCAAACTGCATTGAAGGTGTGCAAATATGTATGTGCATTGATATGTAAGTTTGTTTGCTCGCATGACTCTCGAGGCTGTGCCGAACTTACATACTTATTTATATGTACATTTATGCATGTGAGTGTATGTCCATTGCCTTGTGTTTGCGTGTACAAATGACTTCATTAATTAATCTGAATTGTTAACGCGAAAATGCACTACGGAAAAAATGATGTATGCACTGTAGTTAAGGAATAACGGTTCGAGAAAGCATTTGCGATTTATTTCGATAAAATTCAATTACGTATGTAAGTAATTGGAATTTTTGTAATTACCTAAATAAGTGGCAGTCGTGGATTAAGGCGAATAATTTAGCAATTTTTGTTGTCCATTTAACGGTATGTAATTATTTTCATATTTACTCTGCTGTGGGCAGTGAGTGATTTTCGCATTTCGTGTCCACCTTTAACGCCTTGGCGTGCATTTCTTATCTGATCGACACTACAAGGAATTTAGCTCCTTGCTGGCAAAACGACGCTCATGTGTTTGGACCACATGGTATAAATATACCAAAATGCATATATATGTATGCACATTAGGGTGGTCCAAAATTGTAAAGTCTCTCACCCCCAAGATAGTTCTATATCGAAAAAATTTTCCCCTATTTTTTATTTTGAAATCAATAAATATTTAGAGGTCGCTCAAAGCGCTCAAAGTTTTCCATGTATTTTTATATGGGGAAAAAAAACTTTTTGTAGAAATGGTATGGAATTCTTGAAAATCAATATTTTTCGTTCGGAAAACTC
>NW_023458567.1:19320946-19343001 GCF_013731165.1 Rhagoletis pomonella | reverse complement strand
TTTAACTATGCAAACTCCCGTGAGATAATGCATTTTACCTTGACTAACAGCAGTGAAATAGAGCGAAACGCTTTAGAATTAAAAGCATTGGGCGAACAATAAAACAAAAACGAATTGCTAAAAATAAAAGGTTCAAAAATGTTCATTCGTAATAAAATTAATCCAATTTTGTAAATATTTTGAATACTAAAGCGTTAGTACGCACATTTCATTGATCAAATAAGCGTCTCAATGAGATGAGAACACAATATAAATATAACATCATTTAATTCATTCAAGTGTCAGTTAACACAAAATAGCACAAAAAAAGTCAAAATAAACAAAAACACAAAAAAAAAACTAAATAAATAAACAGAAATACGTAATCTTCTTTAAACTCACTAAATATTCAGCGCAAATAATTTCGCTAATTTTAAACTGTTGATCTCCCTGTGAGATCAGAAAACACGCACAAAAAAATGCAAAAAAAAAACAAACAAATAAATTTACGCGCTCGACTGAGCAACTCCACTCAACTGTGCCGAAAACTAAACAAAACAGAAAAAGTACACAACCATTTCTGGCTTAAAAAAAAAAACGAAAACAAATTTAAAATGTCTAACAATGAAATCGACGTATCGAATTGCGATCGTTTACATACAAAACTACATATAAAAAGCGTTCGAAATCCATACAACACTGAATGCTAAATTAGTCAGCTTTGGCTTTTGTTGTTACGCATGCGGTAACCGCTGGAACAGGTTGTAGCGCACTGGCGGAAAAATAAAAAGCTCAAACTAACACAATAATAAAATGAAAAAAGTAAACAATATGTCAGGGACGCGAATTTTAATACATTTATAAATATTTAGTTCAATTCAACGCGGCGCCTTCTTAAGTGATAAAGGTTTATCAAATTTATTGCTATAAATACATATGTATTTAAAAGGTTGTCAAAATATTGTTTATATGATTTGGAAAAATAAAAAATGCGAGTAAAATTAAAGAAACATATTAAGAACAATAAAACTAAATTAATTTTTAATTTTGCTTATAGATAAACAAAAAGGGATAAAAGCTGCTAACTCCTTTTAGTAAAATTTTACAGTAGCGAAATACATTATTATGTAATAATTACGCAATACCTTCAAAATTTTAAAATATCCTTTTGTTACCCTTTTTATACTCGTATATGTAGGTTTAACTTATAAATTAATAATGAGGCAGGCATGCTTTATTTCATATCAAAATAAAATAAAATTGGAGTTGGCATTTTGTATACTAAATCAACATCTGTTGTAAACATTTTTATTAGAAAAATTACAAGAACTTGAAGATACTCGTGGAGACTAGTTGACGTCGTCTTCATCCCTAAAGTTGTTAAGAACGACTATGCCAGCCGTAAAAGCTTCAGGCTCACTAGCATGATGTCCAAATGTCAGAAGAGATCGGTTGAGTTGCGCAAGCGTAGAGGCGATCTTGTGAAACGGCTCTAAAAAATCGGGTTGCCAGAAGTCATCTTGTACATTTTTGTAGACGTTGAGGTTGCTTTCGACAATGACACCTTCGATAGCTTGTACAATTAGGCTCCAAATCGTGGAGTAGATTCTGTGTTGGTAAATTGGATTCGCTCAATGCTTGCGTAGAGGCTCGTTGGGATTCAGGCAGAAGGGCGTCAATATGTAAAGTGCGGAGTTCATTGGGGCTGAGTGCCTTCACCCTAGCTCTGGTGCTTAGTAATCGGTTCCCTGCTGGTCAAGCTTAACAGCTGTAATATCTACGCGCAGTTCTATATAGTGATGTGGCCTGCCTAATTACAGACCCTTCTCCGTCAGTTGTTTTTAGGAAAGCGCAAATAAAACTGAGTATGACTAACACTTGATATGATGAGAATGGGCTGTCCGTTAGCCCAATCAAAACAACTGTTGTGCTCTTAAGTAGAAATCGAATTTGGACGGCCTTCTTCCCCTATCCTTAAAGAAGCCCCTATTCAAATTTCTTCCGAAGTAAAGTATTTCGATGTAATCTTAACGAGCAAGCTTTTATATAGGTCTTGCGTTCAGCAACGAACCACCAAAGCTTTAATAGCGCTCTGCTGGCAATGTAAACAGGTCTTTGATAAAACTTTTGATCTATCACCTCTAGGATAAAATCAATAATCAGCTATGCGTGGGAAATCTGCTTGTCAAACTTCAAAGAACGATCGCAAAGTGTCTGTCCAATATATTTATTTGTTAGCAGCCTTTCTTCCAAAAAAATAAAATGTTTTTGTAGCTTGCAGGTTTTATTTTCAACTATTTTTAGCGATTATAAGTATTTACTAAAAAACGTATTTGCTTTAACCACTATGTTGGGATATTTCCTCCTTTCGGTCGGTAGCAAAAAGTTATTTTGACCAAAAAGTAGAGTTAGCAGCTTTTACCGTGACAGCTACCATAAGAAGCCTATTTCAGAATTGGTAATGGATTTAAAGTTTTTCTTTTTGGTTGTTACTGTTTCCGGCAGGGTTTGTATACAATGTATTTTAGAACGTCATCCGTCGTCTCGAACGAAACTGACACTGAAGATGGCACATTGCCGAAACCGGTTTGCCTTCAAACGAAATTGGGCAAGGGATGAAGGAACCTCGTTCCAAAATATATTGATTTAAAGTTTTTAAAATTTGTTGCATTTACAACTTCATCCTATTTTGGAAAATATTTGTGTTTTTCTTCGCTTCTCGTTTTCTATATATCCTAGGAGATGTTAAACGAGTACTATTGAAAATTTGTATCCGATCAAAGCCTTCTGTTGTTACTTTTTTCCATTTCCATAAGCTGACAAGGCTCTTATAAAGAAATAATTGAGAATCAAAGCTTGCAGTAATACTCTCTCTTTCATTTGAAATATTTTTTTTTTTTGACTAGAGAAAAACTTTAGATAGAAAAAAATTAAGCTAATTTAATCACAGATAAGAGGCCGGTTGCTCAAGGTCTGGTTGACACTAGCATATATGCAACAGGGAGTCGGTAACGTCGATAACGATGTTTAACCGGAGATTAGTGTTTAACAGACATTAAGTAACTGGCTCTAAAACTATTAGGCGATTCACAAGAAGTTTTAAGCGTCGTAAAGTCTTTAAGTCGTAAAGGTTTTAAGGGGAATTCTAATTGCAACAAAATGTTTTTAAAAGTATACAAAATACATAATTAACTCTAGTTATGCCTAAAAGCATTTTAAATGTTATTTTACATTGAAAAATTTGACGACTTTAAGACGTCTTGTGATTCCAATATATTACCTTGTTTATACCGATCCAGTTCGCTGTGATTCGAAACGTACATATGCATAAACCAAGTTTTAATACGCTCTGAATATCAAAAGTGTATTGACTCGAATTTGATTTCAAATCGTTTTTTTATTTCTCTCATCGGTTAGAAAACAGATATAAAAACATCACGCATTAGACGCGAAGTGAAAATAGGTTGGTTTTCTTTAAATTTGAATTATTATAAAAAAAATTTGAATTATTGTTGTTCGCTTCTATTTTGGTCAATGGCGCAAGTCAATTATTAAAGAAATATCGAAATAAAACAACAAATTTTGTATACTTTTGAATACGATTTCAGCGAGTGCGGTGTAAAACACAGGTACAAACGTTTGAAAGAAATATGTGTTGAGTCAAATTGGTTTTTTGTTCATGCGGTTCCTGCGTAGGTATAAACAAGGTATATGTATTATTTGAAGCTAGTTTTCTGGAGGCCTTAAACAAAAAACTCTAAAATGCTTCCACACTGTAGCAGAATACAAAAAAGTTTACTACTTATAAAGAAATAAAAACCTCTTTTTAAAATTTTTAGCAAACCATTTTGATTTCGTGACTACAGTTACAGCTTGTACACATAAAAATATTTGATATTTTTTATTTAACGTCTAAATGTTTGTTTCACTTTGTGCAATACAATTTTAAATACTAAAATATTGGGTACAAAATTTAAATAATTATTTTTACGGTAAATGAAATTCTAAAAAAAAAAATATTAAAATAGTCAATCCAAAAAAGAAAAAAAAAAATTTAAATAAATTGAGTCTTTATATGTATGTATGTATGTGGCACGTAAAGAACAAAAAAAAAAAATTTAAATTTTCATATTAACAAAACAAACACAAAATCCAATTAGTTACGCGCGCTCAAAGGTAGGAAAAATTGTAAAACCAGAAAGCGATCCAAGAAATTATCCATAAAAAAAAACAACAAAAACCAACAGCAAATAAAACCTATCAAAAATTATGTGCAAACGAGGAAATTTCAGTTTTAATCATAACTAGAGAAGCATTCACGCAAAAAAAAAATACTGGTAAGATAAAAAATAAACATCAAGAGATCAACGCTTGGACATGTGCATGAGTGTATACATACATATGTACATAGTTGTCTGTCCATATGCAAAGGCAACAGCGGCATCATCACCTTTCACCGACAACAGTAAATTTTTGTGTTTTTTTTTATTTGCCTTTCGACAACCAAATCAATTTGCGGCAACAACCAAACCGTCAAGCCACCAACTACCAACCAACAATTTTGTGTATGTTCATATGTATGTATATTTATAGCCAACGAGCAAGCAGCTCACTTATCAGCAAACCGAAGCGAGCAACCCACCAACTCACCTACTTCCATACATACATACATATGTACAAATTTATATGCAAGCCGATCAAGCCACACTACACTCCACTCATTGGTCAAGCGTTAATCACTTGATGCTTTGAATAACAGAATCTGCTTGGCGTATTTGCACGGATTAATTTGGCTAACACGACCCACAACGTTTGCAATAGCGGCAACTCAATAAACATACGCCCAGCTACATACAATTTTTCGAATAAGAATACAAATTTATAAAAAAAAAAAGTTGTTTGTGTATTTATTTAGTTTGTTTTTAGTGTCCCACTGTTGCCCCTCAGCTAGCCGAGGGGCCAAAGTATCGACTGCTTGTGGCGAGGTTGGTTGGTTGGTAAGGTTTTAATTATCTGGCGATTTTGATAGTTGGTTCAAAGTGTGTGTGAGTGCGCGTGTGTGTGTAGCAGCGGTGGGCCAACCAACGCATGTGTCGTCTACAAAATTAAATGTCAACACTAAGAAAAATTGAGAAATACAAGTGTATAAAAAGTGAATAACGGCAACAGCAGCAGCAGCAGCAAGTATAAAAACAACAACCACAATCAAAATGGTGAACGCCGTAATGGATGCAATTGCGGTATGTTTATTAAATATTTTTATTAAACATTAAATTTATGAAAATATTCATCGATTTGTTGAATTGCGCAATATTTTGTGCAAAAATATTTATATGCAAATTGCGCGATTCGCGAAAAACTGGTACTTCTGAAATTTATGAATTTACTTAAAAGCTGTAAAGTAGCAAATTTATTGTTTTTATATTTAATAGTTTTTAGATACGATATGTAATTAAACTGTGGCAATATAAAGATATCATATAAATATGTGTGTATATTAGTAGCGCCTTATTTGTATGTAGATGGGTTCGTTTGTCATATATGTGTATATTTTCAAAGTCGGATAACAGAAATGCGCTCCTCAAAAGTCCTAAAGTTACAACTTTACATAAAATAAAAAAGAGCCTATTTGTTTCGTATGGCTACGCTATTTTCATCTCTCTTCAGGTTTGGAAATTATAGAGCCTGTTTTAGTGTAACTTTAAGGTTCTTGAGGCGTATGGGTTAAAGTTGAAAAAAAGTCAAAGAAGTGCACGTAGTTTTGAATGAAAAATAGGTACATATTTATAATTATATTATATTAGGGTGCGCATTATTTTTCAGCTATTTCCCCTGTGGGTTAAAGTTGAAAAATAAGGCCCGACCTAATGTAGTAATTTTATAAATAAGTTTTTCTTTTAATTCAAAATTACGTGCAATTTTTTACTATCGAATATTTCTTTAATATTAAAGTGAGTACACTCAAATTTAACAATTAATTTTATTTTTTTGCTTTGCAAATGGATCAGTATTTATTCAATAACTTTATGTACTTATTTACGCAACCGAAATTTTTATCTGTCGATTTCGTCATCGAGGCATAACTTTACTTATTGTTTAATGTCATAGATCAGGGATGGGCAACGCCGAGACCGAAAATGCTACAAGGAGTCACAAAAAAAAATTATTTTCAAATCAAATTTTTATTAGAAATGAAAAACATTAATTTTATTATTATTCTAATGTACGCAAGACAGATATTAAAGAAAATTCAAAAGATCCCTTTGGCCAAATTTTCAAAATCTGGGTTTACGTAAGTTAAAGCCGTTCGTAACAGTTCTGTTAAATGTTGGTTAGTAAATTGTGAACGGTATTTTGACTTAACTAATTTCATTTTAGTGTACAAAAACTCCGAGTTATATGCTGTACCAAAAATTGAACATATACGGCACGCAGTTGTTTTCAACTGCGGATATTTTAAATCTAGTACGTGTTTTGCGGAATTCCAGCAATGACAAAGCTTTATGTAGCGTTTCCAGTGCCATATTTTCTTTTACTTCAAAAACGTTCACTCTTCTTCGCTTTCATTAAAAAGCAGTGTTTGGGATATTGTAAATTCATCCTCAGTTATGTTACATAAAAAGGTGTTTATGAAATATCCAAACGTACATTTAAATAATTTCAAATGAATGTGAAATATTTTTTTCAAGCCATGGGAAATGATGAAATATTATTTTTTTGAGATCATGTATAAAAAGATGTAGTTTAGCTTCAAAACTTAAAATAATTTGCGACAAATCAAAAACATTTTCGTTCTTTCTTTGTAGAGACAGATTCAAGCTTTGCAAATGTTCGATTATATCGGGTAAGTCAGAAAGCCAATTTGCGGGTAATGTTCCGACCTCAATTTGCGTATGTGTATATAAAAATAATAAAATAAACCAAAAAAAAGCAACACAAGGGAAAAGAATGTCCAGCAAAGAAATATGTATTTTAAAAAGTTAAAAAGAGCCAAAATTTTCTAAGCAAAGGGAAAGTAGAAAGAGCCGTACTTTGCTAAGCAAAGGGCCGCATTTGGCTCAAAGAGCCGCGTGTGCTCAGCGTTGTCATAGGGCCTAGCTTCAACTTAAGAAACAGGTTCATATATTGGCTGTATTAATATGATTAATCCAGCGATTGCAATATTTTGTGGATTATTATCTAGTCCAAAACTAGTCCCAAATGGTCCTGAATTAGGCTCAAAATAATCCTTAACAAGTCTTTAAAATCCTGAAGTACCGATATGGAGCCTTATTAGTTCCAAAATTATTCCGAACTACATAGTCCTAAAATGTCCTGAAATAGTATCGAATGTATAAGAAGTAGTACCGTCGTCCTCAAATAGTCGCGAACTGACCCGAAATGGTCCTGGAATACTCCTGAACAGGTCCCAAAGCAGTCCTGAAATGATTTCGAACTATCCCACAAATGGACCTTAACTAATCCCGAAGTAGACCTGAAATACTCCTTAACTATTCCAGAAATGCCCATTTCTACATACAAGAACCAATTACAGATTTTCTGCTGGGTGAACGCAAATTTTACCTATACCGAGACCTAAGCTGTTCACTCATCAAGAAGGTATCATTTATTGACTTTTAATAAAAAAGATTGGGAACCACTGCGCGATTGCAGTGATAATCGGATTGTATCTTCTTGCAGGCGTTCCCAACCTTTCCCACCTGGCGACCCACTTTTCCTTATCGTAATACGTCCACGGTCCATCGGTCCATGGTGGAGTAACGAACCTAAATTTAGTCGAATAATAATATGAGTACCAAATGAAAGAGAAAACTCTGTCCAATTTTAAAAATTTGAAGTCCTTTGGTTGACATTTTTTTTTTTAATTAATTATACTTTTCTAAGCTAATAAAGCTGGAAGGGAGAAAGGGGTTATTCTACAGTACACTGTGTTTTTTAAATAATTTTTTGAATTTATCATATCTTTAAAATTTCAAAGTCCTTTTAAGAAAGATGCTGATTTCTGAGAGAAAAACTTAGTTTTGGCCCCTAGTTTCGCGGATATATTTTACTTCCCGTTGTGTTGGGTTGCTTAAATGTGTATGCGGGATACATCAACTGAGACAGTGGATACAGGAAAAGATGCGGCGGCCGCTTTTGAAAAGGACGATTTCTCTTTGTGCTTCTCTTCCGAACAGAAATTCGTCGAGCCGTCCAAACTGAAGTAATCTGTTTCGCCAAAGCATTAACCTTACTGGAAGCATTACAAGATAATTTGAAAAAAAATGAGAACTTGTCTTTGCGCTTCTGTTATATTCAAGGCTTAACTACTATGGCAGTGACGCTGAAAGGAAGAAGAAGTTAGTATATAAGAAATGGAACAAAAACGTGCCTCCTAACGCTATTATACATACATACAAGTGAAAATAGCTATGTACATGCGCAACTGAAAATGAAACCTATCGCGAGCTAGCGATCAACAACCGTCTTATCGCTACAATCTTCAATTGAAACAAAGAAACAAATATTGCCAAGCAACAACACTTAATGTGAAAATTACTACAAATTTATGCGTAGCACTTGATTAGTTGATTCCCAAGTCAATGAATTCGTCCTCAACGCATGCATTCATTCAAACCAAAACGCAACACTTGGGATCATTATTTAATGCGGCCAATTGACGTGTCCGGCCTATAGTTGAAGCCTAACGGACTCCCAGAGCCTTATGTATTATACTCGTATTAAGTAGTATGTGCATTAGAGTGGTCCAAAATAATAAAGTCGGAATTTTAATGCCCCCTAGGATTGTTCTGAACCGAAAATAAATATACCCCTATTTTTTATTTTGAAATCAAAAAATATTTAGGGAGTGCTCACAGCGCTCAGAGTTTTCCGTGTATTTTATATGGGGAAAAAACAAATTTTCGTAAAAATGGCATAAAACTCTTGAAAATCAATAGTTTTCAATCGTAAAACTGTGGTTATCTTCAGGAGACTTCAAATATTGATATCGAATTGTTTATTTAACCACTTTTTATGATTAAAGATTTTTTATTGGTCCCCCCATTGCATTTGCAAGGACCCATAAAATATAGTCACCATGAAAAAATTGTTAAAGGAACAATTGGGTATTATTACCGGGAATCTCCTGAAGATAAGCAAAGTTTTCCGATCGAAAAATATTGATTTTCAAGAATTCTACACTATTTCGACGAAAAGTTGTTTCTTCCCCATATAAAATACATTGAATACTGAGCGCTTTGAGCACACCCTAATTTTTTTTTTCAACATAAAAAATAGGGGTATAATTTTTTTTGGTATAGAACAATCCAAGGGGCTGGTGGCATTAAAAATGCGACCTTATATTTTTTACATACATTTTTGGACCACTTTAATGTGCATACATACATACTAGGGATGTTAATTTTTTCAATTTTTTCGATTTTTACGATCCCCGATTTTCGAGATCTCGTTTATGCAATCCCGGGATCCCGAGATTAGTCCCGGGATTTAGATATTCATTGTTTTTCAAACTTAACACGAAAAAATTGCATTAATATAGTTTGAGAAGTTCTCTATCGTCGCTGGAATAATGAAATAGTGTAACATGAAAAGTATAGTTTTGAGAAAAACGAATTGGAAGTTTTTATAAACCATTACAAACCATATAAATACCATTTCATTTTTCGGGAATAAATTAGTGAGCCAAAGAGATATTTAAGAAAACTAAAAATTTTTTTAATATATTAAAGGATTGTCTATCCAATGGTGCAATTATCGAATAATAGTGTATGTGGCATTTACACTGTTTCTTTATTCGAGCGACGATATAATAAATAATAAATAAATGGGTTTGAAACCTCCTTTTTTACTTAAAGTGAAAAATATTTTATTAGTTACAAAAGAAAAGATAGTAATTAAATTATTACGCATTTAATAATAATTTAGCATGTACATTCTGATAAAATAACTTAAGATTTGTCCAAAAAAGCGCGATGCAAAACCAAAAATTTACATAAGCCAAGAAATGTATTGTGGGTTTGAAAGAAGTTCATAACACTAGCGGCAGAAATAAAAGAAACGCAATATTTCGACCAGTGGTGGTCTATATTTCTTTTGTTTGTTTAATATTTAAATTTTTTATAAGAATCTACCTCATTTAACATATAATTAACTGCGCATTTCAAACTTTGTACAAAAATTATAAAAATGCAAAAAAAAACTACATTTCAAACCTTTTACTCAGAATTTTAGGAAAGATTTTAGGTAGCCCATTAATTTATTAGCCCATTAGGCAGCTACAAAATACCGTTGGCTTTTGGGAATTTTTTCTACGATAATAGGAATTTTCTTCCATATAAACGAATTGTTAAACATAATTTGTATGGAAGAAAATTCGTGACACCGCTAGAAAAAAAAATATATAAAAAAGCAAAGGTATTTTTAGCCACTTGAAACGTGCACTTTATCGTCCTTTAATTTTTTTCTCTACGGACACCCATACTGTCAGTACATTGCACTAAACCATTTTATGAATTACTTATATTATTGAATTTTCAAAGTCCTTTTAAAAAATCCTGACATCTGAGAGAAAAACTAAAAACGCAATTTTAGTGCATTTATTTGGCCCATGGCACGGTTGTATGTTTATGTACAATTGTCATTTATAAAAAAATATTAAATATTAAATAAACAAAACAAAAATAACAAAAACTGGTCAACATAAGACGTTTCTATTATTGCCACCAGTGGAAATTACATCCCGGGATTCCGGGACTAACATCCCTAATACATACATATATAACAGTGTATAAAATTATGTCAGCGTCTAATTTCAATTTCACAGTTTCTCTATTAAATGGGGCATAAATTTCACGCTTCTCAATTAACAAATGAAAAAATAATGTAGCCGAAAAGCGAGTGGTCTGCTAAGCGAGAGCTTTTTGAATCGATTACGTAGACACGTCACAACTTTGTTATATTGTCTTTCTACGTAAGCACATATGTAAATTAGACTGACCAGAAAAAATTGAAAGTGCTTCTTTTTCGGAGGCACATCACCTTTTTGCTCCTATTATAATATAATAATAATATTATATATAATTATATGTAGCTATGAACCATCCCTTAAAAATTTTGTGAAAAAATATCTATGTACATTTAGAGGTCTCGCGTGCCTCCACCTCTTGAAGTTAAAAATACTCGTCCTTCACTCTATGCGCACGCCATATCTTTCAGGAAATTTAAGCGGCCTTAACATATATTTTCGAGGTCGCCGCACACACTATGAAAGTTATTTTTTCCGATCTGACCTTCATGCGTTGAGATATTATACAAAAATCTTTCATTAAACGCGAAAATATTCGAAAATTGTAGTTGATTATTTTTTAAATTCATTTTCTAATTTCTTCTCATTAATAATATTAATTTCATTACTTCTCGAGATATTTGTACATCAAGAACGTACCAGTTTAATTTGTATGCCTTTACAAGATCTTTTGAAGTGTATTTTCGAGGTAGTTGAGCATGCTTTTCGATTCGACCGCTACGCCCCTTCGTCTATTAACGTATTCCCATGACCTCAATTCAGGAAAATATCGGTAAGAATAGAATAAAGCAGGCAAATCAACAGCCATTCACTTCACTTGGCCATGTTCAACTCGTAGAATTGATCACTCAAATAATCGAGAAACTTTTTCCATCGAAAGATATCGTGACTTCTTAGTAGAGAAATTGCAATTTGTTTAAATTTTTTTACAGTTGTTTCAAAAATACTCGCATTTCAAAATGTGTCGGTTGTATGTATCTTATTAAAATTAAATTACACCAGCATCTTCAGAGATCTAAAAAATACGAAATAGCACCTTGGACAATCTCAAAAATATTAAAAAGTTCTTGAATTGAGGCCTTGGGAAAACGTTAAGAGACGGAGCGGTTTAATCAAAAACAACTAGTTGAACATGTTTAACGACCTCGAAAATACAAGGCTTACTAAGTTACTCATATCTCGAGAAGTAATGAAAGTAAAATTTTGTTTCTAAAAAATGTTACTTGAAAAAATTCTAAAAAAGAATCACTGCTAAAGAGGAATTTTCGGATTTTTTCTCGTTTTATTTAAGATGTTTTCGAAATATTGCACAACTTAAGGGTAAGATTTTTCGCCAGCATGGGCAGCGACCTCTAAAATATGTTGCAAGCCTTAAAGCTTCAATTTCTTGAGGGATTTCGCATGCGTACAGATTGAAGGGCGAGTAATTTTGAGGTGGAGACACCAAACGTCTACGCAAAACTTGTAAATGTTAATATTTTTGCACCAAATTTTTAAATTTTTTTTTTAAAGTCATGCGACTTAGAAAAAGGAGCACTTTTTACTTTTTCTGGCCAGTCTAATTTATGCATATATGTAAATATGTAGCTCTTTTTGCCACCTGCCCTACATATTTTGACTGTTCGTTAGCAATACTTTACATACATACATATAATGGGCTACGAATGGCCCATACATTTTTTTCCAAAAGCTTATCAAGTGCATTCACATATTATCGACATGATTGTGGTTTGGATTTTCGCTGTTCAAGCGTTTATGATGTAGTAAAATAATAAAGGAGTTTTTTTCTTCGTAAATGGTTTTTGTTTCATTGATTTCCTACTTTGCTTTCTTTTTTCTTTTGGTAGTCTATTAAAAGACTATAAATTTTATGAAAGCTCAATGCCGAATTTGTACTGCGTATATACATATGTATATATATGTTTGTACCTTCAAACATATGTATGAATAATGCATATTGAACCAAACCTTTATAATACGGTGCGTCCAATACAATAAAATTTCACTACACACGAAAGAATCGATATACTCACGAAACTTGCGTCAAATATAGTAAAACTGCGTCACTCTGACGTCAGGATTTTTTTCAAAGGAATTTGAAATTTTAAAGATGTTTTTAATTCAAAAAATTATTTTAAAAAAATCAGTGCAATGGAGAATAACAATATGACTACCAAATGATAGAGAAAATTCTGCAGAATAAATTTTATCTTAAGTAGGTAAGCACCCGAGATATTACAAATACTTGTAAAATAATATTTATATACAAAAATATACTTTTAAAGAAAGTATTAAAATAAAAAGCGCAAAACACATTTGAAATTACTTTTAAAATCACATGTACTTATGTGCACATCGTCACCAGAAATGCAAAATGCCGTAACTAACAAAAAATACCCAAATTCAATTTTCATTTCCCCATTTCTGAGGACACAGTTCTTTTCTCAAGATGGAGCCTTATAAGTTCAACCAGAGGCCGTTCCAGTCGCACTTGAAACAGTGACCTCACTACGGGATCTGGAAAAATATTGTTAAAGGCGCCGTCTATGTCAGGAAAGATTCCTTTGGTAAATTATTTAAAGGCAAGGCCCTTTTCAATTTAGAATAAGCATGTTGAAATTTGGATAAGTCCTCCGATAAAAGACGCTATTGGATATGGGCACAGAGAAGTCTATCTCAAATTTTAAGAAGAAGAAAGGTTCTTTTTTTTGGTCTGAAGTCATTGGGTTTGACATGAGACACCCTGCCTCTGACTAGTTATCAATACTATCCTAGCCTCGGTCCATTCTCTAGGAATGTGGTTAAAGGTTAATGCATGCCATGAAAATGTTATTAAGCAGTGGGCATTCGGCGCGGAATATGCCATCGGGTCGTGGAGATTTATAAGGTTTCAAAGTCGAAACTCTCTAGCGAGGATTGTGGAAAATAATTATTTTAACTTGGTGCATCTGCCTTAGGTTCTTCAATGCACCTATCTTGCATTGCGGTGCAAGATAAGGGCCATTCACCGTCAGTCTTTTGGATATATGTAATTTGTGGCAACTGAAGTTTTTGATAAGACAGTGTCTGTGTATCTTATTCATGTTTTCTTTTTTTTTAATATGACCACCAATCAACTAACTGGTTATAGTGGTTCGTGGAAACCTCCAATGGCGGTTTTGATGAATTTCAGTACACTACGCAGCCGCCTCGGCTGCGCTATGAAATATTCTGCAGGAATGGTTTGCTAACTATCTTCAGCCTCATTCTTGTAAATTGCAGAGGAATTTTTGCAATTACTGCAGAAATGAGAACTATGTATGTATATATCACAGGAAACACACCTTACTAATTTTATTTCATTGCGGGCGCGATTGAACTCGCGATAAAATCATGTGGGCTCTTAGGTAGATTCGGAATCGTCCTCTGCGGTTTCCGAACGTCCCGAGGTCCCAATTACATGTAACTACTAACAGGCTCCTGAAAGGCTAAGATGGTACTCCGATTCAAGAAATGAATAACTCGCACTTAGTTAACAAGTTATTTATTAGTTCAAAAGTTACAAATTAAATTAAAGGGAATTTTAATTTTGGAAAGAAACGCCTACGTCGTACTCGAGACAAACGCTCGTGTCGCTGTCTCGCAACCAACTGCCTTAACAGAAGAGAAAGGGCTGCCAAATAGTTATGTTTAGCTCCTGCTGTACATATGTAGTTTAGTTAAATTTTTTTTTTTCATTTTTAATAGAGTATAACTGAGCAAGACATACTGTTACCAAAAGTATCCTTTTTGCCCTAATAATAACTCCCTAAATCTCCGGTCTCTGATCGTCTTTTGGTCAGAACAATCTGGTGCATAAAAGAACTCAGATGCTGATGGCCGTTTAAATAGCCAGTAAGTAACCTTAGTAACGGCCGCTTCGGTGTAGTGGTTAGCAGTGCGCGCTACCACCCCACAGGGCCTGGGTTCGTCCGGTTCAACACAATATCATATACAAATTAAAGAAAAAACCTTTTTTTTTAAGAGCGGTCGCATTTCGGCAAGCAATGACAAATCTCCAAGTGTATTTCTGCCATCAAAAACAGCTTCTCATATTAAAATGTACCCAATAGAAGACCAATCGAGGTTTGAAAATCTAAGATATTGTCATTTATACCTAACTGTATAATCTTCTGAAATTCGATCGGAAATCTTTACCAAGTTTATATACACTTTACTATATGCTAATGCAATCCCTGCCAGCGAAAATGAGCCACATATCAATACTCTTCCCTAGCCGCACAAAAACTTAACACTTCCTCCCATAACTTATTACCAGAAGCCGCAAAAATTCCGAAACATTTAAACCTAACCATATCTAATTGTCAACGAAATTTTGTCTCCAAGGCAAACAAGCAACTAAGCTTATTAAATTCAGAACACAAAGGAATTTCACTCCTTTCTCTGCCAACGCAAATGCGGTTGGAAACTTTTGCAGGCAGTCTTGGTGAAATGTGCCCAAATTTCGCTAAGACAAAAATACCCGGCAAGAAAACTTAAAAGCATCTCGGTTGATGGTAGAGAAGTGTAAGCATCAAAGGAGGGAGGGCGCAGGGTAAGCGCACGTTTCTAAGACGCCAGACGCACGCAAGGATTCTCAAAAACACTTCAACGGGATTAATTTGAAAGTTTGTTGGAAACCTTGTTGTCGACTCGCAAAGCGTGCGTTCGCATGTCAGCCAACCACCCACAGCTCTGATACATTAGCGCTGCTGCCACTTCCAAACACTGCGGTTGTGGTGTCACTGGTGGAGCTGGCACATCATAGAAACCGTTATGAATTGCGCTACACGGCGACAAAACTCGTACAACCAAAGCGGATGGAGCGTGAGTCTCATGAGCGCATCTCCCGTGTTTGCTTCGAGCCCGAGCGTATTGTGGAGCTTAGGCTTCGCTTTACGCATTTTGATATATGGTTCGCTTCGGTGGTTGGCATGGGCGCTCGGAGCTGAGGTTGTTATGAGGTATGTATGTACATATCTAGGTGTGGATGTGCTTTTTGTTTTTAGAAAATAGAAATAAATTCCGTGGAGATTATGTTTATGAATTATGAGTGGAGTTATTGAAAAACGCGAGTACACGCAATGCTTTTTGGTGAACAATAAATAAAGTTTTTGGAAATATACGAATCTAAGTATGTTTGTAGCTAGTTACATTTGTGGGATTTGATTGGCGAAGGTGTGAGATACCTATCTTAAATTTCTGCGCTTAAGTGTCTGTATTAAAATCTAGGAAGGAAACGAAACAAAAATATTTTAAAGTATTTTAATTTCACTTCTGGAATAAATTTGTAAGTTCATAGGATCTTCCCCATTTCTATTTTCACTTCTGGTTCAAGCTATCATACCACCCGTACTAAGGATTAGCCTGGCTTTTGACTATCGTACAGCCCTTTCGTGAATGAAGTGCTTTGAATACCCAAGGCTCGTCAGTCTCTACCCGGTGAGTGTCTCTCTTTGGATACAAAAAACAGAGCGTCCTCAACAAAAGCCGACATAAGTGAGGACCTTTGACTCAACTAGAACTACCACACGGCCTACCTCGCCTTTTGCAGAAAATATCCACCTCGGAAGCCCCTTGAATTTGCAACCAAAAGAAAAGGCCCAAGGCAAGTTTTATGTGAGAAAAGTGGAACAAACCAGGAGACTGCAGCGCAAACAGCGAGCACTCTCTGAGATCTCGATTAGTATGATTGCAACCCTGCGAAAGGCGTCTACTACGCAGGTCGCTGCGGATGGAAGTAGAGCTAGCTTAATCATCTGCAGTGCGGGGCACCCATCAAGTGCGATTTATCGACAGTTCTCTGGCAATCTTAAGGTAAGAACATAGTGGAGCGTCGAGCAAAGAACATCGAGCAAAGCGTCGATTTCAAACGCATATGTTTCAATGCGAAAGCACATACTGAAGAGCAAAGCGTACGTACGCGTTTGTAATTAAAGCTTTGCTCGATGCTAGGTCTTCGCTTTGCTCGCCGCTCCACTATGTTTTCACCCTTAGCGAATAGAGAGGGTAGGAAGAACTTCGCTAATCGAATAGAATGTCACAGGCCGCAAGGCGCCAACCAGCTGTAGAGGAAGTAACGACCCCAAAAAGGGGATAATTTTTCAGAATTTTGACTCGTTTCTCTGCTGCGGTGGCAAAAGTAGCGCCACATCGCTTCGTCATGCCAAGACGGTGCATGGTTACCGAGCTACGTAAAGCTAGCTGCCTTTGGCGATAGAAGGTTCGAGAAGCTTTACAAGGTTACAATTAATCAAGTAGTCCAAATCTATCAAGGAGCTTATATGAAAGATGTTTAATATTGAGATAACCCGAGTTTGACCCAGGCATAGGCACGCATGTTTGGATGGTGATCAAAAAGGGGCAAATGGATAGTCCTGATACGCAACAACGTAAACTTGGACATTAGACGGTAAAGGAATAACAAATTTAACTACGGCTTTGCGAAGATCAAGTTATACAAACATAACATTGAAGCTCCAATCAACTTAGTGGCATTAGTGGAAACTGAACCACTCAGCGACTAAGATATAAACGTTTTTTGAAATTATCCATTTCAGATTTTGTAAAGGATTTACTTCTCTAGCATATTTTATATGTATGCATTCATGTATTCCAATTAAATTCTACAACGGCACAATTGCTATTTATTACACATATGTACTGGTATGTACCCAGCAGGAAATGGGACTAGTTTGTAGCAACTATTAACTAACTAGCAGTCCACTAGACATAACTATTTATTAGCTATTTCCTTTGGCCGAAACTATCAACTTTTGAAGGACGATGGCCGCAAAATAGTGAGAACTGGTTTCCTCTGAATTAGATGTCAACTAACTTGTAGCTAACTACTTTTGGCAATAACAAGATTTTTTAAATTTTTTATATTTTTATTTATTTACTTATTTTATTTAACATTACATATTTGCTTATTTGTTTACATATTCTGCTGTAGGTGGTCTCATATTTGAATTACATCAGACATAACTTAAAAATTATAATTTAAAATTTCGACCTTTATTTTATTTGTCCAGAATACGAAAAATAATCTGCGAAGTGCAGAAAAAAGGTGTATTGAAAGTAATTTTTGTGTGAGGATATTTAAGTAGAAACGTGTAAAGAAAACAAACTCCTGATAACGTCTGCATGACTCCTGCACGACTTTGAAGTTAGTTTTAATATAGCTAATTAAAAGTTAGTTATTTCTTTACTTATCAATTAAGCTGAATTTTGTTAACTAGTCTGTAAGGAACTTTTGTATGTTCATAGACTCAATAAATAAATAAATAAAAAAGCTAACTAGAAGTTGGTTATTTTGATCAATCGATAATTTTTTCTGCAGGGTATGTATCTTGCACGGTTTGAATTTTCTTGTACATAAATACAAATCCTTCGATATTTCCAATGTGCCCAACTACGACACATACATACATGCAACAAACCAAAAAGCTCATTCATACACTCACCTACCAGACAAATTTACTACGAGTTACATTTAATAGTTGGCTCAAATGGGCTTTTGCAATAATAATAATAATACGAATTTTATGGCTGGTAACAAACAATAAAGAGCGTAACAATTTTATTGCCAATTGGTGAGAGCAAAAATCGGTTTACATTGCTGGTTGTTGCCACTTTTACAGTTAGGCGAAGTTTATTTGTTGCAACTAATATTGCAGGCGTGATATTAGACATTATTACAGTTTTTTGAGTCACGTTTTATTTGCAAACACTATACTTACCTTGCTTATTTATTTTATTTCATTTTGTTTTGTGGTTTTAAGTTGTCTTCTTTTATTTCTTTGTGTTGGAGATTTGCGGGGTTGGAAGAACATGTATGTAAATTTAGAATCGGCTATTTTTACCAAATTAGTTTGGATAATTTATGTACATATACTATACTCCCATAAATAGAGTTTAACAAAAATTATACAGTGACTTGACCAAGTCACTTTGTGTTGATTTTTGTTTAATATTCGTAGTGTTTTTCGAGCAAATTTTTTTTATTATTTTTCTATGAAGATTTAATCAAAACCATACCAATCACAGTTTCAAACTTTATCCAAAATTTAAGAAAATTCAATAAATTTTCATCAAAATTTAATTTTTTAGATCTAAATCTGTAGAACATTTTTGGGTATGCAGTTTTATAGCTCATACAATTTTTGTCTAATGATGTACATGTTTCAAGCGTTTTTGGAGACTTTTATAAGGTTTTTGTTTATTATAGCAAATCTTATTTACTGGCGCTGATTTGTTTAAATTTTTTTGCAATCGGTATCCCGCATTTTATTTCTCAAGAAATGCATGCAGCGTAGAAAAATAAGTCATAAAAAAAATTCTCAAAAATCAACAGGATTTTTTTCCGTTTAAAACTTGCACTTCATTAGACTAAAATTGTATGGGCTATAAAACTGTATACCCAAAAATTTCAAATGTATGAGTGTATTTTTGATTAAAGAGATAAGCCCGAAAACTGAAGATGAGTTAGTTACCAAGGCAAGTTGGTAGTTTAACTTGGAGAAACTCGCCCAGAATATCTCTCTGCAACCACTGGCTAGGGCCAACTTTCATGAAGAAACTTATAGAAATCAATAACAAAGAAAAAACGAAACACATACATTCATATTTATTGTCAGTCTTATAATTAAGTTAGAAAAGTTAATACCGCCTCGCTGATCTGAATTTCCGAACCATGTTCAGCGATCTCATCGATTCCCTTAAATTTCTTTTTGTCCAGAGCCCCAGCATTGACAATTCCGAACAATGACTTTCGTTGATAGATCCTTCCTGTTAGGTATTATACAAGTTACACCTCTATGTCGATCCAGCGGACAAAGAGCTCCGAAAGACTACTCTCTCGCTAATTCTTTCTGGCTGTTAAGACTAACCTTCTTTTTGCTAAAAGCAATGAATAAAATTATCGACCTGAAATCAGGAACAAAACTTTGAAGTAAACGCGTTTGCATTCGGACCGACACGCATACGTAGTGGGCAGGTTCACAGACACCGAACAGCTTAGCATGAGGTTAGTGCGTGGGAAAGGATCTAAACATCACCCCCTCCAAATCAGATATGGTCCCCTTTTCTAGGAAAAGAACACTTCCAGGTATGAGGAAAATTACTTTGAATGAGGTCGTCGTTAAAGTTACCACTGAAGGCACATGTTGGTGTGATCACTTCCAAAGCCACAAGGGTACTAATGGTGTACCAACGTCTAGCGCGCAAAACTTGGGTCTGCAGTTCTAAGATCCTGAGACAGATGTAACATATGGGGCAATCCCTTACCAAGCATCAAGGTATTTACTTTAGAACAACCGGCAAAGTGAACTTTATTAAATTTCACAAAAGAAGGGTTTGACAGAGGTAAAAATTTATCATCGAGGAACAGAGCAAGATTGCCTCCCAGATGGCATTGGCGTTGTACCAAGCAGATGATAAGCATCAGTAGTCTTTGAGACAAAATTTAAGATAGAGCAGCAAAGCAACTTGGCTACTGGAATGGTGTGATCTCTGTCAAACTGTCAAAAGTGGCTATTGCTATATCACCTACCGTGTCTCTTCCCGGAAGTTATCGATGGTCGTGCCCTTCCTTGCCAATTCGTCAGGTTTACAATTGCTCTCAATATCCCGACGTATTGGCCACAGTTTGTTGTTGTTGTTGTAACAGTAAAAAAATACACGAAACATCATTGGGTAAGGTTGCTGTAGTGACAGCCCTTGGCTATACATAAATCCTGCGAGAAAAAATTTTCGGGGAATTAGTTAAATCGTCCGCGTAGATGATTTACTACCTTCGTTCTTCTTACATAAAAGCCTTCTAATAATTCATTCAGAACCAAGAGCCACAGAGGTGGCAAAGCACACCACCCTGAAATGTGCCCCATGTAGTTCTCTTAATCACTGACCCTCTACCATAGTTGCCAACTTGGTGCTTTAGGCACTAGATTTAGTGCTTTTTGAAAATTAAAACGCCAAAAAAATTATTTAGTACCTAGTGCCTTTTTTAGTGCTTTTTTCTGAACTAAAATTCCTCCGAGATAGGTA
This sequence comes from Rhagoletis pomonella, assembly GCF_013731165.1. Taxonomy (NCBI): domain Eukaryota; kingdom Metazoa; phylum Arthropoda; class Insecta; order Diptera; family Tephritidae; genus Rhagoletis; species Rhagoletis pomonella. The sequence goes on along the minus strand of NW_023458567.1, from coordinate 19,322,150 downwards.
AAACCTGAAATATTTAATGCTGTGGCAGCACTGAATTTACAAGAATCTACAAATTTGAATGCACTCAAATATAACCATGATTGATAAAAAGCTGAAGTTACAAACCCATCTTGTTGAATTCTATTCGCGTAAATTAAGTATTTCTTTTTTTCTTTTCTAATTATTTGTACAAATTTTGATTTTTTTACCACCTGAGTAAAAAACATCGTTTCTTGGTGCTGAATCCAAATCTGGCCGCACAATTGCTTAGCACTAGAATTTTGAGATATCCTAACCTTAAATTGCCAAAAACACGGTTCGATATTACGTCGTAAGTATGACTCATCATAGCATGTGTAGAAGCTATTCAATCGTTATGAGCGAACAATTTTGTGTATTGATTTATGTATGTATTCTTGTAAATATTGTTAATTTTTTGCTTTTGTTAAACACAAATTGTTATGAAAAAAGCATCTTTTGATTCAAAAAAATTTGGTGCTTTTAGTGTGATAAAACGCTTTTTTCCCAAGTTTTTGGCGCTTTTTGAAAATCAAAAGTTGGCAACACTGCCCTCTACATACTGCCGCATTTACTAATTTGCTCCTTAATATTTATTGAGTCTGTCAATGCCACTATTAATTGCTGGATACCATGTCTCTCCAGCGGCCTACTAATTGCTTATGACTTGAGGTTGTTGGACGCTCCCTCTACGACCTCAACGAAATTCAGACGTTTTTTTTTTAAATAGTATTGTGTAATTTAATTAAGTTAATTAAGTAATCGTATTTTGACGACCGCTATAGCCAACTCGGAAGTAACCAGATTCGATACCAGCTGAAGTCAGCAATTTTTTTGGACTATTGTCTCATAAAAAATCATCTAACGTTCGGATTCACTGCAAAACTTTACGTATCCCCAACAGTTAAAATTTAATAACAATATAGAAGTTCATGCAACTCAAAAAATATTTGAAGTCATATTGTCAAAATATAGTTTTTGCAGTATTTTTTTACATTCATTCTCACATATTTATCTACCTACATATTTATCTACCAAACGGGTCTAAATTTGTATCAAGAAAGGCTTCAACATGTTGTTGATCTTTGTTGTTCTGTTTTTTTTTGCAAACTATTTAGAGAAGGCGTGCAGTAACAAAAACAAACGTAAAATCAGCTGTATTTAGGTTGAAAACACGAACTCAAATTAGTACAAAGCGTAGGCGATG
>NW_023458567.1:19319454-19320846 GCF_013731165.1 Rhagoletis pomonella | reverse complement strand
TTTAGGTTGAAAACACGAACTCAAATTAGTACAAAGCGTAGGCGATGACTTCAAGCAAACAGCTGCTTGCAATTTGAAAATTTGTTTTTAGAGTTTTGTTGTAAGTTTTTTGTTTTATTTAAACACATGTACGAGGTATTTATAGAGTACTTACATACCCATATTCTTGTTCACATTTTAAGTACATATTTAGAATTGCTATTGTCTTTTGGCGCGACATAAAAATAAATAAAAAACTGATTATGTGAAGAACAAAGAAAAAAGCGCCAAAATTATTATTTATTATATAAATAGCTAATACGAACATGGGAATATAAAATTAAAAATAGTACATATTACAAACGGAGTGTAGGTGAATTAAAAAAATTTGTTATGATTGACATGATTCATATTCAAAATGAATTTAGCGTGAACATTTTGTACTCGCTAAGCTAGTCAAGTAAAGAAGAAATTTCTGAGATGTGCTCATCTCATTCTTCTCCAAACAAATGTGGAATCAGGTCTCAAATGCTGTTAAGTGTTACTGCGGTGGCTCCATCGGGTGGGCTCTGCTCAACACTTTTATCAAGAGTGAGAGTGGCCCTGCTTATGCACCTTTAGAAGCTAATTGAGCTGAAGTCCATGAGCAGCACGCACATTTTCGTTAGAACCACTATGCTTAGCCAGTCAGGAGATATTCGAGGGTGGTCTTTTCTGCCAATTTAACAGCCATACCGAGCTAGTATTTTCTTATCAATTTCGCATCATCAATGAACCGGAGTCCGGATTGAGATTTAGACATCTCATTAAATATTGAGTTCGCTTGTAAGTGTGACACTGGTGCAGCCACGACCGAAACATGTTCGGCAGGAGAAAGATTTTTAAAGCTACCGGTCCGCGAGCTAAGCTCTTTTAAGCTTACTGTACATTTCGTATAGCCGCGTGCCGAGTAAAAGCTCTCTCTGCACGTCGCTGGTTTATATTTACGTACGCATGCACAGAAAAAGCTCTCTCTGGTCATCGGAAGGTTTGCTTAAAACACGTTGCAGACATCATGCTTAAACTTGACCTTTATCACAGAATACAACTAGGACAAGTTTCGGAACACATCCATCGGTTGCTTAATTTTGACGCCGAAGTTTTCATAGATTGTGATGTGTATGTTCGTTGGGTTCATCGAATCATTGGAATGGAATTTTACGTCGTGGGTGTCAAGTTCGCCGCACAACTACTTTTTCGGGTTTGGACTGAATAGGCAATTGCGGGGAAAAGCTTTGGAACTTTCCGAGATTTATGGCCCTGTTCGCATGGGCTACGAACACGAAAGAAGACGAAATAGCAAACTTTTTCCTTCTTTCTGGTTATCAGGTTATCTGGTAAAAAATTTGTATTCTATAGTGTATTTTATTGTTG
>NW_023458567.1:19317994-19319354 GCF_013731165.1 Rhagoletis pomonella | reverse complement strand
TTTAGGTTGAAAACACGAACTCAAATTAGTACAAAGCGTAGGCGATGCTAGCAATTTGAAAATTTGTTTTTGGAGTTTTGTTGTAAGATTTTTTTTTTTAGTTAAACACATGTACGAAGGTACTTATAGAGTACTTAGTAAACGACATACCCATATTCTTGTTCACATTTTAAGTACATATTTAGAATTGCTATTGTCTTTTGGCGCGACATAAAAATAAATAAAAAACTGATTATGTGAAGAACAAAGAAAAAAGCGCCAAAATTATTATTTATTATATAAATAACTAATACGAACATGGGAATATAAAATTAAAAATAGTACATATTACAAACGGAGTGTAGGTGAATTAAAAAAATTTTTATGATTGACATGTATCCCAATTCAAAATGAATTTAGCGTGAACATTTTGTGCTCGCTAAGCTAGTCCAGTGCTCATCTCATTCTTCTCCAAACAAATGTGGAATCAGGTCCTAAATGCTGTTGAGTGTTACTGCGGTGGCTCCATCGGGTGGGCTCTGCCCAACACTTCTATCAAGAGTGAGAGTGGCCCTGCTTAGGCACCTTTAGAAGCTAATTGAGCCACTATGCTAACCCAGTCAGGAGATATTCGAGGGTGGTATTTTCTGCCAATTTAACAGCCATACCGAGCAAGTATTTTCTTATCAATTTCGCATCATCAATCAACCGGAGTGATGATTGCGATTTAGACATCTCAATAAATAATGAGTTCGCATGTAGGTGTCACACTGGTGCAGCCATGACCGAAACATGTTCGGCAGGAGAAAGATTTTTAAAGCTTTCCGTTGGGTTTATATCGGCCCGCGGGCAAAGCTCTTTTAAGCTTACTACACATTTTATATAGCCGCTTGCCGAGTAAAAGCTCTCTCTGCCCGCCGCTGGTTTATACGTACGCACGGACCGCAAAAGCTCGCTCTGGTCATCGGAAGGTTTGCTTAAAACACGTTGCAGACATCATGCTTAAACTTGACGTTTATCACAGAATGGAACTAAGACAAGTTCCGGAACACATCCATCCGTTGCTTAAGTTTGACGCCGAAGTTTTCATAGATTGTGATGTGTATGTTCGTTGGGCTCATCGAATCATTGAAAGGGAATTTTACGTCGTGGGTGTCAAGCTCTGCGCGCAACTACGTTTTGGGGTTTGGACTGAATAGGCAATTGCACGGAAAAGCTTTGGATCTTTCCGAGATTTATGGTCCTGTTCGCATGTGATACGAACACGAAAGAAGACGAAATGGCAAACTTTTCCTTTCTTTCTGGTTATCAGGTTATCTGGTAAAAAATTGTTCTTCTATAGTGTATTTTATTGTTGTAGACTGAATAAAAAATATAACAA
>NW_023458567.1:19305346-19317894 GCF_013731165.1 Rhagoletis pomonella | reverse complement strand
GTGTAATAGTTTTTGCTTGCCACTTAAGCATTGCATTGTTTTTTCTTTTTTTTTTGTTACTGTTGTTGCTATCACCACAATTCTTATTGCTGTTGCCTATATTTTCGACAAGTTTTTGTTTTCGTTTTGTTTTATCCTATACTTCCCTCGTTTATTTTTGCATCTCTGGGCGTCTACGAGCACGAAAAGGCCTTGTGGCAATTATTGTTATTAGTTGTGGCTAGTAAGTAGCATGTCGACCGTTTGCTTCACATCAAGAAACTACCAGCTACTCGCCTACACACATACATACATACACCTATTCCCTCACCCATCATCGCCGGCGAACAAACCAAACAAATTTGAACTCAACAAAAATCATAAATCACTGTCTCCTCCATTATTTAATCGTTTTCATTTTTGATGCAATAAGCAACTATGTAACTATTTTTTTATTATTCTTACGGTTGTTATTGTTTGAAGATCACGCCCTCCAATAACTGCCATTTCAGCCAAAGTACAATCGACTCCACTTAAATGCGGAATGGATTTCCAATGAGTGAACTAATATGGGGCGGTTACCTAATAACTAGTATTCGGTACAATTAATAAATTTGAAAATTGTCGTGAGTCTGATATTCTTGCTGAAACGAAATGTATTGTAAAGCCATTAAAAAGTTAGACGCTAAATGGCGTGATTTTAGGTCAAAGGTCGTTGGTATTTCAGAACTGATCCAGCCTCTCACTCGATGCATTGTGTGGCAAAGTGAGCGGTAAAGATGACTCATAATTATCATAAAACTAGTAGCAGTCTTTGTGAGCTTTGTTGCTAATGATCTTGGGCTGTACTTTAAATAATTCATTACTGAATGTGTACCTACATGGGTATGCATGTAACGTAGTAACTTTTAAAAAATTGGCAACCCCACTAAAAAAATTAAAGCTTATTGCACATCCAAAGACCATTTTTTTCACTAAGTACCTTGTTTTTAGCTCAACGAACGGTGAAGATCTAATATTTTTAATAAGGGTGCAACCCAAAAATAACACATTACCGAACATCTAGAGGCCAATCCCTTTCATTTGACACCTCATTTTTCGTATTCCAACCGACAGCCCATATATAATTATTTTTCGTAAATGTGGAAACCCTTTTCGAAAAAATAAAACCTTAATCAACATCTGAACGCCAAGCCCTTCCTTTTTTATGAATGAACTGTGCAAATCTGATGTAATTAAAAAAATATGCCTTCACGTATTATATGTAAGGTGGTAATCCTTAAATAGGTGGCAACCCCACTAAAAAAATAATGCTTATTGCACATCCGGAGACCATATCCTTTCACTTGGTATCTCATTTTTTAGTTCAACGAACGGTGAAGATCTCATAATATGAAAAAGTGGCAACCCTACTCAAACAATAATACATTATTGAACATACAGAGGCCAAGCCCTTTTATTTGACAACGCACTTTTTGTAATTTAACGAGCGGATATTATAAGTTTTTAGACAGGTGGCAACCTTTTTAAATTCTAAGTACTAAAGGTAATACCCCTCGATACGGATTATTTTACGTGGTCAAAAAATCTGGACTTTGTTTTATGCTACGTAAGGTTAAGATAGCAGTTTTAAATAGATGGCAACCCTACTAAAAAATGAAAGATTTTGTAAATGCAAAGGCCATACACTTTCATTTGGTATCCAATTTTTTATCCAACGAACGGTGAATGTCTTATAGTTTTTAAACAGGTGGCAACCTTACTCAGAAAAATAATTCCTTTATTGCACATCTAGAAGCTAAGTTTTTTCATTTGACAGTGACGGAGAATAACTTATTATAATTTAATATAGTAGTTTTCTTGTGGCAACTCAAAAAAATACAACATTACTGCTTTTCTAGATGCCAATCCTTATCATTTGGCACCTCATTTTGTTTAATCCAAAGAACGGTGCTGACCCTATACAAATACTTATGGTAACTCTCCTATTGATACAGAGTATATTAGAGAAAACATAATCCAAATCCGTTCAGTAATTTTCGAGATTATCGCGTACAAAGAATCTTGACTTTCCTTTACACTATGTATATAAAGATATAGATAGTAACGTGCACATTTTGGGTTCTGTGATCTCCGGTCGTTGTCTACAACAGAAGGCAGCTGCGAGCTTGCCGCTTGTCAGCGGCCCAATAAGTAAGACTGGTTTATTTCTGCAAGAATCGCTGGGACTCCTTTCAATCTAATAAGCCAAACCTGAGAAAAATGAAAGTGTTCCGCAAATCCTAGTTGGTAGTAGGATTGAGGGTGCGTTTCGATAAGCCTGCTATGTGGTCGAGATTTTTGCCGATGCTTGTTTTGGAAGTCATGGAGCCTTAAGGCCGCTTCTATAAAAAAAATAAATATTTACCACTCGCATTTTTCTTAATTGTTTGGTCGGGCTTCCTAGAGCGTTTCGTTGTAGTCACATAAATGGAGGTACTCCATATCGATACCTGAGTGGAAGACCGACCTATCTCGGCAGTCAGTTCGAAAACGTCCTATCTCAGAAAACTTTTCAAATCGCCCTATTTCAGAATTTGGTTCAAAAACGGCCTATCTCAGCGGAAAATATATTCAAAATACATATTTTGAGATAGGGCGTTTTCGAATCGTTAGCTGAGATAGGGCGTTTTTAATCAAATTCTAAAATAGGCCGTTTTGGAAAAGTTTTATGAGATAGGGCATTTTTTAACTGGCTGTCGAGATAGGTCGACCCTCCACAAAGTTGTCGATAAGTAGTCATTCACAACTTTTTCAAAACAGGAATAACTTGAAGGATTGCCATTGCTTGTCTAGGGATGTTACCTGCACCAAAGCTCCAATGCTTGAACTTGGGTTTAACCTTACAGCACCTACAAAAAACAACACAAAATGTATCCGAATGTTAAGTGATTCCCCGGTTTCTGTGTAACATTTGAGCTTCCTTTTTTGAGCGCGAATTCCTAACCAGAATGATGCTCGAATTTTTGATATTGAACTAGATTGCTGTCATTTGCTTACCCGAGTATATGAAATTTCTGCGAGTTACAATAGGTGTTCATTGATTTTCACATTTTTTACTTATTTTTAACCCTCGTCAGAATTTTTTCATCTCACAAATATGATAAATGTTCAAACTAAAGACTTCTTAAGACTCTTTCGTTTGACATCCATATTTTAATATTTCTTGCAACTTCGACTTTTGAAGCAGGTGGCAACCATATTCAAAATATTTTCGAACTACGAAACTCTTAAGCCTCCTTCGTCTGTCAACCATATCGTGATAGATATTTCAATTACCTAATTCCATTTCTTAAAGTACAACTTCATTTTTTTATCAGGGGGCGATCCTCCTGCATTTACTTACTTAACAAATCCTTTTCTAAACCATTTCCATTCATACCCAGATTGCAATAATTAATTTAAATTATAAAATAATTTGACTTTTGTTTAATTTTTAAACAGGTGGCAACCCTCTGCATAACCAAAGCATATTGCACAGGTAGTAGTAGTAGATCAGCTGATTTTATTATTTTTCAAATTATTTGGTGTCTAAAATGAAAAATATTTTTAATTTTTTTTTACAAAAATGCTACATTGTCGAAATATATTTGCATGTTAACCTTTTTTCATACAAAAGAAGCGATTGAAAATCAGTTTTTGGTAGGTCCGCCTAACTCATGGGCCCAAACGTTGATTACTGGGACTTGCAAAGGATGGACGAAGCCTCTGGAGGCAAACAAATTTACCAAGAAAGAATGTTGCAGCAATTTTTATTTATTTAATTTGAAATTTTATTATTTAAATTTTTGTTTGCAGTTATTTCACATGGAACACTTTGGCCTTAAAAAAATAAAATACTTTTTTGACACTTTTGAGACCAGAAGCAACAACAAAATACACGTGAATGTTGTTTTTGCTCTAATGCTAATACCTGTTTAATATGCCTTGGTTCAAACTGAATACTTCTTTTTGCTACCCGGGCCCGTGACGAACTCACGAAGAATTTGGAATTACATTTCGAGACATTTGAAAGAAGAAAAGGTATAATTTAATTATTTTAATCCTTTTACAGTCAATTTCACGAAAGCAATTTAGGTGAAAATTTGTTTTTTATTTTTTGAATTTTATATGGAAATTGGCATAAAATAAAAAATCATTTTCCATTTAACTTGCTGGTGAAGCTGGCTGTTAATGCCGTTTTCTCAAGTAGGTTTTAAAATTACCTGCCCTTCAAACACAAATTTTCAGGCCAAAATTTACATATTAATAAACCTAAACGATGAAAAAACTATTGCAAGTCATATATTTTAAATTTTGTGTATTTTCATAGCTCTTAAAATCGAATTTTTGTGGCATATATTGCGGCGCACTAGAAATGACAACGGCGATGAGCTAAGTTTAGTGACTCTGTTAGAATAGAGGGGTTAATCAAATTTATGAATGCATATTTCTGCGTTAAATTATATGTATACATGTAGTGGCGAATAATCGATATTCAAACCAAATAATTTTTTTTTTGTCTTAATCAAGAAAAAATCAATTGGTGTTACGCAACATCTTGGATTCTGCATCTTAATTAATTGTCTATTGAAAAATATTTTGAAGATGAAGTCCTACTCACACATAATTATCGGCTATTAAAGCATAGCAAGTCGTTATGAGTTGTGAAATGCGGCGGATGATGCCATAAAGATTTATTGAATTGAGCGAAAAGTGTCAAAATATGAAGCACTTGAAGAGCTAACTATTTAAGAGCCGCAACAGGTTTTAGCTATTTTAATATTTTCGACTGCAAGTATATTCTTACTTAGGTACTTACATATGTATCTTTGATAGTGTTGTGCGATGACTTTGCATTAATCTTGTGCTGTAAATATACATTTTTGTTCGCGTTTTTATTATCATATCTCTTGTTATAAATTTCGCTTGAGGCCAAAAACGCTCGAGGTTAAACATTGCTTATATAGATACATATTTAAAGATTTACGATAAATTGATTGAAAAGAAAGATAAATACTATAAAGATGTAAGCATGTTTTGATTTGCGAATACCTACGCCATGTAACGAAATAATTGACCTTTAGGCTTTTAAATCATATACATATAGGGTATTCACAAGATGTGTTAACCGTCGTAAAATCTTACGCTTAACATTTTCATATGTAAAATAAAAGCTAAAATGGTGTTAGTGGGGCAAATTATATATTTTTCATCAATTTAAAAACATTTCGGTGTAGCTAGAAATCCTCTAAACCTACTTTAATCATGAAAAAAAATGTTAAGCTTAAGATTTTACGACGGTTGACACGTCTTGTGAATCCGCTAATAGTTTCTTTCACTTCTCTTATCTTACCTTCAACCTCACTCAGAAAAAAACTTGAAGCCACCCAGCAGCTGTGAAGCTACTTACTAAGTAGATGCCTGCCAGCTTTGTTCCATTCTCAGTCCCACAGTTGTCAGTATAAACTGATTTTAGCAAGCGGCTCCGTAGGTTGTGATACATAGCTTTCTTGTATAGAAGCACTATCCACCTCTAGGGAATATAACGGAATGGAGTGGAAATAGGCCAGAAAACCCAAAAAGATTCTTCGAGAACTTAGGCCTATCGGACCCAGACAAAAATAATAAAAATATAAGAAAAAACAACAGGGACTGTGTAGTCGTTACTCCTCTGCGAACTTACCAGACTATTCAATGAAAATTTGTAATTTGTAATTTGTGCAACTCGGCGCATAGGCGATGATACAATAAGTATGTATGTGTTACACATCGGTTGCGTAATGTAATCAGTCCTATTAAGGTTCGTACCTTTTCCAGGCGCACTTAATTTTTTTTTACAGTTGTCAGTATTGAACCCTATGTTCTTATGAGCATTATTCATGAAATACCTGTTGAATCTGACAGCTTCCGCTTTTCTTAGTTCGACAATTGCCTTCGCTCCAAAGAACTATAGCTCACCATTTCATCAGCTAGCTCGCTGCTTTATACAACTCAGTATCACGATGTCTTCAAGTATGTTCCACTTTGCAAAAGAGTTCGGCCTCAGCTTGTGTACCTGTATTCCTGGATAATTCCTGAAAACATAAGAGTAGTTTTCAGGACTTTAAGAGCCATTAGTGATTCTGATATTGCCAATTGTTCAGTTTGCTACTTTTACTATTCCAGAAAAAACATCTGAGGTTTTCCTACAACGCTAGCCAAGCCATTTAAATTTGCAGTCTTGATATAAAAGGTTTTACCGAGTTCGACGAGAGGGGATCTGGATTACACGCAGCTAAACTGAGCGCACCCTGAAGCATCGGAGAAAACAGCCATCTCCTTCATTCTCGTACATGCCTCTGGCTGTAATCGTTTCACCTTCTCTGTCATTGCTCGAAATTAGCTGTAAATAAATAATAATTTCTTTCATAACTTTTTTTGATGAGTTCCATGCGGTTTTAAGGAGGATAGTAAAAACTAAAAATCACGTACGGTTTGTTTGTGCAATCCCATCAAATACTACCGCCATACCTAAGCTTAGATGCCTTAATAGGGAACGTCTTATGGAGCTTCGTTAATCGTGAAGCACCGCCCGGCGCTATTTGAGACCAAACGAGATTTTAGACAAGGCGACCCAATCCCATTCAACTTCTTCAAATCGATGCTGGAAAGTGTAATAGGGCCTGCCCATCTGACTTGCAGGTAAACCATATACAAGGTGCTGTTGGCGTATGCAAGTGAATGTTTTGAGACATCGCTTATATCGGTTAAAAATTCGATGTTTGCCATCGATGTTTAAAATTTTCTAACAACGCTAAATGGACGATACATCGATGCCAGTTTTTAACGATGTTTTAAACATCGACTCTAATGTGATTCTCAGAGTTGTCTTAGATTCAACTACCTATTATGTTACTAAAAAATGTTTATTAATCATGAATTTTATGATTCCTTCTTTGGGGGAACATTCAGAAATTTCAAATTTAGCTTCCAGTTTTGACTAACCATTAAAAAAGTAACCGCTAGAGTTTCAATAAAATCAGACCTTGGAACTTTGGCCTCCAGTGACCTTGAAATGGAATGGAATGGAATTGTGGGTGACCGGAAAAACAATATTCCCATTGTACTTAAGGCATAAGGAGATAATTTAGAGAATAGGAATACAGTATTCCCCGATTAATTGCACTTAAAAAATTTCACAATTTTTGGTTCAATTAACCGGGGAATAAATTAACCAATACTCGTTTAATTGAACAGTTCGTTCAATTACAGAAATCCCGCTAAATTGAACAAACTTATCATTTAAGAGAAAATGCATGTGTGCATTTTAAATTCAATGATATTTATATAGTTTAAACTTTAAACGAAAAAATATAAGGAATACAAATAATTTGTATTTGTTATTGTTCGTACGTAAGTATGTATACTTGTCCTCACATTTTAAGAGATAATTGTTATAAAAAGATTATATAAACGTAAGGAACAATTAACCGTATGTTTTTAACCAATTATACGGGGAAACCAATTAACCGGGTTCAATTATGCGGGAAAATTTAAATGGATTTTTTATACAATATTCTTTTTTTAACCATGAGGTAATTTAAATAAGCGGGGAAATCAATTAAACGGGGGACAATAAAGCGGGGAATACTGTGTATAGGAAGGGTGGGAATTCATTGTACCTCTGCAAACTTACCAGACTTTTATGAATGTTAGCAGTTTGTTGAGGGAAAGAGAATATAGTTCGTCCATTATCAATACATCCAACCCAAAACTGTACCAACTAAGTCTGGCGAAGGCCGGAGAGCGGCAGCGAAAATGTTCTGTACTATCCTCATGTTCCAAACAAGATGTACTTTGCGGATCGTCGATGAAGCCTATGCTGATCATATGTCGTCCCAATGGATTGTTCCCCGCAATCAGTACCACCAGGGCTCTGTCTGAGAAGGAATTGTGCTACCACTTTCAACAACTACTTAACCAATTGTAAATTATCGGAAACCATCGATTTATCGATGTTTTGCTGACTACGTATTTTTGCATCGATGTTCATTTCTCCAATATATCGAAACATCGACGTCACTCCGAAAAGTTTGCATCCCTACATTCAGATCGTCTGCCTCAAGACCAGTGAAGCGAATAGTAACTCCTACCAACAGGTGCTTCTTTGACCTCAGTAGGCAATTTAAAAGTATAGCAAGCCTTTTTATACGGCGAAGAAAAGTGAACCCCTGTCGAACGAAGATAAGAAAGCTTTGGGAACTTTTGCTGCACAATGACAGAACCAAGTTCGGAAGTACATACAGAAGTATCTACACTTGGTGTGAACAATTTCCGTAACTTTGAGAAGTAGACAGGTATTTTGGTGAAGTCTTTCGGTCTAGTATGCATGTAGATATGTATGTAAGCCTGGGCGAATCTCCACTTGTGCGTAGTTCATTTATCATTAAACACAAGCAATCTATCAAACAAATACGAGTACGTGGTTACTGGAAGATAAAAATCGCATGCAGGTACATTTATAAATGTTTCCTTTTTTTTTTGTTTGCTCTTTGTTTGGTCACGGATTTTGCAAGCGTCGCCGGCGCGATACGCATCGATCAGCAGTCGCGAATGGCGGCGACCCAGTGCGCCACAATGCGGTAAGCAGTGATTGGCAATTTAAAATGGCATATCGACCATACAAATAGGCAAATATGTATACAAACATATGAGTACATGAACGTCCAGTGCAAAAAAAAACAACAACGCACTGGAAAAGTAACCTCAAATACAAACAATACCTGCAGGCTAGCTGGAATTGTGGCCCCATAGCCATCATGACGACAAGGCCCCAACGAAGTCAGCGCGACTCACGTTCGAGATAACGCATCGAAACATGCTGATTTATGGCTTGAAAATGCCGCATCGCTACAACGGCGCATTGCCACATCGAAATAACAGTGCAACGCGCGCCTAGCTGTCACACATTTAGGTGGACGCTTGCACCTTAAACCCCTTCTTTACTCAGTGGTTGAGGCGCTTTGAAGCGGTCTATGGGTACGGTTGTACATATATCATCAGCGTATTGTTTTGTTGTTGTTGGTATGTTGCCTATGCTCTCATTTGCTTAAGTGCATTTGGCGTTTGTCAATCTAATTTTTATTTTCTTTATTTTTATTTTTTTCTTTACCTGCAATCCATTGCTGTCAATCGCTTTATTGATATTTTGCATCGTTTACCCGCGATTGCATTACATTTGACATTATGAGCACACACACCACAAATACCTGATAAATCATTACACTTCGGTCAAATATTTACTTAACTCTGCTCAGCTGGAAATTGTGTGGAAAGAGTGAGACAACTCAGCAAATCAATACAAAATCAATCGCTCACTTCAGATTTACTAAAGTGGTCTGGTGGTTCATACTTCCATGTAAATTTAAAGGGTGGTTCATATACACTTTATCAGAAAATAAGTTATTTAAATTGTATTATGATTTTAGGTATGCGAGCGCAAAAGTAGCTAATTGTTAGTTAAAGGACCGTAAGCTATAGTCGTATCCTTTCAAGACGTAATTACTGTTTTGGATTCAACAGAAAGAAAGTTATTTCCTAACTTAAAATTGTTCTTTTTCGCAAGTCTAAAACTTGCAAGCTTAGAAAGTTTTTTCTAATAACGGTGGCCCATCCGCAGGTAATGGAATAATTCCGAATGTAGTTCTGCCATGAAAAACAGCCTCTCATAAAAATATTAGGTCGTACCATATGGGTTCCTTTTAGACAAGTAAAATCTTCTGATAGGACTGAGAAGAAGCTCCTTAAACCGCCTGCAGTCCTACCTTTTAGACAGAAACTTCTGTCACTTTCCTGTCTGGAAAATGACATTGGGAATGCCTTGCTAAGTCAAAAAGTTAGCCATGCTATTTTCTGAAGTTTCGCCTGGAACTAAATTGATTTGAAAGTAATCCAATGCAATCGAGGGAGAGACTAGGTATTCAGAATAGATATTTAACTCTTAAAATAATTGGTATTATACTAAGTACATAATATGCAACCTAATGACATGCCTTCTTTATATGAACTTGCTGCAAAAATCCGGTTGTCTGGACGGAGAGCTTTTAGCAAAACACTCCTCCTTCAACTCTGCCATCCAACATCGAACGATTCGCGAGTATACATTTGTCAGAGAGAACAAGTGGCATGCCGACGATAAAGGGATGCTCAAGGAGGCATAGTATTTTTAAGCCGCATTGTTACTCTCCTCATTTCGTCCAGGAGAAGGACGTGGGCTATGTCTTTACATATACATTGGTCTGCGTTCTTCTGCCGCCATTCAAAAGAACAAACAACTTCTCGCGCCATACCTCAAGTGTACTCAGGGAGTTTGTTAAGAGATTTTCATTTTCGGTTTTGCAAGGCCCAGCGTCGTACTGCCTTTGTCTAATTTTGTGATAGAACTTTCGAGCTGCGTTACTGCCTGCCAATATTTCTAGCTCTTCGCGCTCACAAATTCTATCACACGTTTCATACTTTCGAATGGCCGTCTCTCCTACGTCCTCCTTTTTTTCTCGGTATCGCTCAATTTTCGAACGCGCAGAAGTTGGTTGCTGCCTTCTTATAAAAATTTCTTATATGGATGAGGATGGTGGAAGATGGAATTGTACTGTTATTTGCTATTTGTATCTGGGCATGAACAGTTGCTGTCAAGGAAACTGGAAAAATTACTGATTCATGAAAGAACTTGTATTTGAATCACCTTGTTATTCACTGCTACTTCTTCTGACACTCATTTTCCATCATTTTTATTAACCGTTCATCGTAACTAAGTAGTGCCTTAGAGTTGACATAAGCAAATCAGTAAATACATATCTTACTTAATACTTGAGAATATTTAATTTCATGACTGTTTTTCTTTTTATCTTCTTCATATTTTGCCCTTTCAATTATTGTGTGTTCTCGCAGCGATCTTAATTTTTAATCCACTTGAGGCGATTTAGCTCTTGCTTTGTCGTTACCGGAACGCCGCCGATGCTGGCATTCAAGTGGCTTGAGTTGTTGAACTTCAGTTTCGGTAGTTTAGAGCAAAGTTGATTTTAGGACCGCTGTTGATTTAATTCTGTACTGCCTTTTCAGAGCACCACGTGCAGTATTTTCTCAGATAATATTGCTTTAATGAGTGTATAAATTGGAGTATTGATGAATTGCTTAAGATAACTCTTGGGTTGCTGTGTTGTTATAGTGGCTTTGAATGCTTGCCGGGCGCATATTTTCACACGATCGTTTTTTGTAGACTTGTAAACGGAAGATGGTGATGGATGTTTTCAAGCCTAAGTTGATATGTTTACTTACCCTAATTATTCACAGGCATGATATTTCTGAAATTTCATAATGACGAAGATATAAAGAAAATAAAAAAAGCACGGCCTTAAAGGTAGGTTATTGATTTGGAATGGGAGAAAAACGGTAAGCAGCTCTTCTTATCAATGCGAGTACTAGTTCCCGTTAGCCGTTCAGGCTAAGGGCAGATAGTAGCAAGCTGATGATGGGTTGGTTCCTTCTCAGACTCAGCCAAGAACATTTGGTCAACCAAATGTAATGTCATCTTGCGTCTAATATCGAAGTTGCTTGGACCTGATCTGATTCACCTGGAAGCAAATAGAATAGCTGAAGGTGTTCTGACGCGACTGAGAGGCAGGTCAATCATTCGCCGGCTGATTTTGTACCCAAGGCAAGGGAGCCTAAAAATCGATTGGCATTTAGCTATCGGCTTAGATATTGACTACCGGACTGCCTCTTTAATACATATCAACTACCTTGGGCTAAGTTGGTCTAACTATGAACTGTCCACTCATTGACAGCCCTCGGCCGCATCTTCAGTGTAATTTAGAAGATCACGCGACCTTTTTCTTAGACAAAACCGGCGCTAAACCAGTGGGTTCTTTCATAATCAAGTCCTCTTCGCCGTACATCATAGGAAACGCGTGCAAGTGTTTGACATTTTAAAGTTAATTTTACTACATTTCAACATACATACTGAAACCTGCTCGATTCGCTAACCTTGATTATAATCCGACAGTCGATAAAATTTGTTCTTTCTTGCAGCCTTGTAGGTAATACGAATATCACTTTGTACATGCATTTATAGTCCCGTCATTAGACTATTTTAATATGATTTCATGCAACATTCATAATCAACTTGCTGCAACAGCCCATTCGTAGACATACTCGCACTTACACAAGCATGCACTTTCCATCCGGCACCGAATGTGCTGAAATTTCATAGTCCAACATTCTTGCGTAACATGGTCGCTCTGTTGCGCTCTAATCAACACTCAATTCATGGCTTACCAGCCACAGAGCAACGCCGGCGGCAGTGTTCGCACACGTCGTACCCGCGCCCGCGGTCCAAAGTAGTCCAGCCGGCAAGTCAAAGCACGGGCGGACGGCATGCCGGCTGCTATCCTCTGAGTAAACAATTTTTCATGCGCTGCTTTTGACCTTCTTTTAATCAATCAAGCTTGAAGTAACTGTAAATTTCAGTACCAAAACATAATAAAACCAACAAACGAGGTCTACGAAAAAAA
>NW_023458567.1:19291066-19305246 GCF_013731165.1 Rhagoletis pomonella | reverse complement strand
TGTTTCCCATGAATTTTCTTGTTGTGTGTTTGCAATTTATGCAATCCATGCAATCCGTGCTACGTGCAATGGCTTTGCAAGATTTGGAGAATACCCCTAGTGTTTTTTTCCTTTTTCAATAATCAAACATATTCACACCAATCGGTGTGCTGAAAATGACTCAACTCCGACTCATCGATTGCATATGAGTACTTTGTGTACTCTCATTCTTTAGCCTAATACTGTTGGAACAGCGGTTATGGGCCGTTGAGCAAGCGATGGATTTTAAAGGCGATCTGGTTGCGCCACAACGAGCGCCACGTGTGCGCATAAAGACCCGTCGTCCACCACAACAGGGTAATATTGTATCACTACAATCGCCGGGTGACTTACGCACTGAAAAGTTAAAGAAAGCTAATGAAATCATACAAATTTCGAAGGGGATTTTTAAAGTTCCCTCAGCGATGGGTGAGAAAATAGCTTGGGAAGATTCCCAGTTGATCGGGCGCGATGCTAAGCGCGGGATTGGGTGAACACTGCGTACCTGCTTACATATCCGATAAGCATCAGAAGTAGGGATGTTGCGATTGTGGAATTTTAAAAGGTAACGTCCGCGAATGCGGATGTCATGTATTTTTAAGAAAAAATTTAGGTGGGTAAATTAGGTGATTTAGGTAAAAAAAAATCGAAAGGTTAGTCATTTTTAATAATGTTTTTTTTTATTACTTGAAGTTAAAAATTGGAACATTGTATCTAATGAAAACTTTTTAAAGAGTCGTAAATCAAACCTGTGCCGCTAAATACCTACTCGCTTGAGGCGACAAACTTGAAAAACTTGAAACTTGACAAAATTGTAAATTCTTTTTGATTGACTCTGCATCAGTTGATATCGTAAAGCTACTTAAGTCCTCTTTCATTTGTGACCAAACTTGTTTAATTTGGATAAGCGCCTTGTTTATTATTCAGAAAGAATGTTTATTTCGGAATAAAAAATATTAACCCAAGTTTAACTCGTAAAAAAAATAACTGTAATTTTCTGTCCCTTCAATATTCGCATTCGCAAGATATCGCATTGATGCGAGTGTTAAAATTAATGCGGAAGCTCCGCGGTTGCGAATGCGAATACGAATATTCGCAACAACCCTGTTGTTAGTAAAATAATTTAATTCAGCATTTAATGATTATTATACAATTTTTATTTTTTCACTTAAAAATAATAATTATTATTGAGATTTATTTTTCCTTCAACGGAAATAATTGTTACTTGATTTTTATTTTTTCGACCACAAATAAGGATTATTTTATGATTTTTATTTTTTTCGACCAGAAAAAATAATTGTTAAATAATTATTATTGAGCCCATACAGACGCAACCTACTGAAATTTTGACTTGGAAATGTCAAGGGTGTCGCTACCTCTGAAAATAAGGCGTCGGAAATCACGCCGGTATAGTTTTTATCATTCTTAAGTGAAAAAATAAAACTAAATAATAATTATTATTTGTGAGCGAAAAAATCAAAATTAGCCATTCCTTTATGGGTGTAAAAATAAAACTCGAAAAATAAACGGAGAAATGGTTAAACTCGACAAATAAAATTCATTGTAAACTACAGTGGGACGTACGAACACAAATATGCGAGCATAGATAAAATTGTTTTACGACGATTACAATTTGTTGATTTTTTTGTTCAAATTTAAAAAATTATGATTATTTTCCGCCCCTAGTTTCAATTCTTTGCTCTCGTTCAATCTTTGATATCGTTCAATAGCTCGCTACCGGGCTTAAGGGATTCAGCGTAAGTATGTGGATCAATTTGGTTGGTTTTTATAAAAAGTTTTTACTTAAAAAAAAAAAAATAAGCAAAATGTACGAATGCAACGAACTACTAAATCAATTCGGTCAATATATCGTACAAATGCTGGGTAAGGTTGTTAGCCTCATATGGTGTTGTACATAACTATGTAGATACATGATACATGCAACTCTGCAGGCTGTGCATCGCGGACATATTTTGTATCCCAAAAATGGAGTAGTCAGTTATCTATTTATTGCAATAAATAGAAATTTTTTAAACATTTTATCGCACAACCAGATTAATATGTGTTTCAGGTTGAAATAATATCCCTGAAGACTAGGTATTTTTTTGATAAAAGAGAATCAACATAAAAATATAAAAAATCAAAAACAAATTTATTTAAGTTTGAAGTAATGTTTTTGAAACCACTTCAAGGTTTATCACACACAATGTAATGGAGGTTAAGCCAATTTTGATAAAAGAGGATCAGCATAAAAAAATTTAAGTAAATATTTTTTAACAAAAAATTAAAATTAAAAATATATTAAAACTACAAGAAAAAACATTAAAAATAAAAACATACAAACTATACACGAGTATGTACATACAATAAATTTGCATTTGCTAATTTAAGTCAACTGCTCCATGCAAATTTGAATTTCAGTGACGAATAAATCTGAACAGGTATCACAATATTCATTATTTTTCATCATATTGCAACTACATACATAGTTAAGAATAGAAATGTGATTTCAGCTGAAAATGTGATTTTTTTGACCGAAGAAGCCAAACCAAAAATACCATATAACTCCTTTCCCTGACTTTGTACGGTATATCGTACAAATTCCAATAGACCGTAGACCACGCCCAAACAATAAAATTGTATTTTATTTTATTATTAATTTATATCAAATAATAGTTGTGAAAAATTGAGATTTGATTTTTTTTTGATGACTAGTTTAGCAATCGGTAACAAAGGGTTAAAGCCATTTACACAGCACTTGAATGAAGCTATATCTTCAGCGTCAAAGTCCTCCAGATATTTGAAGAGCATTTTCCACTTCCTCTTTTTCAACTTTACATCCTTTATAAAACTCGTTATGCGGACTCTAAACCTGCAGCCAAAAGCAGAGTGTCCTGTTAGTGTATAAATACACTGAAAAAGCTCAGTACGTTTCGTTCATCGAGCGGAATTTTAAACACCTCTAAGATGCTGCGCTTGGAAGTCTAATGTAGTTCATTGTCTGTTTATGATCAGAATATAAGCAGTACTACAGAATACTACTATTCCGTTTCTACGATTGCATAATTCGTTTAAGCTCGAGCCGTTTACCCTATGATGTCCGAAGAGTTCCAATGTATGAGGCTTGTTCGAGTTTCCATGTTCTATTGAAAATTTTTCTATGAACAGCTTTGGAAGGATTTTATAAAATCTATAAAAACCAGAGTGTCCAGATTTGGCGATTCCGCCCCAATTTGGCGATTTTTTTGACTATTTGCGCGTAAAAATTCAGGAAATCGCCATTGGCGATTTTTGGCGATTTTTTCCTTCAAATAAATTTTTCCCAATTATAATAATATACAAAAGTTAGTTTTCCACGATAATTTTACAGAAGAGGCTAGTGAACTGCGTGATAAACTTGACTTAAGAAGCATATTGAAATACTCAAAAATTTTTAATCACCCTAATCGAAGAACTTTTGAAACGATTACCTAGTCAATTAAATACTTTTAAAAAAGGTTTGATTTTGTCACCAGAAAAGTGTGTGAATCACAAGAGGGCGAGTTTCAGGGACCTGCGAATTCACTATTTGACTTTGAAGGAAAGAAAAGCAGCGGAAACTGAATATTTAAATCTTCTAACTTTTTTGGATAATTGCTTACGGAGTGAAAACCGTAACAGACAATAAAATGTTTGGACATATGTATAAGTAAATCTATATATAAATACGCTAACATAAATTTTGTCTCCGTTCGTTTGGCGATTCTACCGAACCGATTTCAAAACCAAGAACACCGTTGGAAAGGCATTTTTCCGTAGATGAGCAGAGTGGTTTCACAATTGGTTGAAAATTACGGCCAAAACCGTCGTTTAAAAATTTTCGAATTGTGTATAGATGTTGCTGCAACATGTTCCATTTGACATGTTTCGCCTGTTGTTTCACTACACATTTGAAATTAAGCTTTGAAATAAATATAAATATGAAGATGAAGAAATAAATGATAACGATGAAGTCAAAAAAAAGAGTACAAAAGTGAAGATAAAGGCGAAAATGGAGACAATGACAGATACATAAGAATTAGTATGAATTGAAGTGAAACTTCTTTAGCGGCAGTTGGTTGGTTGGGAGTAAATTGCCGAATTCAAGGGGAATAATGCACATGGAAATGGTTCTCAGTGGTTTAGCGGTTTGAGAATAAAAACAAAAACAAAGATGCCTAGAGGTACAGGCAAAAACGAAGATAAAAGTAAATTTAAACACTTTATGGTAAAGGTGAAGAGGAATATGCAAAAATAAAGATAAATATGAAGAAAAGGATGAGGATGAAGATCGATATTGTTATCGATATAAAACCCGATATTTTTATCGATATAATAATCGATATTGCTATCGATCAAATAATCGATGTTGTTATCGATACTGTTATTGATTAAATAACCGCTATTGTAATCGATATAATAATCTATATTGTTATCGATGCAATAATGGATATTGTTATCGGTATAATAATTGATTAAAGAATTGATTTTGTTACCGATTTAGTAATTTATATTGTTAATCGATATTGATGATTGTTATTGATATTGTTATATTTATCGATGAATTAATCGATTTTGCAATCGTTGTATTTTTCTATATGTTTATGGATATTGTCATCGGTATTTTTATCGACACAGTTATCAACAGGGTTATCGATATAATAATCGGAACATGGAATGTGATCACATTAAATGACATCACATCACATTATATCACATGATATGAAGAGACATCACATGATATTACATCACATAATATGATATCACATCAAACGATATCACGTGACATGACATCATATCATATGACATCACATTATATGGCATGACATCACATGACTTGACATCACATGATATGACATCGTATGACATGACATGGCATTACATGACGTGGCATCACATGATATGACATCATATGGTATGACACCATATGACATGATATCAGAGGATATGACAACACATGACATAGAATGTCATCTATCACATCACATAAAATCACGTCACATCTTATCATCGCACCTCTTCTCATCTACGTGAATAGAAAAAGAAAAGGATATAAGCAAAGATGTGAAAGATAAAAACAAAGATGAAGACCAAGGTAAAGTTACCGATTTCAAAACCAGAAACACCGTTGGATAGTAATTTTCTGTAGATGAGGAGAGTTTTTATAGTTTCGAAATTGGTTGAAAATCGTCGTTTAAAAATTTCCATATTTGTTAATGGTTGTTTTTGCAACCTGTTCAATTCAAGCGTTTCTCATTTTGTTTTACTTCGTATTTGAAATTAAACTTTGAAATAAAGATAAATATGAAGATGAAGAAACAAGTGATAACGATGAAGACAAAAAAAAGGCAAAAGTGAAGATAAAGACGAAAATTGAGATAAAGGCGAAAATGGAGACAATGAGAAATACATAAGAATTAGGTTATAAGAGCTGAAATTTTCCGATAGGAATCGAAGTAAAATCAGCCATAAAGGTTACTGAAATTTACCGAATCATCGAAGTTTATAATTATCGAAATTTATCCATGCTTATTAAGTTGTCGCAACGTATCGAATTATTCAAACTGATCAATGTTTACTGAGTTGTCGAAATTTATAGACACAGAAACTCAGTTGTCCAAATTTACGGATAGTTATCGAGCTATAAAAACGTGTGGGATTAACGAAATTTGTCAAGTTAAAGAAATGTATCAAGTTACCGATATTTATTGAATTATCATTATTTATAGACTTAACGAAATATATCGAGGTGTCGTAATGCATGGAGTTCTTTCAACTTACAGAGTTATCGATAATTATTGATCTACTGAAATTGGTTGGTTCAACGAAGCGAAGTTTATGGAATTTTCAAAATATATCATTTTATCGAAATTTCAAGGTTATATAAACTTATAGATTTACCACTGCTTATCGCATTTAATCGTCTTAACAGAGTGTAACGAGTTATCAAAATGTTTAGATAGTTTTCGAAAAATGTGGAGATGTCAAAAGTAAAAGTTTATAAAGGTATCCAAAGTTTTTACATTTTTGAGTTATCTAAATTTATCGAGCCATCGAATTTCACAGTTATCGGAATTGGTCGAGTTTACGAATTTTGTTGAGTTATCGAATTTTAGAGTTCTTGAAATTCATCGAACTATCGATATGTATCAAATCATTGAAATTTATCGATAAACTTGAATGTATCGGGTCAATTCCAAGTCCTGCCGAAGTCCTCCAAAGTCCTCAGATAAAAAAAAAAATAATTACGTTTTAGCAGAAGATTTTCCGGTTAGTTAATTTGTACCGTATAAGTTTTGCTGCGTGTTCAGTTAGAAATCCTCTCCAAGGCTTCTAAAACTAGATAAACTGTCGAACTTCGACAGTAACTGGCACTCTAGTTCATATTATTATCCTTGCGACACTCACATGCTTTGTTGAGCGCGTTTTTTCCGTAATGAATTCAACAAAAAATCGACTGCTGAGTGGAAGATCGACCTATCTCGGCAACCAGCTCGGATACGATCTATCTCAAAAAACTTTTCAAGAACGCCCTATTTCAGAATTCGTTTCAAAAACGCCCTATCTCAGCTGCCGATTCAAAAACGCTCTATATCAGCACATGTTCATACATTTTGAAGTGAATGGGCGTTCTTCAACCAAATTCTGAGGGTGTTTTCCAATAAAATTCTGAAATAGGGCATTCTTGTAAGGTTTTTTGTGATAGGGAGTTTTTGAACTGGCTGCCGAGATAGGTCGATCTTCCACTCAGCTGTCGAAATAACATTCGAAATAGGATGAGATTGGAAAGCCTAATTCAATAGTTCGAATAAAGTGTTATATGAAGGCTAATAGCTTCTGCTGCAAAACGTTTCCAATATCAAACAGTATGTTACCAAGGTTGAATAGCCCAATATATGACAACAACAGAATTGTAAATCATTCAGACACTATAGGTGATTTTGAAGAAATTGTAAAAATAGCTGATCTCGCCTTATTATAGGTTTTTATTTAATTTTTAGCGCTGAGCTCTTAAAAGCGGATTGTGTGATTAATAAGTTAATATGATATGAGATATGAATAAATTTAATAATTTCGCAGTCCTATTGCAAAATGTGTTGAAACAAATATTTTTAAAAGTATGCGTATTTTTTGTACATCACTATTATATAAGTGATTTGTGTTATTAATTATTACCCTCTGACGGTTCTATATTCGTTTTTGGTTTTAAAAACTATATTATAACAAGATCTCATTTTTAAAATAAAATATTTGTTAAATCGATTTCATGAATTAAAAAAAAAAAAATTTAAGCAATCTGGACACCCTGACAAAAACTTCCCCTGCATATCTTTGCAAACTATGAAACCCGACCCCTCATGTCTGCGCCCCTGCCTCGCGTTGTACCTAGACGAAAACTAATTTTTTTACTTACTCTCTCTTACTCTTATGGAAAGCATTTAATAAAATAATTATAAATTAATTTGGAGTTTTTAAAACTCCTCACGCTTCGGTCTAACGCGAGTCACAGTTTATTAACAAAGCTTTTGGGCACACACGCAGATTTCTGCCAAATTATGTACATATATGTATATATGTAGATACATACTTATAGTGTTATCTATAGTAAAATTTGTTAGAACATTGTGTCAACTTGTCAGACACACTCAGTTTAATTGCAAATAGTATCGCAGGTTTGTAATTATCAGCAAGAACATCAATCGATATGTCGCAGACTCACAGTCAAGCGTCTAGGCTCGGCAACACATACTAACAGTCCAAAAGCGTTTGTTGCGTGGGCCATTACGGAGATAGGTCAGTCTATAGATTTCGCCAAGTGTTCAGTTTTATTCTTTACCTCTTCGAGATGGTGAAAATGAGGCGACGCCAAGTGAAACGCCTGGTGCGTAGGCTTATCTTTTTCGTAATCTCAATTTTCATACTCTCGTTCTTCACCTCAATACTGGTGGAACGACGGTTGCGGACCGTGGAGCCATCCACCCAAGTTACGGATTTTAATGGTGATCCAGTTACGCCAGAAGTTGTGCCACGTGCGCGCATCAACACCCAACGCCCGCCAAAACCACCCGTACAAAAGCGAGAGTTCGCGCCACCACAATCGCAAAGTGCTATTCGAAATGAAGTTATACAGAATGTTGAGGAAAAGCGAAAAGTTGTGAAGGGGATATTTAAAGTACCAGTAGCAGTGGGTGAGAAGAAAGATTGGGAAGATAATGAGTTAGTGGAACGTGAAGCGAAGCGCGAGGGGTTGGGGGAACATGGCGAGCCGGCCTACATAACCGAGGAGCACCAGAAGGAGCTAGAAAAGAACATGTCGTTGGAGAATGGTTTCAATGCTCTGCTATCGGATTTAATATCGGTGAATCGTTCGGTGCCGGACGCTAGGGATCCAGGGTAAGTGTGTGGCGGAAAAATAAATTCAAAGTGCTGTAGGGGGACATTTGGAACAAACGTCTGCAGCTGTAAATTTGTTCGCCTTCATATTCTTTTGTTTACCTAATCGAGTCCTTAGCCTTACTGTAATTGGCTGAACATCTACAGGTTTTAGGGAGCCCAACCTTGAGTTCAAGGATCTTATCTTCTTGGTACAAAACTAGTCAATACTCTAATTACTGAACAAATAAATTGTTCGATTCTCTCCTACAAGCGAGTCTCATATTATGCAATGAACCTGCATCTCAGTCCGCCATTGCTGTTCAATAATGACAAGGGTCCTTTTAGATACATATATTGATTCGGGCATAACTAGCGATGTTATAGGAAACAAGACAGAAAACGACTGCGTGAATAAGGGGTTTAAGGCAGGATATGGAAAGCTGAGTCCGAACTGAGCTGAAGGCTTGAGCGGCTAGATAAACCAGGTGAACCTAACTGGGGACTTTCATGGCATACGATGTAAATTACACGCTGCTTTCTGAGGTTCTTTAAACCAATATTTACAGGCATTATTAGCCATATGTATCTAGGACTAGGAGCTTTGCATGGTACAGAGATAGAAATCATTTAGCACTTCCTTTTCAGACGGTTTTTACCCTGAAGGTGCGGCTGAAGCTTTGTTAGGCGGACCAATAATTTGAACAGATTTGGTAACAGTAAAGTAGTTCATTTCGGGAATCCCGGCACTCACTTGATTTTCAATGACAATCGGCTTAAGACTTCTTTAACTAGGCTAAGCCTATTGTCTGTATACTTTCTTAGAGAAAACTTTATCTTCATATAATAGTAACAGAACGCAGCTCGTTCAAAAGATGTGAACAGGCAATAGCTTAGCCAGAGCTGTTAAAGCGACAGAAGATTTTGTATAATCTTTTTTCTTGCATGCAGGCACGTATTAATTAAATTTCTCTCGCAAACAGTTGTCGACACATCAAGTACCTCGCCAAACTACCGTCCACCAGCGTTGTCATTCCTTTCTACAACGAACACATCAGCGTTTTGCAGCGCACTCTACACAGCATTGTGAACCGCACGCCACGCGAATTGCTGCACGAAATTGTAATCGTTGACGACAGCAGCGATCGTGAGTATCTGAAAACTCAACTTGAGGAATATGTATCGGAGCACTTCGGCGGCCTCGTCACCATCATACGTTTATCCGAACGTTCTGGTCTGATAGCGGCACGCTTAGCGGGCGCACATGCAGCTACCGGTGACGTGTTGGTCTTCTTTGACTCGCACATCGAGTGCAATTATAATTGGTTGCCACCACTACTCGAGCCGATTGCTGTCAATTACAAAATATCGACTTGCCCGATTGTGGACGTAATCAAGCATGAGCATTTTGGCTACACGGGGTTACACCAAACGGGATCGCGTGGTGCGTTCGATTGGAAGCTAAGTTACAAGCAGCTGCCTTTGCTGCCGGGGCAAAATCAGAATAACACAGAGCCTGTTTCTAGCCCCATTATGATGGGTGGCCTCTTCGCGATTAGCAGACAATTTTTCTGGGAGTTAGGTGGCTACGATGAAGGACTAGATATTTGGGGCGCAGAACAGTACGAGCTGAGTTTTAAGATTTGGATGTGCGGTGGCATGCTGTTCGACGTGCCATGTTCACGCGTGGCGCACATATTTCGGGGGCCGATGAGCCAGCGCCCAAGTCCTCGAAAGCACAACTTCTATCTGAAGGTAGGTCGCGCTTACAGGTGTTTAACAATACATACGAGTGAAAGCTTTCGATTTACAGAACAACAAACGCGTAGCAGAGGTGTGGATGGATGAATACAAGCAGTACGTGTATGAGCGCAATCCACAGGAGTACGAAGGTGTGGATGCCGGAGATTTGACAGCGCAGCGTGCTGTACGTGAGCGCCTCAACTGCAAGTCCTTCAAGTGGTTTTTGGAGGAGGTCGCACCTGATCTTCTACAGAATTTCCCACCCATCCAACCGCCTTCCTATGCTGTCGGTACGATCCAAAGCCGAGCTTATCCGCACTTCTGCTTGGACACCATGGGCAAAGGCAGCGAGCATCCTGTAGGTCTTTACTACTGCGCCGAAAATAAAACACATCCGCATAGCAATCAGTACTGGAAACTGAGTTATGCGCGTGACCTACAGCACCAAGATGGCGATATCTGCTTGGACGTGCAGTCCGTGCAGGAGAATGCCACCGTGTGGATGTGGACATGCCATCAGCAAGGTGGCAATCAGTTCTGGTACTATGACCGCGAACGTCAATGGTTGGTACACGGACGTAACGGGCATGCCTGCCTGGAAGCTGTCGTCGAAGGGGACACGCATGCGGTCTATGCGAACATGTGTGACAATTCGAATACGCGCATGAAGTGGAGCTTTGGTGTGGTCAACAATACTGCATTGGATGCCTTCTATGAGGGATTGTCCGATGAGTGAAATCAGCTATAGCTTTAAGAATTGCCAGCGCGTCAGTTGGAGAAGCGTCCTGGTGGCGCACTGTATTTCAAAGTTCCTTGGATGTATTTAAGTTTGTTAGCCTATTACATTGTTCCGAAAAAGTGTATGTCTTTGACAAATTTGGTTTAAATAAAGTCATTCTGTTGATGTTGGCGTATGTAGTATACACAAATTTCATAAACGTAATGTGTGAGTTTTATTAACTAATTTGAAACAAACACATTGCAGAGCAATAAATTTTAGAGTATAACTTTACTGTTTCTCTTCTTCAACGTAAGATAAATTAAGGAGCTAATCAAAGCGATCGCTGACCAACTTACGGTAACACTTACTTAAAACGTTTTTTTTTAAGTTGAGCTTCCCCTCAGAACTGAGCTGAATATTTTTTAATATACTGGGGCTTCGAATCATCAAAATAAAACAGTAAAAAGTTGTGTTCCTCTTAACTGGCAAAGACTTCGACAAGAGGGACAGCTTTCAAACTTTTACGGAAATGTACATCAAATTTTATATACGAAATTTTGAGTTTATTTATGTATACAGTTTTCGAAATTATTTTAAGAAAGTATTGATATTTTAAAGAATCATATGTATACAAACTTCGCGAGAATATATATTTTCTTCGAAACTAAAACACTCCCATTCGGTTTGCGCCGCTGTTTTCCACACTGTTCATAGATGGAAATATTCTTATCGAGAACAAAAAATAAAATAATTATAAATACTTAATGAGGAATTTCATACGCTTTCTCATCGCTTTGGTCTAAATTTGTATTGATTTTCAATTCCCAGTCGATGCCATTGATAGTTTATTAAAATAAGCTTTTGCGCACAGACGAACATAGCGGACAAACCATATACATACGTTCGTCTTATTTGAAGTAAAACTTGTCGAAAAACGAAAACGGGATACCACCAATACAAAGAAGTACAAGCGAGTAGATTTCAGTAGAACTTCAGCTTTCTTCTTTGCCAAAAATTGTGCATTTCAAACCAACTTTTCGGAATAGTGAAAATTAGGCGAGGCCTATTAAAGCGTCTAGCGCATCAATTTCTCCTCGTAAGCTCACTTTTTATAATCTCGTTCTTCTCCTCATTACTGATGGGAGGAAAACAGAGGTACGCACAGCAAACCGACTATTCGACGGATTTTAATGGCGAACTTATGCCACTTGGGAGCATCGGGACCTGTCGGCCACCAAAAGCACCGTATACAACCGTGATTCTATATCAGCTTTAATTCCATTAAGCCGGCTTCTTTTTATTTCATATAATATTAGTGCAATGCCGACATTGGTATGTTGTCACGTACTGGCTTTCTGAGTGAGTCTGAGGGCAATTTTTGAGGCCGTATTATGGACAAAATTACGCAGCTGCCGATAAGTCGATATGCCGTTATTTTCTTTGTCTGAAGCTTTTCATTAAACTAAGGATCCATGGGTTACAATCAGTCTGATGACTGATGCGTACGTATCGTAGGTAAGGAGCATTGACGACAGTGCTCATTGCTTTCCAAAAGTCCTTTTGCACGTGTAGTTTGCTGCTAGATCCTGCTTAGCTCTCTTCTTCACATTTCTGTTCCGCGCTTAAGTTAAATGCTGTCATATGGTTTTCATATCTGAAGAACGTATCTATGTATATCCTTCCCGGCAGTAAGTGATAGGGGTATATGTGGAGTGCTGCGAACTGGAGTATAGTATCCCAGCGGTTGAAGTCTGCATTGATAAGATGATAATTCACGAAACGATGGTGTACCGCGGTGCTGACAGAGCATATTGAATTAGGCGCAACTCGAAAGATGAGGGATGACTTGATCATTAATGCTATATCAATCTTCTTGTTCCGACTTCGAAAGCTTTTTAATTGGTTATTTCAGATTTTAGAAAACGAACTAATAAAGATATTTCTATTTGAACTTCCGACAAGGGCCCGTCCCTTTCGGGCTCTATACATTGTCACATAAAACTATATTTGATGTAAAAATAAGATAAATTTGAGTACGCAAACACAACGGATTAAGAACTAAACTTTTATGCACCTACCTCTATCTAATCATGGAATTAGAATGCCCTCTAACCTTTATCGAACCAAGAGTAGGTAATGTAGTGCTCCAAATCTAAAGCCACGTGAATATATTATATACCTAATTAATTATTATGTCCTTCTAGTGTTCAAACTTGCATTTATAACTTTCAAGATTCAAGTGATTTTGGATCTGGACAGACCTTCTATTAAATTTTTGACCATTCCGTATCGTTTTTCTGATATCATGTTTCGCAAACTTATCTCCAAAATAGATATCGACACATTAAGATCCTTTCTAAATTACCGTCGGCCGGCGTTGTCATTCCCTTCCACAAGCAAACAGTATTGGCAACTGCGTGTAATGCGGCGCCAAGCCGTCGATGTTTCCTTGGACGTGCAGTCCATACAGGATAATAATATGGACGTGGGGATGCCACCAACAGGGTGGAAACCAGTTTGGGTCGCACTATGCATAGTCCACAATATCTTGTATATATGTATAGTTATAGTTTGCTGTAGGCTAGTAAAGTTATTATAGTTTTTCTCAAATATCTTTAACAGGTCTGCTCGAAATGAAGTCATTCAGTCGTTGTAGTTATGTAAATGAATGCATGTCGATTCCCCTAAACGTTCACAGCTAAGCCGTGTACCGCCGATAGGCCAAGTTGTCAGGCTCCTTGGCCGACTTTAATCGCTGCTGTCCAAACGATGACTTGTAAATAATTAATTGCACCAATTAACAATGAAAATTAATCTTTCTCGTCGCTTCAGCGGCAGCAACAGTGTCCGTGCAGTTTGCATGCTACAACTCTATAAGCGCGCCTACAACAATGCAACAAGTGTAAAGTCATGTGTTTGTGAGCGCTATCTGTAGGTAAGACTTTTTTCTTTATATTTCTTTTATTTTGCTTATTAAAGTTCTGCTCCATCGTTTTGCATACCTACCCAGCAACCGCATACATTCCCATGTCAAACTGTTGCGCCGCAGTTGTTTTTCGACCTCACTCCAACGAAACGCACTTGCCACACAGCCGTCTCCACTCCGCTCCGCTACTGCAACTAATCTGCTCACTTTAGCATACCACTTTTCCACGCTACTCAGCGCCGCTTCACCGCTACACGGTACTTTTTTTTTATATAGACAGCCAAATGCCTCGGCTACGATCGCCGCCTCGCGGTCTGCCATCGGTTTTGTGCGCTTTTTTTCGTAGACCTCGTTTGTTGGTTTTATTATGTTTTGGTACTG
>NW_023458567.1:19280322-19290966 GCF_013731165.1 Rhagoletis pomonella | reverse complement strand
AAAAAAAGCGCACAAAACCGTTGGCAGACCGCGAGGCGGCGATCGTAGACGAGGCATTTGGCTGTCTATATAAAAAAAAAAACGTAGCGATACTCGGCGCTATAAGGCGCGGTGAAGCGGGGCTGAGTAGCGTGGAAAAGTGGTATGCTAAAGTGAGCAGATTAGTTGCAGTAGCGGAGCGGAGTGGAGACGGCTGTGTGGCAAGTGCGTTTCGTTGGAGTGAGGGCGAAAAACAACTGCGGCGCAACAGTTTGACATGGGAATGTATGCGGTTTCTGGGTAGGTATGCAAAACGATGGAGCAGAACTTTAACAGGCAAACTAAAAGAAATATAAAGAAAAAAGTCTTACCTACAGATAGCGCTCACAAACACATGACTTTACACTTGTTGCATTGTTGAAGGTGCGCTTATAGAGTTGTAGCATACAAACTGCACGGACACTGTTGCTGCCTCTGAAGCGACGAGAAAGATTAATTTTCATTGTTAATTGGTGCAATTAATTATTTACAAGTCATCGTTTGGACAGCAGCGATTAAAGTCGGCCAAGGAGCCTGACAACTTGGCCTATCGGCGGTACACGGCTTAGCTGTGAACGTTTAGGGGAATGGACATGCATTTATTTACATAACTACAACGACTAAATGACTTCATTTCGAGCAGGCCTGTTAAAGACGTTTGATAAAAACCATAATAACTTTACTAGCCTACAGCAAACTATAACTATACATAGACACAAGATATTGTGGACTATGCATAGTGCGACCCAAACTGGTTGCCACCCTGTTGGTGGCATCCCCACATCCATATTATTATCCTATACGCGCGACGGTAATTTAGAAAAGATCTTAATGTGTCGATATCTGTTTTGGAGATAAGTTTGCGAAACACGATATCAGAAAAAAGATACGGATTGGTCAAAAATTTAATAGAAAGTCTGTCCAGATCCAAAATCACTTGAATCTTGAAAGTTATAAATGCAAGTTTGAACACTAGAAGGACATAATAATTAATTAGGTATATAATATTTTCACGTGGCTTTAAATTTGGAGCACTATATTACCTACTCTTGGTTCGATAAAGGTTAAGGGCATTCTAATTCCATGATTAGATAGAGGTAGGTACATAAAAGTTTACTTCTTAATCCGTTGCGTTTGCGTACTCAAATTATTCTTATTTTTACATCAAATATAGTTTTATGTGACACTCAATAGAGCCCGAAAGGGACGAGCCTTTGTCGGAAGTTCAAATAGAAATATCTTTATTAGTTCGTTTTCTAAAATCTGAAATATCCATTTAAATAGCTTTCGAAGTCGGAACAAGAAAATTGATATAGCATTAATGATCAATTCATCCCTCACCTTTCGAGTTGCGCCTAATTCAATACGCACTGTCAGCAGCGCGGTACACCATCGTTTCGTGAAGTATCATCTTATCAATGCAGACTTCAACCGCTGGGATACTATCCTCCAGTTCGCACCATTCCACATATACCCCTATCACTTGCTACCGGGAAGGATATACAGGAAACTACACGTGCGAAAGGATTTTTGGAAAGCAATGAGCACTGTCAATGCGCCTTACCTACGATACGTACACAACAGTCATCAGACTGATTGTAACCCATGGGCCCTTAGTTTAATGAAAAGCTCCCGACAAAGAAAATAATGGCACATCGACATATCGGCAGCTGCGTAGCTTTGCCCATGATACGACGTCAAAAAGCGCCCTCAGACTCAGGCCGGCTTAATGGAATTAAAGCTGATATAGAATCACGGTTGTGTACGGGTGCCGATGCTCACAAGTGGCACAAGTTCGCCGTTAAAATCCGTCGAATAGTCGATTTGCTGTGCGTACCGCAGTTTTCCTCCCATCAGTAATGAGGAGAAGAACGATATTATAAAAAGTGAGCTTACGAGGAGAAGTTTACGCGCTAGACGCTTTAATAGGCCTCGCCTAATTTTCACTATTCCGAAAAGGTTTGGTTTGAAATGCACAATTTTCGGCAAAGAAGAAAGCTAAAGTTCTACTGAAATCTACTCACTTGTGCTTCTTTGTATTGGCGGCATCCCGTTTTCGTCTTTCGACAAGTTTATCGTCTGTGCGAAAAAAGCTCCTTTTAATAAACTATGAATGGCATCGATTGGCAATTAAAACTCAAAACAAATTTATACCAAAGCGGTGAGAAAGTGTATGAAATTCCTGATGATTTATAATTATTTTATTTTTTGTTTTCGATAAGAATATTTCCATCTATGAACAGTGTGGATAACGGCGGCGCAAACCGAATGGGAGTGTTTTAGTTTCGAAGAAAATATATATTCTCGCGAAGTTTGTATACATATGATTCTTTAAAATGTAAATACGTTCTTAAAATAATTCCGAAAACTTTATACATAAATAAACTCAAAATTTCTTATATAAAATTTGATGAACATTTCCGTAAAAGTTTGAAAGCTGTCGATCTTGTCGACGCCTTTGCCAGTTAAGAGGAACACAACTTTTTACTGTTTTATTATGATGGTTCGAAGCCCCAGGATATTAAAAAATATTCAGCTCAGTTCTGAGGGAAAGCTCAACTTTAAAAAAAAAACGTTTAAGTAAGTGTTACCGTAAGTTGGTCAGCGATCGCATTGATTAGCTCCTTAATTTATCTTACGTTGAAGAAGAGAAACAGTAAAGTTATACTCTAAAATTTATTGCTCTGCAATGTGTTTGTTTAAAATTAGTTGATAAAACTCGCACATGACGTTTATCAAATTTGTGTATACTACATACGCCAACACCAATAGAATGACTTTATTTAAACCAAATTTGGCAAAGACGTACACTTTTTCGGAAGAATGTAATAGACTAACAAACTTATATACATCCAAGGAACTCTGAAATACAGTGCGCCACCAAGACGCTTCTCCAACTGACGCGCTGGCAATTCTTAAAGCTATAGCTGATTTCACTCATCGGACAATCCCTCATAGAAGGCATCCAATGCAGTGTTGTTGACCACACCAAAGCTCCACTTCATGCGCGTATTCGAATTGTCACACATATTCGCATAGACCGCATGCGTGTCCCCTTCAACGACAGCTTCCAGGCAGGCATGCCCGTTACGTCCGTGTACCAACCATTGACGTTCGCGGTCATAGTACCAGAACTGATTGCCACCTTGCTGATGGCATGTCCACATCCACACGGTGGCATTCTCCTGCACGGACTGCACGTCCAAGCAGATATCGCCATCTTGGTGCTGTAGGTCACGCGCATAACTCAGTTGCCAGTACTGATTGCTATGCGGATGTGTTTTATTTTCGGCGCAGTAGTAAAGACCTACAAGATGCTCGCTGCCTTTGCCCATGGTGTCCAAGCAGAAGTGCGGATAAGCTCGGCTTTGGATCGCACCGGCAGCATAGGAAGGCGGTTGGATGGGTGGGAAATTCTCTAGAAGATCAGGTGCGACCTCCTCCAAAAACCACTTGAAGGACTTGCAGTTGAGGCGCTCACGTACAGCACGCTGCGCTGTTAAATCTCCGGCATCCACACCTTCGTACTCCTGTGGATTGCGCTCATACACGTACTGCTTGTATTCATCCATCCACACCTCTGCTACGCGTTTGTTGTTCTGTAAATCGAAAGCTTTCACTCGTATGTATTGTTAAACACCTGTAAGCGCTTCAAAGCGCGACCTACCTTCAGAAAGAAGTTGTGCTTTCGAGGACTTGGGCGCTGGCTCATCGGCCCCCGAAAGATGTGCGCCACGCGTGAACATGGCACGTCGAACAGCATGCCACCGCACATCCAAATCTTAAAACTCAGCTCGTACTGTTCTGCGCCCCAAATATCTAGTCCTTCATCGTAGCCACCTAACTCCCAGAAAAATTGTCTGCTAATCGCGAAGAGGCCACCCATCATAATAGGGCTAGAAACAGGCTCTGTGTTATTCTTATTTTGCCCCGGCAGCAAAGGCAGCTGCTTGTAACTCAATTTCCAATCGAACGCTCCACGCGCTCCCGTTTGGTGTAGCCCCGTGTAGCCAAAATGCTCATGCTTGATTACGTCCACAATCGGGCAAGTCGATATTTTGTAATTGACGGCGATCGGCTCGAGTAATGGTGGCAACCAATTATAATTGCACTCGATGTGCGAGTCAAAGAAGACCAACACGTCACCGGTAGCTGCATGTGCGCCCGCCAAGCGTGCCGCTATCAGACCAGAACGTTCGGATAAACGTATGATGGTGACGAGGCCGCCGAAGTGCTCCGATACATATTCCTCAAGTTGAGTTTTCAGATACTCACGATCGCTGCTGTCGTCGACGATTACAATTTCGTGCAGCAATTCGCGTGGCGTGCGGTTCACAATGCTGTGTAGAGTGCGCTGCAAAACGCTGATGTGTTCGTTGTAGAAAGGAATGACAACGCTGGTGGACGGTAGTTTGGCGAGGTACTTGATATGTCGACAACTGTTTGCGAGGGAAATTTAATTAATACGTGCCTACATGCAAAGAAAAAAGATTATACAAAATCTTCTGTCGCTTCAACAACTCTGGCTAAGTTATTGCCTGTTCACATCTTTTGAACGAGCTGCGTTCTATTACTATTATATGAAGATAAAGTTTTCTCAAAGAAAGTGTACAGACAATAGGCTTAGCCTAGTTAAAGAAGTCTTAAGCCGATTGTCATTGAAAATCAAATGAGTGCCGGGATTCCGAAATGAACTACTTTACTGTTAACAAATCTGTTCAAAATTTTTTAAAAATCATTAGTTCAAATTATTGGTCCGCCTAACAAAGCTGCAGCCGCACCTTCAGGGTAAAAACCGTCTGAAAAGGAAGTGCGAAATGATTTCTATCTCTGTACCATGCAAAGCTCCTACTCCTAGATACAAATGGCTAATAATGCCTGTTAATATTGGTTTAGAGAACCTCAGAGAGCAACGTGTAATTTCCGCCAACTCACGGTTGGTATCCCTAAAACCTGTAGATGTTCAGCCAATTACAGTAAGGCTAAGGACTCGATTAGGTAAACAAAAGAATATGAAGGCGAACAAATTTGCAGCTGCAGACGTTTGTTCCAAATGTCCCCCTACAGCACTTTGCATTTATCTTTCCGCCACACACTTACCCTGGATCCCTAGCGTCCGGCACCGAACGATTCACCGATATTAAATCCGATAGCAGAGCATTGAAACCATTCTCCAACGACATGTTCTTTTCTAGCTCCTTCTGGGGCTCCTCGGTTATGTAGGCCGGTTCGCCATGTTCACCCAACCCCTCGCGCTCCGCTTCACGTTCCACTAACTCATTATCTTCCCAATCTTTCTTCTCACCCACCGCTACTGGTACTTTAAATATCCCCTTCACAACTTTTCGCTTTTCCTCAACATTCTGTATAACTTCATTTCGAATAGCACTTTGCGATTGTGGTGGCGCGAACTCTCGCTTTTGTATGGGTGGTTTTGGCGGGCGTTGGGTGTTGATGCGCGCACGTGGCACAACTTCTGGCGTAACTGGATCACCATTAAAATCCGTAACTTGGGTGGATGGCTCCACGGTCCGCAACCGTCGTTCCACCAGTATTGAGGTGAAGAACGAGAGTATGAAAATTGAGATTACGAAAAAGATAAGCCTACGCACCAGGCGTTTGACTTGGCGTCGCCTCATTTTCACCATCTCGAAGAGGTAAAGAATAAAACTGAACACTTGGCGAAATCTATATACACTGACCTATCTCCGTAATGGCCCACGCAACAAACGCTTTTGGACTGTTAGTATGTGTTGCCGAGCCTAGACGCTTGACTGTGAGTCTGCGACATATCGATTGATGTCTTTGCTGATAATTACAAACCTGCGATACTATTTGCAATTAAACTGAGTGTGTCTGACAAGTTGACACAATGTTCTAACAATATAGATAACATTGTACATAAGTATGTATCTACATGTATACATATACATAATTTGGCAGAAACCTGCGTGTGTGCCCAAAAGCTTTGTTAATAAACTGTGACTCGCATTAGACCGAAGCGTGAGGAGTTTATTTAAAATTCCAAATTAATTTATAATTATTTTATTAATTGCCTTCGATAAAAGTTTTTAGTTTCCGTCTAGGTAAGTACAGTGCGAGGCATAGGTGCTGACATGAGGGGTATGCAGGTGAAGTTTTAATAGATTTTATAAAATCCTTCCAAAGCTGTTCATAGAAAAATTTTCAATAGAACATGGAACCTCTAACAAGCGTGTCACATTGGAACTCTTCGGACATCATTGAACCCATAATACTCTATGGTCGCCAGATGAGCGGGTAAACGGCTCGAGTTAAACGAATTATGCAATCATAGAAACGGAATAGTAGTATCCTATAGTACTGCTTATATTCTGATCATAAACAGACATTAGACTTCCAAGCGCAGAATATAGAATCTCATATGTGTTTCTTAATAGACGTCGCCAAAATCTGTCGCATCCAACAAAACAGGGACCAGTGGAAATTCTGCTCGATGAACGAAAAGTACTGAGCTTTTCAGTGTATTTATACAATAACAGGACACTCTGCTTTTGGCTGCAGGTTTAGAGCCCGCATAACGATTTTTATAAAGGATGTTAAGTTAAAAAAGAGGAAGTGGAAAATGCGCTTCAAATATCTGGAGGACTTTGACGCTGAAGTTATAGCTGTGTAAATGGCTTTAACCCTTTGTTACCATTTGCTAAACTAGCCATCCAAATAAATCAAAACTCAATTTTTCACAACTACTATTTGGTATAAATTAATAATAAAATAAAATTTTATTGTTTGGGCGTGGTCTACGGTATATTGGAATTTGTACGATATATTGTAGAAAGTCAGGGAAGGAGTAGTTATGTGGCATTTTTGGTTTTGCTTCTTCGGTAAAAAAAAATCACATTTTCAGCTGAAATTACATTTCTATTCTTAACTACATATGTAATGTAATGAAAAATAATGAATATTGTGATACCTGTTTAAATTAATTCGTCACTAAAATTAAAATTTGCATGGAGCAGTTGACTTAAATCAGCAAATGCCAATTTATTGTATGTTCTATTTACACGTGTATGCTATGAATGTTTATATTGTTAATGTTTTTTCTTGTAGTTTTAATATATTTTAAATTTTTATTTTTTGTTAAAAAATATTTTACTTTTATTTTTTTATGCTGATCCCCTTTTATCAAAAAAGGCTTAACATTGTGACTTAAAAAAAAATTAACCGTGAAGTGGTTTCAAAAACATTACTTCAAACTTAAATAAATTTGTGTTTGATTTTTTTTTTATGCTGATGCTCTTTTATCAAAAAAGTACCTAGTCAACTTGAAACATATATTAATGTGGTTGTGCGATAAAATGTTTAAAAAATTTATATTTCTTGCAATAAATAGATAACTGACTACTCCATTTTTATACCCGAGCGCACTTGTGCACAAGGGTATATTAATTTTGTTCACATAACGGTTGTTTGTAACAGCCAAAACGAATCGAGATAGATATAGACAAATGTATACATAAATGATCAGGATGAAAAAAGAAATCGATTAAGCCATGTCTGTCTGTCCGTCCGTCTGTCCGTCTGTCCGTCCGTCCGTGTACACGACAACTCGAGCAAAAATTTAGATATCTCAACGAAATTTTGTATGTAGGTTTCCATTTATCCAAGGTAGGTTGGAATTGAAAATGGGCGAAATCGGACTGTAACCACGCCCACTTCCCATATAACGGTAATTTTCAGAAATACGAAAACTGCGATATTTTAGTAACTACTGGAGATAATTCACTCAAAATTGATATTTACAATAATTTTAAGACGAAAAATAAGAATATTATAAATTTTCGGAAAATGGGCGTAGCCACGCCCACTTATGGTTACTTGTTTATATCTTGGTAACCGCTGCACCAATTTCTTCCAAACTTGGCACAGTTGTTGGCCTCTTCGCACAACATACCAAATGGCCGAAAAGTTTTAAAATCGGACAATAACCACGCCCACATCCCATATAACGGTAATTTAGAGAAATACAAAATCTTCGATAAATCAGTAAATATTAAAGCTAATTTATTCAAAAATGATGCTTGCAACAACTCTTAACCAAGAAATACGTTTGTAATAAAATTTTGGAAAATAGGCGTGGCACCGCCCACTTATGATCACATATATGTATCTCGGTAACCGTTCTACCAATTTGTACCAAACTCGGTATGGTTATTGTGCTTTCCACATAAAAGCAAAACGTTAAAAATTATTGAAATCGGACTTAAATTACGGCCGCTTTTCATTTAACGGCAAATTTCAGAAATGCTTGAAACTTCAAAATTTCTAAATCTAAGGACGCTAATTTACTTAAAATTTATACACCCCGGCTTATCATGTAGCGGTAGCTTTCGGAAAGGTGGAAAACATATATTTAATACGTGCGCCGTTTATTTAATGTTCGGCTCCGCCCGAACTTAGACTTTCTTACTTGTTGGGATACAAAATATGTCCGCGATGCACAGCCTGCAGAGTTGCATGTATCATGTATCTACATAGTTATGTACAACACCACAGGAGGCTATTGTAATCGTCGTCAAACATTTTTATCTATACTCGCGTATGTGTGTTTGTTCGTCCTACTGTAGTTTACAATGATTTTTATTTTTCGAGTTTAACCAATAAAGATTAAAAATAATAATTAATATTTGAGTTTTATTTTTTCGCTCAAAAATAATAATTATTATTTAGTTTTAGTTTTTCACTTAAGAATGAAGATCATCCAAAAAACTTAAAAGCTGTAGCAGCCTGATTTCCGACGCATCATTTTCAGAGGTAGCGACACCCTAATAAAAGGAATAAGTCCCGAAATTTCCAAGTCAAAATTTCAGTAGGTTACGTCTGTATGGGCTTTTCAATTTTATAAATAATCATTATTCTTAGGAAAAATAAAACTCAATAATAATTATATTTTTCTGGGCGAAAAAATAAAAATCATAAAATGATCCTTATTTGCGATCGAAAAAATAAAACCCAAATAATAATAACTTCCGTTTAGGAAAAAAATAAATCTCAATAATAATTATTATTTTTAAGCGAAAAAATAAAAATCATAATAATGATTTAATGCTGATTTAAACTATTTTACTAATAATGACTCCTTGATTGAAACCATTTTGCAGCGACATCTTCTTTTCCAGCTCCTTCTGATGCTCATCGGTTATGTATTCAAGTACGCTGTATTCACTCAACCCCTCGCGTTTAGCATCGCGCCCGATCAACTCGGAATCTTCCGAATCTATTTTCTCAGCCATCGCTGAGGGAACTTTAAAAATCCCGTTCGAAATTTTTATGATTTCATTAGCTTTCTTTAACTTTTCAGTGCGTAAGTCACCCGGCGATTGTAGTCATACGATATTTCCCTGTTGTGGTGGTCGATGGGTCTTTATGCGCACACGTGGCGCTCGTTGTTGCGCAACCAGATCGCCTTCAAAATCCACCGCTTGCTCAACGGCCCATAACCGTCGTTCCAACAGTATTAGGCTAAAGATGAGAGTACACAAAGTACGCATATGCAATGGATGAGTCGGAGTTGCGTTATTTTCAGCACCCGATTGGTGTGAATATGTTTGATTGTTGAAAAAGGAAAAAAAAACACTGATGTATTCACTGACGTATGTATTTCTGTATTGCTTCTAGCATCTTTTACGGAGACTAGGCGCTTGGCGCATGTAGATTGATGTTCTTGCTGATAACTACAAGCTGGCGTTACTATTTTAGAATTCTTCAATTAAATTGAGTGCATCTGACAAGTTCAGGCATATGTTCTGATAAGTAGTGCTATCGATAAGACTGTACATATGTATGTGAATAGTTAGCTTGGTATCTTCGTGTGTGCCCAAAAGCTCTGCAAGCTACGTTTGATAAACTATGTCTGGCTTTGAATGCCAAGTAAAAGTGGAAACAGATTTAAAACGAAGCGTGTAGAGCTGGTTTAAAATGCTGAATAATGTTGCTAGTAAGATAAAGGCTTAGCAAGTCGAAGTTTCCAGTCCACAGCGGCCCAGAGGCCTACCTTTAAAACTAAGCGCCTTTGAAGGGAAATATAGACTTCTCAACCTTCTTTTAGAACTCAGAGCCCTTTGATCTCACTTTTCGATAGTTTTCAGATATTTTGGTGACAATTTGGTTTGCGGTGTGCGAGGGATTATCTTCAAAGTCTACTTTCTAAGGATCACTATCTTAAACAGCCAGATAGTTACGTCTAGTTTTATATTACCAACCATCTCTATATGTCCATCTTTGAGATGCTACCAAAAATGTTTTTAAGACCAAAATTTCCTGCCAAGTGTTTCTCGATTACGGAAAAATTATGTCTAGTTTTGACCCGACAAGAATATTTCTTGTCCACTACAGTGAAACCCGCTTAAGTAAAATTTTGTTCACTTTTAAGTTATAAAAAATGTATTCAACAATTTTTATTGAGCTTGAGGCCGTTTTTACTGAAAAACGTATTGTGGAAAAGCAGCAATAATTTGAAGAAATGGTAGAAGTGATAGCTATTTCGGAAATCACCACATTTCCTCACCAGACTTCTTTGAGTAGAATTCGAACCGACGATCCCACTGACTCAGCCAGTTGCCTACGCACTGTGCTAAGTTCGCCTTG
>NW_023458567.1:19244491-19280222 GCF_013731165.1 Rhagoletis pomonella | reverse complement strand
TTCGTGCAATCCGTGCATCGTGCAAGACTTCGAGAATACCCCTACTGATGTCATGCTGAAATGTATTCACTGACGTATGTATTTCCGTACTTAATGCTTCTAGCATCTTTTACGGAGACTAGGCGCTTGGCGCATGTAGATTGATGTTCTTGCTGATAATTACAAGCTGGCGTTACTATTTTAGAACTCTTCAATTAAATTGAGTGCATTTGACAAGTTCATGCATATGTTCTGATAAGTAGTGCTATCGATAAGACTGTACATATGTGAATAGTTAGCTTGCTATCTACGTGTGTGCCCAAAAGCTCAGCAAGCTCCGTTTGTTTGGCTTTGAATGCCAAGTAACTTTTAAAAAACAGATTTAAAACGAAGCGTGTAGAGCTGATTTAAAATGCTGAATAATGTTGCTAGTAAGATAAAAGCTTAGCAAGTCGAAGTCTCCAGCACACAGCGGCCCAGAGGCCTGCCTTTAAAACTAAGCGCCTTTGTAGGGAAATATAGGCTTCTCAACCTTCTTTTAGAACTCAGAGCCCTTTGACCTCACTTTTCGATAGTTTTCAGATATTTTGGTGACAATTTGGTTTGCGGTGTGCGAGGGATTATCTTCAAAGTCTACTTTCTAAGGATCACTATCTTAAATAACCAGATATTTATGTACGTCTAGTTTTATATTACCAACCAACTCTATATGTCCATCTTTGAGATGCTACCAAAAATGTTTTTAAGACCAAAATTTCATGCCAAGTGTTTCTCGATTGCGGAAAAATTATGTCTAGTTTTGATCTGACAAGAATGTTTCTTGTCCACTATTTATTTATATCTAATTTTTAATTTACCCATATGTTATAACAAGTTTTTAAACGTGGCGTGCAATTTGTCAACGACCGAAAATTTGTAATCGTTTTTTAAATTAGCAGAAATGTATAACAATTTTAAGATAATCAAAATTTTAAGTAGTTTTTTTGAATACCTAAAAATTATGTTCAGTTTTTATCTGGATTTAAAAGACCATCAAATTATTAGTGCTTCAATGAACCGAATTTGCATACATTTAGTTTTGAAATTATCCATACATTTTTTAAATGTAAAAAAAATCTCAAAATACAGAACAATTTGTTGTTTCTTAAATTACTAGAATTTTATATGCATTTTTAAAACAACCTAAATTTAATATCCAGTTTTTAAGTTAGCGAAAAATTTTGTTCACTTTTTAAATTATAAAAAATGTATGGTAAATTTGTTATGACCAAATTTGCGGGCCACAAAAATTTATTTCCAGTTTTAAAGTGACCAAAAATCGGTAAAATCTTTGTAGACTTAATTACGCTTGCTAATTTTTAGCTGTATTTTAAAGTAACCCAAAATGTATGTGTTTTCTTGAAACAACCAAAATTTTATGTCAAGTTTTTAAGTAACCGAAACACGGCGTTTTAAAATACATAAAATTTTTGTGGCCGAATTTTTTTGTAGAGTTTCGGGTGACAACAATTTATGTCCATTTTTGGAGTGACCAAAAAGCGCTAGCATTTTTTAAGGCGTAATTACTTTTACCAGAAATGTATATCCATTTTTACGATAAAAAAATGTGTGTCCAATTCTTAAGTGAACTAAAAGTTATGTTAATTTTTTTATATTATTTAAAATTGATTCCCATTTTTATAACCAAAACTTTTTTCAGAATATAAGGTGACAAAAATTTGGGCTGCCAAAAATTATGCAAATTTTTTAACCAGCCATCGAAAAATTTTTCGTTATTGAAATTACCAGAAATTTTTCTCGATTTTTACAATAAAAAAAATTTTGTGTCCAATTCTTACATTAACAATAAATTATGTTAACTTTGCTCAATAAAGGCCGGCCT
Organism: Rhagoletis pomonella; assembly: GCF_013731165.1. Lineage (NCBI taxonomy): Eukaryota > Metazoa > Arthropoda > Insecta > Diptera > Tephritidae > Rhagoletis > Rhagoletis pomonella. Next base: position 19,278,361 of record NW_023458567.1, on the reverse strand, counting down.
TAAAGATACCAAAAGTGTATGTCCTAATTTTAAGTCAACAAAAAATTATGTTCACTTTTTAAAATTATTTACAAAACTTTATGTCGAACCCTTAGGTGACACAAAATGTGTGCTAATTTGTTTAATGAGCAAAAATGTATGTCCGCCTCTAGGTTCCAAAATATTATATCCAATTCTAAAGTGATAAAAAGTTTTTTAAATGACCAAATAAGTATATAAGTTTCATAGACGATTTAATTACTTATTGCCAGTTTTCATGTGACCTAAAGTGTGTGCAACTTTAAATTACCAAAAATGTATGTCCATATTTTACCTGTCTAGTTTCGGATTTCTTCTGTGCTCCTGACTTACCCACTAACTCCTACTATGAATTACCTCATTATTCAAATCATTATTGCATATTAAATACAGTTATTATAACTAACCACCTCAATTTGTAATTTTAATGGTTTTCCAATGCTTCTGTCTCTCCCACATTTAGCTTCTCAGTTCGCTGGCAACGGACTTGGATATTATGCTAAATGACCTGCGATCATCGCCAGGGTCAAGACTTCTACCGCCCACACATCATCTCCAGCAGCGTAGCGCATCTAACTCCTCGAATGCCTCATCGCCACTGACTGTTGGCGGTGGAGGGGGAGGGGGAGGAGGTGGCGTCGGAGGAAATGGCGGACTCAGTGGTGGTGGCGGGCAGACAACAACCGGTTATCTGCACAGTGCATGGCGAAATAACCACAGTAATCAATTTAGAGAACAACAACAACAACAACAACGGAATGCACCACAGCTGCAACAGGAGAAGCGACAACAGCAACAACAGCAGCAATCAAGACAATCAGCTTTAGCGCATATAATACCAGCCCACACGTTAACGGCTACAACTACAACTACTACAATAACCACCACGGCATGCACAACGTCTATACCACAACGTTATAATCGCTATCAGCACCAACAAAAGCAACCGCAAGCGCATCGTTGCTGTGCCTCAGCGGCAAATGCTTGCAATCAAACGCGAACGCGCAACGCCACCCGAGCTACAAAAATAATAGAAACAGCAGCAGGTGGCGCAAAAACCACAACTACAACGGCAAGCGCAAAGGCAGCTACAGCAGCAACAAAAACAACCAGCAGCAGCAGCAGTAGAACTCGTAATCAGCAACGACTCAATCAGCCTGCAACGGCGAACAGGTCCATCGCCACCAGTTCAGCAGCGACCACGACCACCAGCACCACCACCACCACCACCACCACCACCAGCGGCTGCAGCGGATGTGAATTGGTGGCAATAGCCGGAAATGTTGCGCCAGTTGATGCTGCCATCGGCGCCACTGATGCATTGCATTGCAATGGACTGTCGGCCGAGGTGCGGCGCATAGAGAAATTGCCGTTGTGGTCATATCAGCACAAACAGTTGCAGCAACCGCAAAAGCTGCAGGTACAATTGTTACAACAACAGCAACGTGCCACTAAAGCTTTTGCCGTTATGCATGCGGCTACAGCGTCAACAAAAACAACAACACAAGTAAATGTTACAACAGCCGCAATAACTACGCCAGCTACAGTGGCGACCAGCAACCAGGACGCGGTCAGTAGGACGCACAATTTGGGCGATGGCCGCGTCTTGTCAGCAACAGGAAATGCCATTAGTGGTGGCCCATATGGTGGTTCGATTGCTGGTCGTGTTGCAACTGCAGTAACAACTAGTAGTGTGACAACCCTCAACACAGCATCAACAGCAGATATGATGGACTATGTACGCGTCGAGGGAAATGTCGTAAGTGGGGGTGGAGCAGTTGACGACGTATTCCGGATGAGCTGGCTGCCACCAACGGCGTTATTTTTTGGGTGAGTACAAGTCAAAAGTTCACTATTGGTAAACGATTTAAAATTTAGGAAAATTTACGCAACTTTTTATATCTGTAGAAGGTCATAGCTTCAGAGATTTATTGAAACCAAGACCGAATGTACTAAGTTATAAAGCAAGTTACAGCTGGACCCACTTCTATGTTAACCTAGTTAAGTATCTCAGAGTTAAATTTTTGTTTCACTAACCCAGACATTGAAAACTGGTTTGAGGAAGTAAGAACTAATTCGAAAAAGAAAATATGGAAATAAGTAATGTTGAAAAATAGTGTTCCTTTTTAGAGCACCGACGTTTCAGAGATAATGTTTCAGTGTTTAATGGGTTAGCTAATCTCATGATATTGAGATAGGTTAGATTAAAACAAAGAAGTAAAAAGGCCAAGTGGTCCATTGGGCCGCCATTGAAGAGAGACATCTCCATCTTCACCAATTTTATCTTTCCCTGAAATTAAGTCATTGCGTATGATTTATATAGCGCGTAATATTGGGCGCACTCAACAGCTGGAGTGGCTCGATGAAACGATATCGTGCTGTAGCTAGAGGCGGAGATAGCGTTATACGAGATCCACTTTCTTTTTCATTGAATTATATATGTGACCTGAGGCTCAGACTCAGCAATATATGTATGTACATATTGCGAAGCTAGCTCATTTACGATCTTTCTAAAGCCTATAACAACCTTGGAGTTGGATGACTAGAAGTTTATATAAAAAGAAAACAAAAGTTTTAATGGTATTAATTAAAAAAAACTTGCTTATAAGTTGTTTAAGAATATAATAAAAATTAAGTTGAAAATAACGATATATGTACATATATGAAGAAAAAGATGACGATTTGGATACCGATAAAAGTAAATATAAAGATAGAGGAAGAAAGATTCGGATAAAGGTAATTATATACACAGAGACTCACCACACCTAAATCCACCACACCCTAATTCACCACACCCAACCTAAACTCACCACAGCTGATTCTATTGCACCTAAATTCACCACACCATGACTGACCCATTCTTACCACACTTAGGGACACGAATTTCGATACGATACGATACCATATCGATACTTTTGGCGTTCGATACCGATATTTTCTACATGATAGTTTTAAAACGATCTTTTTTGGAATCGAGTACCAGAACCCTAGTATCGTATCGAATGGCATAAACTCACAGTACAAGGATAATGTTATTAACAATTCTTCCCGATATATATTGGACTTTAAAGAGCAGAAATTTGCAATATAGTTAGGATTGTATGTGGTGGAATTTGAACCCGCGGCCTCGGTGTTTTAAGTGAACACCGCAATCTCTACATGTTGTTACACAATATGTTAATGTTTGACCGAGATTCTCCTCCGATTTGTCGCGCGCGCCTTAATGTTGTGGCACGGAAGGGGTCCCTACAGTTTTAAGTCGACTGTGAACGGCGATTATGTTTTACTGGGAAGCTGTTTTTCATTTTCAAGCTTTGCGAACTTCTACCCATTGCACCACAGCAGCCTATATACGGACCTATATTCAGATAAATTTTTTGGATTTTGGTATCGATATTTAGAATATCGAGTCTTTTTATTACGATATTAATGGGTACCCGATATTTTTAAAGCGATTCTTTAAATGAGTACCATATCGATACTTTTTGCTCGATATCGTGTCCCTAACCACACTTCACCATTCTCTCCACACTTCAACTCAACTCACCTGAAATTGGGAATTAGGCTTTTAAAACCTTTCGGGATTCTCGAGACTAAATCCAGATTTTTAAGACTATTTCGGGATTCTCGAGGTTATTTCGAGATTTTCGAGACTATTTCGGAATTTTCGTTACATTTATCAATCTTCTTATCGATATATTTATCAATATTGTTATCGAAATAATTATCGATGATAAGCCACAATTTAGCGTTGCCTTTTCTTACGGCAATGCAAGACTATACACTTATTTAATAGATATACAGATATATATATATACATATGAAATCTTGAACTAAGCTCGATTACAGTAAAGCAAATAAAATGTGTAAATTATGTATTAGTTTTATGATATCCTTCGTATTATGACTTCATCTTCAAGTTTGAATCAAATGCAAGAACTCCAAGGCAGAACGAGCAAATCTCCCAATTAAACTGCTGAATCCTGTCAACGTGTCAGCAGCAGCCAGCTCGTAGGTACTTCTCTTCATTCATACGTGCAACACGAACGCTTTCGCAAATGATTATTGCGCACCTATGCTGTTGCACGTACGCGACTCCTAGCCACCTTTCCATTGTCAGGCAGAGTGGACTTTGGCAGGGTGTGCTCATATGAATTAATACGCAAGTTCATACACAGGTACGTAAATATGTATATCCTACATATGTTCAAGCGGTGTAGCAAGTCCTTTACACTAGCATTGCTGCTGGCTATTTACTTTTTATTGCTAACAAAACATCTTTTTCTAGATCATCTTTCCTCGAAGCTTCATCGAATAACTATAAAATGCGGACTAAGAGTTGGCAGATATTTTTATATGAGTATACATAAGTATCCCTTATGAATGTTTGTATGTTGGTAGATATATGTATGATGTACCTGTGTGCCTGTGTGCCTGTCTGTCCTCTGTCTGCATGCCATTGTTATTATGCGGGCGGATTTCTTAATTTTACAGTTTCGTGTCGCAGGCAAACCGACGACGCTTGCTTCATCTCGCTCTGCTGTCTTTTGCTTAGGTCTTCCTATAGCTTCTACTATGAACTCTGCAGAGTTCTTCTTGCACCATTTTTGGTGTGTTTTATTGCTTTTTTGGCTCTTGAATTTTTTATGAATTATATTTACACGTATCCGCTTCGTGTTCAATGATTTTTCAACTATATATTAGACAAAGCAGTTATTGTTGTTGTTGTCGCTAGTGCTACAGAACTACTACATATATTCATTAGGGTGGTCCAAAAAAATGCATGTGAAAAAGTAAAGTCGGAATTTTTTGCTCTCACCCCCTAGGATTGTTCTATACCGAAAAAAATATATCCCCATTTTTTTTTTGAAATCAAAAAATATTTAGAGGTCACTCAAAGCGCCCAAAGGTTTTCATGTATTTTATATGGGGAAAAACTACTTTTCGTAGAAATGGTATAGATCTCATAAAAATCTATATTTTTCTATCGGGAAACTCTGTTTATCTGCTGAGATTCCCAAAAATAATACCATTTAACCATTTTTTTCATCGCAACTATAATTTATAGGTCCGCCAAAAACCCAGAAAAACCCCGAAAATAGCAATCGGGGACCAATAAAAAATCGTTAGTATTAACAAATGGTTAAATAAACCATTGGGTATTATTATTGAAAGTCTCGTGAAGAGGACGAGAGTTTTCCGATCGAAAAATATTGGTTTTCAAGAATTCTATACTATTTCTATGAAAAGTTGTTTTTTTTTCATATAAAATATACGGAAAACTTTGAGCGCTTTGAGCGACCTCTAAATATTTTTTGATTTCAAATCAAAAAAGAGGGATACACTTTTTTTTTGATAAAGAACAATCCTAGGGGATGAGAGCATTACGATTCCAACTTTACTGTTTTTGGACCACCCTAATGTGCATACGTAGTACAAACGATTTTTATGTGGGGAGATGTTAGAAGGCACAACTTCATTTTTATGCTTTTGTGCCGCATTGTTTCGAGCTCAAGTTGTAGCTTTTGTTATTTTTATTATTATATCTTTGTTGTTGTTGCTGCCACTTTTATTGGTTTGGCATTTGTTGCTGGTCATCCGCAATTACTTTGCTCTCTGATGTAATCCACATTGCGCACTTATTTCGTTGCCCTTATCTCCTTTGAATAGGTATTTTGAAGGAGCTATGGCTTGCCCAGCAGTCTGGCAACGTTTAACTGCTCGCTGAGGCAATGGCGACGCGCGTCCAGCAAACAATTTTGCACTGGAGATCCCTGCACTTACGTAAATATGAATGTGTATATACATACGTGTTGCAGACATCCGCAACTTCTTTGCTTAGCAAACTCTCCACCACCTTCTACGCTCATTCTAGCTTCCTCCATTGAAATCTGCTCGTTATTGATTGAATTTTCAGTCATTCATTTAACGTTTCAGATCTTTACTCACCTCCGATTGTGCAATGAAGACGACAAAAAGTCGTGATCTGCTTGTCGACTGAATTTCAGTGAAATATGTACATATTTATAATTTTTTAGAGACATCCCGCAGAGAAATGCAATGGCGTAAAATTATTTTCGAGCTCGGAAATAATAGTTTAAAGGCAAGAAAACTTAAAATTAACTAGATTCTTATTACGTTCAAATTACCGAAATCGGATTTCATCACTCCAAAATTTGCTTACGAATACATATTTTCCAACATCTAAAGCCGATTGGGTCTTATTGGTAAAAAGTGTGCCGGATTGACTCGGCAACACCAACTCCGGCCGAGGGTAATACAGGTGTTACCTAAAAGCATTCTCAGGACGTCTGCACATAGATTGGAGGGACAACGACGGGGATCCGACTTTTTTCATACGATGTTGCGGTATTTCTAAATATAAAAACAATTTTTCCAATGCCGCAACGTCGGATCCAGTCAAAAATTGATTACACAAAAAAAACAAAAGAGAAACAAAGTCCGGCTTACAAAGTGATCATGCCTGAGGGGTGGAAAATGGATAGGATCATTCCCCTTCCAGGGAAGAAGCTGGACTACAGCACAATTTTCTTCCTATCCCGAATGACAGAAACTAAGGAGTACCACTCGTCCCCAGCCTGACGAAGCACTTTAAACTTGCCGAACCCAGCATGGATTCCGGAAAATGCTCAGCACCACTACAGCGTTAAACGCTATCATGACCCATGCTATGGTCTGTATGAACGAGAACCATGTGATAAGACGGCTTCAGGTCCAGTTGATCTGTCTAAGTCATTCGACATTGTAAATCATACGACCTTTTGCCAAAATCTCCTGTAACCATCGCTTCCAGTTCGAATGGTATGGTGGTTAACCAGCTAAGCTACCTATGGGCAGATGAAGGAAGCCAGTAGCTGGCGGCGAAAGCGCACAAGACCCCCGGCAATTGGGATGGCACCTGCACGACCAGAGAACAGACATCCAGCTTTACATAGACCACCCGTTCGACGCAGAACGATACAGAGCGAAAGAACTGACGAGAGTGACCTCATTCACTCCAGCACAACTTCGTTCTGGGTGGTGCAACAGGATCTCAACAGCTACATCTCTCGGTTGAGCTCAGAAGTGGCAAACACTTTTCCGGAATGCGGCTAGGTCCACGCAACACCAGGCCTCTACCTCAAATCCGACGACTCTGACGCCTGCGGCACTATGGATTGCACTCATGGTCGTTGCCAGCTACCTCGGCCTAAGGCTGACAGGACTAGAGGATGAAGTAAACGACTCAAGACGAAATATTGGGGCGTTGAGAACAACAACTGCGTTTTCGTCAAAAGATCTACCAAAGTTAAGTTTGTGATCTAACAAGAACAGTTCTACTTAATGGCGCAGCTGTGATTGAATCTATGCCATCAAATAAAGTTACCATTAATGTACTTTTTGGCTATGGGAAGCCTCTTGCTCTTGTCAAGGAAAGATGTTAAATTTTAAACGCAAAAAAAAATCATGAGATCACTTTTTCATGGGACTTAAGGACCTTAATTGAGTAGTGCTAAAATCTTTCCACTCACAATAAGATCGAAATCCGTACGAGATTCGAAGACTCCTTCAAAAATGAGTCCTCGAGACTAATTTCAAAGGCTGCTACCTGCGTACGCCCATGATTTCTTTATATACAGCACGCGATCATAAGCGCAAGAACTTAAAGCTTCTCAGACACTCAGGTATTCATTGAGCACTTTTTGAAACCATCGCTATGTATACTGAGTAGACCCCTCAAGAGGATACTATGAGCTTCTTACGTTCTCGATCTTGTCTCAATAGATCACCGATGAATATGTCTAAATTCGAACCGCAGAAGGCCGCTTAATACCGTCAGATCCATTGCTGAGGTATCTTGTTCATCCGGTAGCGGCAATCCATTTAACTGAGTTCCCTACAGGATATTGCTTAAAAGTCCACACAACCATTTCCCCTCACCTTCTCTTTATGGTAGTTCACCTCAGTCAATTTTTCTTGCCATCTATAACCATTGGTTGGTTAGTTACAAACCACACATTTTTTGTTTTTTCTGCTACACACACTCTCTGCTTGCAATAAAATTTATCGCATCGGAAGTGCTTGAAGGTTTCCTTGTTATCGCGTCACGCCGCGGCTTTGTTTTTACCGAATCGCTCAAAACTTATGGTCACTAGCTGCTGGCGCATCGTTAACGTGTGCCAAAAAGTTTTCCTCCAATCAACTATTTGCTCTTGTCTGTCCACCTAACTGCCCGCTTTACGTTACGTGCACATAAATTTCCAATATGTAACAAAAACTGCAAATAAAAACAAGCATTACACACAAGTAGTCGTATGTACTAACAAATATTACTTTTTATGCGCAAACATGCCACTCACACTGAGCTACATGTATTTGTACCCATGGATTTGTACGTTTGCGCACACTTACCCACATTTCTCGATTCTAACATAAAAGCGCAAATATTTATTCTTGCATAGTAGATTTTCTAGTTGATGACATTTTGGCAAACCCGCTTCGAAATGCCCAATTGCTGTTGATTTTAATTAGTACCCAGTTTTGATGAACTAATTTTGGCACGAATCGATTTGTGGATTTTTGTTGTCATTTCAGTGACGTTTGAGCTAAAACCGATTCTTGCCAGCGGTGTTTGTGGCGATTTATTGCTTTTCGGTAGGAATAGGCAATATTTGTTTAACAAAGTGATCATTTTGCGCATTTCATGGCAACCTTTTATATTTATGGGATGGAGTCAAATTGATTGAAATCGAAAATTATTGTCAATCTTTGACCTATCGTCTCATTTATTTCAATGCAGAAAGGCCAAATGGAGTTGTCATAAACGAGTACTTCATTTAGGTGTTTGTATCAAGAAACGTAGCCGAGTGTACAATTTGTAAGCCTATGATCATTATTGGCGTTAAGTCAGCACTCAGCCTCAATTAACATAGTAGCTTCTCTTTTACAAAGGTAATGGTAGCGTACTATCCTCTGCAAAGAATATGGAGTATAGAGCCTTGCCTTCAATGATTTTCGCCTCACTGCCACACGGTGACTTTGAATGCCTTTCCGGAAATAAAGTCACTAAAGGGTGGTTGATTCCGAAGTGCATCAAGAGCAGTCAGAGGTGTAGTACGGTAAGCTCCCGCATAGTACGCGGAGATCGTTCTTTGATGTTTGGTAAGCAGATTTCCCATGCAATTGATTGAGAGTCCACCGTCCCGGAGATGCTTAGCCGATTATAATTCTGATCAAAGAGAGTGTAAATACAAGGAATATCTCTAGGAGCTCTACGACAATAATGGAGAAGATGAAATACTATATCTTCCACTTTTTAGTTTTTGGATCTTCTGCATCACCTGAAAAACTGTACACTTTTCTGTTGTGGGTGTTCACTTAAAAAGTAATGAACCGTTTAAGCACAAATCGATGGCTGAGTGGAAGATCGACCTACCTCGGCAGCCAGTTCGAAAGCGCTCTATCTCAAAAAACTTTTCAAGGACGTCCTATTTCAGAATTTAATTAAAAAAACACCGTATCTCAAAATTCGGTTCAAAAATGCCCTATCTCACTTCAAAATGTATTGAAAATATGCTGATATAGGGCGTTTTTGAATCGGCAGCTGAGATAGGGCGTTTTTGAAATGAATTCGGAAACACTCTTACCTTAGAAAATATAGGGATCAGACAACTTGTATCTTGTACGAGTATCTATGATTCATTTGCTGGAACAGAGATACGAGCAGCTTGAAAGCAGCAAAAGGCATACCAGTGCGTTCTTTTGCTGGAAAGGTCTGCGTGGTCATACCCAATCCCAGGACTCTCTGCTCGCATTGGAATGTCTCTTTTAAACGAAGATCAGCAAGAGCTGTCCTCTGCCGTAACACTAGATCCAGTACTATACTAGTCTCTCGTCATGCCCGATTTTTCAAACAAAGATAGAGGGCTTTGGGTTTTCCGAGAGACCTGTTCAACGCAAAATCGGTGGCTCTAATGGTGGGAGTCCCGGTTACCAAAGAAGATAGAAATACGAACCATAGACGCTTTATAATGACATGGTTTAGGTAAGCTTATCAAAACGTTTCGATGAAATGTTCCTTCGACTCGGCACCCATGGGTTAACGACGTAAGCAAGGGTGCCTAAGAACGCAATAATGGAAGAAAAAATGCCGAAGGAGCTGTGCACACTTGGTGTGAGAAATTTTGCGGAGCTTTGCAAAAGACAAAGGAAATTGGCGAAGGTCGAAACCGGAAACCTTAACTCCAGTCGAGGCCAAAGTTTATGTATGTGTGATATCTTCGACTTGTATTAGTATCGATTTTGGAAGGATCAGCGTTGATATAGAGATTTGCGAAATTGCGAAAGATCTACCCGTAGACTGCGAGGTTTTGGGTTAAAACCTGTAAAACTGTCAAAAAGCAAAATAAGCCAGAGAGCCGAGTACGGGAACGCAACCAGCATGAGCTGAAGTATAATTGAGGATGAAGATTACAATGAACGTTACAAAAATATACGCGTATGTAAATATGTACAATTGTAGGGCAAAGCAATTTATGGCGAATTCATTCTCTACAAACTACAACAAATATACACACTTCAGCATTCATTATCTCTCATATTCAGCAATTATTGGTAAGCTATCTACATACATATGTACAAATGTAGGTATGGTGTCAACCAAGTCGAAAGCAAGCAAGCCGACTGTCAGCCATTCAACTGAGCGACCCAGTTGCACATTACCCATAGTATGTACGTATGTATATATTATTATTATTACCATTATTATTATTATTGCTATTATTGTTGCTGTTGCTATTTGTTATTAGTTATTATCTAATGGTGTCACTTGTCACACCAATGAATAAGTAAGTAAATGTGTAAGCGCGTATTGCATGGCATGCGAGTATAACATTTCAATTAAACAAAGTGACAGGAAATCCTTTCCAAATGCAAAAAAGCAAAAATATACATATGTGTAAGACCCCTTTCAGACATGTCCAGTCTTACTTTCAAGTCTGCTCGGTTTGTAGGCGAAGGAGGTGAGAAGAGAGGAAACGAGTAGACTCTTCTCACCTCCTTCGCCTACAAACCGAGCAGACTTGAAAGCAAGATTTGACGCGTCTGAAGGGGGTATAAGTAAAACCGAAAAAGCAACAGATACAGGAATGAGAAAAAGTTGAAGAAACACATAATTTAATAGTAGTGAAGTGCAAAAACGCAAAAAATTAAATGCTATGTACATACATACATACGCACATGCAGCGGAATATTTGTATTTGTGTTTATGGAAGTTAATGTATTTTAGTGCGCCATGGAAAAGAAACTGTCTCTTAATTAGACACACTACTCACATGTCAAGCGTTAAGCGTTTAAAATATGCAGGCGCTTTAGATTGCGGTTGCGGCTGCGCCTGCGGTGGAGCCTGGTTTACGTTATTTTGAGTTGAGTTGAGAGTATCGATGTTTCAATCGTTGGGTTTGTGGATTGGTTGTTAGCTGGTTGATTGCGTTGTTCAAGACACTTCATATTGCCGTTGTTGTTGTTAACTTTTTGCGCGCGAAAATTACAATAAACTGGTTTTGGGCATAATTGACGCCTATAAATGACAATTTGACACGAGATGGTAGAACAAAAAATACTCAAAAGTCGGTCAGATAAATACCAGGCGAGTATGTAAGAAACAATAAATGAAAAAAAAAACAATATATCAGTGAGTTTAGTAAGTAAATAAATCAAATATTTGTATTTCTTTAATACCTTTTTAAGTCGATACTGCGTACTGGAAGTTGTGTTGTAATAAGAAGGAGAATCCCTTATATTGATAATTAGTAAAAGAAAGCGTCCCTTTTTGAATCTCTGACTGGCCGTTAATATGTCTTCGACGTCGCTACGTCCGCAAGACAAAGCCAATATTGAGCCTCGGAGGTCAGACCAATTTGGTGCACGTGAATTCGCAGTCGCTTGGGACCGATATTCATTTACTGGCTCCGACTACGATATGCCTGACATTTCAATAACAAACAAAAAAATAATAAACATTTCAAGCCAAACTCTATTTCTCTCTTGTAGCTCACTCAACGCAAAAAAGTTATGAAGTTATTGAAAACAACCTATCTTGTCTTGTCACTGTTGAGCCAATTGGTACGGCATAGCTCGAAAAGATGTTAATCGCCTTGTATATTTTCAACAATCTTCCCATCCGCCGTTAAGCGGGGTACTATTTGATGACTTTTTTGGGCCATTGTATACGCTGAGTAAGAGAAAATGCTGTCGGAAGTAGCTATGAAATATATGTATTGGGTATATGCACTACAATCATTTCTACTTTACGCTACTAATGCAAATCTTCCGTCATAAAATACTGTTATGAAAAGACGATAACTGTTTTCTGTCATATAATTTTTAGTCTGCACCATTAGATAGCCTTCCTCAAGTATTCGATTTAGACTTTCTCTTGCAATTTTACATGATACTCACTCCACTAAAATCCTCCATTTATACATACATACTTACCTGCCACGAATGGATGGCGATGGGTGTCACCCTATGGAAACCTGTCAGCAAAAACGAACCCTATATATGTGCTTGCATATCGTCACCTTAATTCACAAAGGCCCTGAGCAACACTTTTTTCGAAATTTCGTTTTTCACATATTTTGGTAGGGTGTATTAAAATACGCCTACAATAAAAATTTTAAAGTGTTAGTACCAAAAACAACGGATTACATGCCACTTTTTAAAACGCCCTACCTGCTTTTGATAGGTACTCTTTTTATAAGGTTGTTTGCTTCTCCTGTAAAATAAAAAATCTTTTGGTTAGGGCCTTTGTGAATTAAGGTTCCGATTGTATGTAGGATTGAACCTATCGATAAATACCATACTCAGAGCTGTCAGAAAAACACAGGACCGGGGATTTTTTTTTTATCCATGAGAGTAATTCTATACGTTTACTTCAGCAAAGAGCGCCGATTACAGATAATTTCTGTGTTCATTGTAGTTCATAGAATGATCGGAATACACTTAAAGCTTGGCTGACAAATAACTAAACGGAAATAACTACCAAACACAGAGTTTTAATGCCCCTTTTTGGAAAGAGTTTTAAGACCGATAAGGATAAAGAACTAAAAAGTTATTCTTCCCCCTAATGACTTCACAGTATGTGCCAGTAAAAATAAACCGCTTGTGCCGCTCTGGCTCGACAAAATTGCGACATTTTCTGCCCTTGTTAATGCGTATGGGTGAGTGTTGCCCAGCAGATTTTTATTCATATTTTGTAATAGTTATTGTCCATAAACAAATTTTTAATTCAAAATGAAAGTAAGTTGTATAATTTTATTAAAATGAATAAAGGAATTTGCGAATGAGTTAATGGAATAATGGGGTTGGTATTTTTTATACTCTTCTCATACGTAAAATGCAACACTTCACTATACGAAGGGAACCATTTACATTATGTTGCCAAATATTGAGGCAACATTTTCATTGAGAGTAGAGAACGCTATTAGATATCCTCTGTGCGTAGAGTTAAAACTCTTGAAATGGCCTCTTATTGCAAAACTCGTTGCTTTGTGATAATTTGAGGAATTTTTTGCTTCTTCCACCTGTTGGTCTCTGAAAAGTGCAACTCTAACCAACGACACTGCTCTTGCCAATTTGAAAATTAATTTATTACATTTATATATGCATATATGTATGTATGTATTTATGTATATACAAACCACAATCTGATATTCCATTTAACATTTACAACTACAAGTGCTTTGACATTAATTGATATAATATGCAAATAAGTTAGTCAATTAATAAAGATGTAATTAAAACATGCCACAAATAAACTAATTTATTAACACCCTCCAAGTGTAATTAATATTGAATTGTAGAACAAATTATCTGCTGTAATTGCGAGGCAATTAAAAAACTTGCTGCTTGCAAGCTATAGCACACAAATAACTCACATTTTTCGTTGGCTATAAGACATTTCAACCGTTTTTTTAAGGCGGTAAAAATGTGGCAAATTGAATTGGTGATAAATTTTACAAAATTTATAGAGTACAAAATTAATAGCAAAAAATTAGTTATACTTGAAAATATACATATATGTACATTGGACTGCATCACCAAAAAAAGTTGCGGTTTTTCCGCCGGGATTGCAAAATTTATTATATTTTAGGACGTCCACCAAAATATTTCGGAAAAATATTAAGATTTAAGCGAGCTGGACCGACTCAGATGACAAAACAAATTAGGCTTAAAAATTCTGCATACAAATTTTAAAAATCTTTTCAACGGAATTGTAAGAATGAAATTTTTGATGCTGTTTTAATACTTTTTTCAAAGATTGATTTACGAAAAACTTAAATAACTGGGCCAAAACTATTCTGATTTAGACTTATGGGATCTCGGTAGAAAGGTATTTTCCCACTATTTTTATTTATGTGCAAAAAAAATCATTCGTGTCCCAATATTTTAATTTTTCAAATACCAACACATCTTAATTCAACTTTGAATGATATTCGTTCATCCTACCTTTCTCTTCCATTCCTTGAATGAGTTTATTAGCAAAGAAATAAAAAGGGTGAGAAAATACCTTTCCAATGATATCTCACAAGTCTAAATCGGGAGAGTTTAGGCTCAGTTATTCAAGTTTTTTTTACCCCAATCTTTGAAAAAAGTTAAAAACAGCATCAAAAATCTCATTATTACGATTCCGTTCAATTTTTTTTTTAATTTTTTAAAAATATTTTTACGCACATTTTTTAAGCCGTTTTGTCATTTGAGGGGATTTTTTATTAAAATGTCATGATTTAAGGAGCATGAAAAAGTTACGGCTCTCAAGGAGTTTCTGACATTATGTAGAAATGATCAGGAAAGGAAGGTTGGTCGGAAACATGCCAGTGCCAGGAAAAGTGTTTGAAACTAACGTGATGCAAACAATTTCTCCCCTTTTAAAAATCCTACCAGCAATTGACGTTTAAACTAGTTTGGGATACGCTTTGCTGAGTATCTCCAATAACATCACCCAAAAAGAGGCCCCTAGAATTGTACGCTGCCGCTGAACTGCGGTTGGTTATTCACGCCAGAAAAAAAGGACTTTCCATGTATTGTGCCTAGGTTCTCTCGACTGGCACTGCGCAGATCTAAACATTCCGCCACGGTGGCCCTGATTCCACTTCTGACTGGGCCTGATACCACCTAGTAGGCGTCAGTGGTTAGCTCACAAATCTTCTTTTCTTTCTTAAGAAACAAACGGGTACAGGTTTTTCCCGCCTGCTCAAATTTTGTGCTGTAACTGCCTAAACGATTTTGGCTAAATCCAATAAAGAACTTCAGTCGTTTGTCTATTGTACTAATTGACGACAATTGAAAATGCGAAGTCCTTCTCCACCTGGTCTTTCCATCACAGAGGAGCCCTACCTCTTCCTCTGTTATTAGCACTGCACTTTCAGGGCTGGTGCGTTTGTGTCCATACGAATGACATGACCAAGCCAGCGGAGACGCTGTATTTTATATAGCTGGACAATGTATATTGTAAAGCTCATACAACTAATCATCCCATCATCTGCGGTATTCGCCGTCGTTAACGCGTGAAGGACCGTCAATATTCTGCAAGACTCGAAACGTCTCCCGTTGTTTCTGTGCTGCTAGAAGCTTCACTCAAAGTGTTGTCTAGCAAATATTCAGTTGTCTTAGGCCATTCGCTCAAAGCGCTTACCTCCTCAAACTTTTGAGCTGCTTACGCCAGTGAAGTTTGGGGATGACGGGGCAAAACTTGTTTATGAGAACTCCGCAGCAGTCCTCAAGATGTAGGAGGAAAGTGTGGAATAGCACCTAAGATTGATCTGTCATAAAACTACCAAGATATGGTTCCCTTGTTTAAGGAGCTGAAAAACTATGAGTTAATCTATTAAGCGTGAAAGTGAATTGACAATAGAACTTTAACCTTAAAATCTGGTTTCTTATTGCTCCTACGATACATTTCTCTTCGATATCAAAATTTAAAAAAATCTGATGACAACGTCTATCCATTTTCCTTTGTTGTTCAAAGCTAATTATTTATTACAATTATGCAGTTTTCCTTTCCTTCTTTGATTATTACCTCACCATTATGTAGTTTCCATTCATAGAAAACAAAGTAAATTTACTTTCATGAACCCACTCGCTTTTGACAAAGCTACTGTCAGTATTACTGTAGTTACTAACTGAAGTGCAATTAACTACTGCAGTTGAATAATTTTTCCACCACAAAGTATGTAATTAGCGGTCAATAAAATCCGTTGTAAAGTTGAAAATACCACTCGAAAATGGTATGCCACTCCATACAGTTTTTTATATAACTTACGAGTACATTTACTTATGTACAACTTTGTGTGTACTTTTTGCGTGCATTCGTACTGCATAACGGTGCTATCGCATGGAATCGTTTGCATTTAAATGCCAGTGATCAACATTAAATCGTCCATTTGGCCAGTGGGCCAATTGCCAATTGTCCAAAACATCAACTGGCAATTAACCGCTGGCGATTGCAATAAAAATGCAGATATTCATAAATATCAACAGAGTTACAGAGTTTTTCGTAGAATCAGTTGTGGTGGCATAGTATGTACTGTGTTACGAGGTGGAGTAAATACGAGCGCATTTTGAAAAGGTAGTGGAAAAATGCGATGGAACGAAATTGATTACTTGTTCATTAAATTAGATTGGCTTACAAAAAATGAAGATAAAGGAAAACTGTAAAAACATTGATATCTCGGACAAACACAATCGCACTTTAAATATTTTGACATTAGTGTGTTTATGCAGTTTTGAATATGTCCCACCGTGCGACGCACACAGCCGATACTTATGACATATGACACAGTGCCGCCAGTCGACGCACAGACGTTTGTGGCAACAATATGCAACTTTTGACTTCTGGCAGCTTGCGATGGATAAATATTTACAACAAATAGTTGGAGCAAGCTGCAGGTAAGTAAATTTGTATACTCCAAAATGGCAAAAGGCAGACGGAAAGACGCGCCAAACAGATAACTTAAAAGCGCATTTTGCCACGCATATGGATAAATGGAGGCATAAATACTTATGTACATACGTTTGTACGCTCTATGTGTAGTACAAAACTTTGCTTTTACATACAAACAACTGTTTGTCAACGGCAGTCGTTTCAAGTAGTTTGTATGCAAATACTTTTATACAAATAAAAATCGCTCCTACAAAGTTGTCAATGCAAATGTGATTTGCTGCTGCAACACATCATTGTGTTACAAGTATGTATATTGTTTTTTGGTACAAGCGAAAGGGTGATTCAAAATGAGCTATCTTTTCATTGCATTTAAGTCAATACTTTGAGAATATCTTTCGATCTTTTCGCGCGACCTTGCATATATATGTAATTTTTGATTTTTGCGTAATTTCACGAAAAGATATTTTTGAACAATGGAAAAATTACACCAAACATTGGTAGAAAACGGTATATTTACACCTATGCAATTTTTTAGTAAAGCCTTTGTTTTCTCATAGTCGAAAGCATTAAACAAAAATTAACCGAAATTCCATCACATTTAATGACTGGACCCATATTTTTTGCCAGCTTTAGACGTTATAGTGATCCAATCTTCCCCAAGTTTTATATTTGGGGTTCCCTAATAAAAGACAGAGTACAAACTAAATGTCATCGAAATCGGATGAAATTTAATGCTTACGCCCACAAGATTGGAGGGCGTGGCAATTATCTCATCTTTACCAAATGTCACAATTCTCTATTGCTAAGTAAAACTAGAGCACATGCCAAGTTTCAGCGAAATCGGTGCCGGTTAACTATTATTTCCACCTGCCTCCATACAGTCGAAACACTGTGCGTCCACAATGAGGCCAGGAACGTTCCGTTCTCAGTCTTAAGGCTGCAATAATGGCTAGCGTTCGAGCAATTACGTGGGCCAACATTTCAGAGTATTTTCTGAGGAAAATGCATTGCGGAGCTTTGTCGACATTCGAAAGCACCCGTCAACCTAATATAATCATAATAAACCATCGAATTGCTTCTAGCGTAGGTACTACATATGCCAACCAATTTAACCACTCGGTTAGTTTTGAGACACCTTTTAAATAATACATACATAAGTGCCCGGTTGAGAGGCGATGCAAATTGCCGCTGTAGCAGTCGTTGATGGTTGCTTACATTGTATTCCGAATTGCACTCAACTGGGCTGGCGTTCATGCGCATTTACTCGCTTTCGATATGCGATATGACAAATGCGTCGTTTGACTGTTGTCTGACTTGGCCACCATAGCAGTGGATTATTTTTGCAGCACAATACAATATGCAACAGGCCGCCGTTTATTGATTTAGTTGCCTTTTGCAACATTTGTTAGCAATTTTGTATTTTTCCATACATAAATTGTCGCGTTTGTTGCTATTTCTTAGTATATATGACTAAACTAACAATAAGTGGAGAGTTTTGCTATTGTTGTTGTGTAGTTTTTCGTACCGTTGTTTACCTGCTTATTTGTGTCACTTACAACTGTCAATTAGTGTCAAACTTTAATTTTTATTGTCATCGCTTTGACAAGTCGGCCGCCAAGTAAGTGAATGCAAAAGCTGGCGAGCGAGAAAAAAAACTGTGTTTAAATGCTTTTACATACGTACTTTTGTATGGGGATAATCGCTGCACCCGCCGGTGCTAAAACATTTGTACGCATTGACTGCATGTTGCAACAAATGACAGTACAACCTGTTGCCCGTTGCCGGTTGCTCATTGGTATTTGTGCTGCAACACTTTCGATTTGTCATACGCTGCTGTTGGCAGCAGCAGCTGACTAGCCATTTGCCATTTTCCATTCGCGCTTTGTTGCCAACACACTGAAAGGGGTAATGGCTATTAGCCATTCGTGGAAAAATGGCGCAATTGTGCCGGAAAGTAAAGTGTTGCAGCTGCAAATGAGTGTAGCCACAATAATGGGAATGCAAATCATTTTCTGGGTAAAGTTTTTTACTCGTTTTCGTTTTCATTGTTGACTGTGACTTTACATTTAATTTGTGTGAAAATAAGTTTTTTACTTCAAATAAGTACAGCTTGCAGAAGGGCTCATTCTCTTTACTAAGAGGTCCGATATTACTTCATTGTGGACGCCATTTTGACTATTTTTTTTATATATATATAGATGCAGTTATATATTTTCAGTATAAGGTCTTTCGACTGGCGCTATCAGTTTTCAGATATTTCTTTTAGTTTTCGAGATATTGACTAAAATATTTCCGTAACTTTGTACAAATTGTGTTAATAAATCAGTCATAATGAACTAATAAAGATCTTTCAAAGGACGTTATTCATTTTTGACTATCTCATTTAGTTACTGGTATATTGAGTAAAAAGCACTGTTCGTTTATTGAATTTTTTATCACATTTTGCCGTTTGTCATACAATATTTTATTTTTATTTCTGGATATAATATGCATTTATTTATTGAATCTTTCTTTCGAAACTAACAATAAGTTTTCAAATCTTAAAAAGTACCATTCAATTTAAAATTTCTGCGGCAATGCTTAGAGATGTTTTATTTAATTTTTTACATATATATGTATTTATTGCAGTTGTTGCGGCTGTAGGAATGGACAAGATTCCGAGCAGCAGGATCGTTGGATTGTCGTGCTGGGCAGGCCGTCTGAAAGGACGAGTTCCAGAGCCGCACTGCCTTCGCTTCTCTGTACAAAGTAGACCAATTTCGATCCACACTCTTATTCTAATTATGATTCCTAAACACTCCCCATTCCCTTTTCATTACCACAACCAGTACTGAAAAAAGTGAAAGCCCTTTTCAAGTTTTCCTCCTAATGGCCATCAAACCACAACTATGCCATAAAAAAATAACTAACCTATGCAAGTTTCTACACACTCGTAAATTACACTACATATATGTACTAAAAGTAGTTAAAGTGTTGTAACAATAAAATTCCCATTTCGCATTGTTGTGGCGCTGTTAATGGGTTGACAAAACGCTAAATCAGTTGACAGTGCTTGCAAAGCAGCATTGATTCGGGTGCGGCTTTTGCTAAAGTGACAGCTAGTGAGTTGTGGCGCCCATGCAGTTCTTAAATATTAAAGTTTGCAAATTACCACTGATTTAAGAAGCAAATAATGTAGTAAAGCTAGGTTGATATTCAAAAATGTGGGTGTGACAAACTGCTGAAAGTGATGCTCGTGGAATGCAGGCGATGACAGCCACACTAACTTGAGTTTAACCAAAAGAGGAGGAAGAAGGCTTTTACTTTTTAAAGTCATTATGCAAAAGTGTATGCTGAAGTGAATATACAATTTACATATGCATATAAGTATTTATTTATGTACGAATAGGTGTGAGTCAAGAAGAAAAAAAGGAAGGCCCTTTAGAGATGTCAGAGTATTTACTATATAAAAAAAAAATATTTCTTCACATTGTCTCAGAAAGAATAAAGACTATACTTTTTACACCAAACCCGAAAGACTACTTGTGGCTTTGACTTTACTTATCTGTAGTCAGGCGATCCAATCGCTCTTTACCTGACCGACCAACAACCCCTCAAGTTCCGTCGAATTTTCGGCGCCAAATTAAACAACACTCCGCTACTATTTAGGGCAAGCCACAGTTTCCAATGTAGCATCGCTGGGAAGAAATTAAAACCATTTACCGTTCAGTGGGTGGCACGGTGACTGGCAATTTTAACCCCTGGATGTCCGAAAAAACTTTGACGAATATTTTACAGCGAGGTGCTCTTAAAACCGTCTTGACCTCTGCCCCAGCATATCAGCAGATTTTTTCAAAATTTGTCTAAACATCGACACTGGAGTGCTGTATCCAGTAATTACTGCTGTGGCAATGTAGTCTTGGAGCGCTTATTGGAACATCTACGTGTATTTGACTATCGACAACTTCAAGCGGGTTTTCGCGCGGGCTTCTCCTACACAGCGCACATAAGCGCTATTTGAATCATCAGCGATAAGTACGCCGAATTCAGAGCTAATTGATGTTTGTCGATTTCGAACAGGCTTTCAATAATGTTCTTTGTCTTAAGCAGTTCTGCACCGTAGAGCTAGGTATTGCGCACTTCATAAAGAACTTCGAAGTTTACAGCGGGGTTGGACTAGGTTGTACACTCTCAGCTCTTCTCTTCGTTTTGTGGTATTGCGGATGTATTGGATGACATTGACCACCGAAAAAGTAAAGTCGAAGAGCGCTTTGGTATGATAAACACGCTACGGTGAAACCACAATCTGAGTTCCAACTTAAAGATAGGGTTTTTCAAGTCCAATATGCCTAAACTATCTGAAATGAGGAGCTGCTCAGAAAAACTACATGAAGCCTGTTCATTTTTGCATTCGAAGACAGAAATGGAAGTGGATAGGCCACACTTAGCGCAAAGAAGATGACAGCATTGCAAAGAAACTCTTAACCGGAAGAAGCAGGTTTCCCGGCAGACCCAGCGAAACGTGAGGACGAACAGTCGAACGAGAGACCAGATGGCTCGCAAGGATTTGATTATTATTAGCTGAAAATATACACGGATAAGCTTTCGACGGCCGCTGTTGTGTAGCAGTTAGAAGTGCGCACTACCATTCCGCAGGGGATGGGTTCAAGACCGGTGCAACCCAAAATTAAAACAAAAAAAGTGTTTATCTAATAGCGGTCGCAACTCTGCAGGCGATAGCAAACCTGCGAGGGTACTTCTCTATTCGGAGTCGTCGTGAAACTGTAGGTCCCTTTCCTTTGTGTGGCAACTTGAAAGTTCGAGATGGGGTAATCTTAAATAAAACAGGTCATGAAATACGAAACAGTGATGGTATCGAAAGGCGAATGATATCAAAAACAATAACAGTACTAATTACACTGTAGTAGTTGAAAAATCAGACAGACGGGAGATAGATCATTTCTAGATAATTTAGGTATGCTGAATTCATTGGTGTTAACCATTTTGCCGAATCGGTTCATAACCCTATACACAAAATTTTCAAATCAAAACTTTGCCTAAAAAGCAGTGCTTGTTCACTAAATTATCCTCTGAATGTCCAAATATATCGCTGACTTTTCATCGAAAACTATACTGTTAAGAAAACATATACCAGGATACAATAAAACCATTTGCAAACTATTTCGATCACAATCGTAGATTTTTAGCAATATTTGGACGCTTTTTTTACTGAAAAAATATTATTTCCACTTTTCCCCATTCATTAGACCAACAATTGTTCCACATCATCAGGAAATAAGTTTTGTACCCACTTTCCAGTAAGATGCAATGAAAATTTTTAGGAATTAGGCAGCGATATATACTTATATGTGCATATTTTTACATATTAATATACATATCTACTTATGTATTGGATGCATGAGTGCATAGTTTTTCCTTTCACCTAAAATATAAAACTGCACTAGAATTAACCTCTCTATTTATGTGTATGTATGTATACTTACTTATTTATTTTATTTTTTGTTTTATTTTTGCGATCAGCTCAGATTTATACGCGCGATAAAAGACAACTGAGGCAAGTTTTCTTAATTTACTCACACTCATTTGACAGCAGCAAACAACAACACACGATATGCCGCTCCAGAGCAACCGAGTTGTTGCAAGCGAAGACATCAATTACAAAGTCATGTTGTTTGGCGCTACAAATGTCCGTTCGATACGAGTGCCAAATCACCGATCAGTTCAAAACGAATGCAAATGGATGCAGAGGTAACCAAATGAATACTTCACACATGCGCCTAGCCCGGAATATAGCCAGCACACGAACAACGCCACTTTAGCCCTGCAACATTTCTAATCTAAAATTCTGTGCTAGTGTGTTTGTTTTTTGTGTGCTGGTGTGTAAATTCACAAGCGATTGCCCGCTGTGGTGCCACCAAAAATATGGACAATTACTTGAGTAATTATACTCCCTGGCGTACAATTACGATAAGTGAAAAATTATACGATTGTAACGGCTTGTTTGTTGGCGCAATAGCCGAGTAGCTGGCTGGCTGGTTGGCGGACGGAAGGCGCTGAGATAGCATTGGTGCACAGTAGTTATGACGGTAGGCAGTTGCGCATGCATCGATGGTTCGATCGGTTGATTCACTTTGCGGTTTGTGGTCGTTGGTCGCCGATTGCTGCCTCGTGTGCGCCTTCGTGCCGATTCTTTTATCAATCAATTAAAAGCGATTTATGAACACTGCCTGCATGTGGCGTGGCGCTGTCTTCAGCGGCAATCGTAATAAAGTACGCAAAGTGCGCATGCGCCACCGCAACCAAGCCACCGCATGTCAATGATACGTGTACATTTGTGCCAGCTGCTGCCAAGTAATTTTTTGTCTGTAAGCTACTGAGGCAACATGGTTTTACCATTTTGCTACTCAACTCACTGAAGCCATTGTACCACACAGCTGTGTGGCATATTTGCTTCTGCTGTTTTCTTGTTTTTGTTGGTAATTCAATACCACTTGATGTTCGACACTCAGCGTTGCAGGTTTGTGGGTTACTGGATTACTGAAATGCTTTAACACTAAAACACTGCGTTACAGTTATGTGGCAAATGGTTTTCCTGCTTACGTCGCTGACGCTGGAAGTTCAATAATTTTACAGCGTATTGAATTGCAACGCCCAAAATGAAATGGGTTCACCAGCGGCTTAAGTATGGGTCATAGAGGAAGTAGCTGTGGTTGTTGCAAGCGACTCAAAAAATGAGTCAATTATTTGGGTGTTGTTTTTTTTTCTTACATGTGGCATGATAAATGGCAAATGTGGCATGAGTCAAAGGTGGCATGACGTGTCTCATAGCAATATGAGCAGTGTGGTGTTTGATTTCTTAAGGAAACGTCAAAAATAACTAATTTTTCATGGTAGTCATATTACCGGACTCGGTTTGAATGTGTACACATAAAAGAATTTAATTTGTAAATTGTAAATTGTAAATGTTTGAGGAATCATTTCGCTCCTGGCCAGCAAGAACTTGTGGTCAGCGATAAGTGAGTTTGTATGACATCCGTCCGTCTAAGAGCAGTGCTTGTGTGGTCATTTTTCATATTTGTCCAATCATGCCACTCGATGGTATACTGGAGTATCATTTTAAGTAGCCTGGTGCTCAGTTTGATCGATTTAGTAAATAGTATAAGGCATTGCCCGACTTATTTGAGTACAGTGTGAGCTCGACCCACACCCTCACTGCCATTTGGCTATCCGCCTAGGTACTGACCCTCCTTAATCAACGGCCCACAAATGAGCAGACACCGCGACCCTCCAATTTATGCTGTTTCGCAAGTAAACGAAGTTCTCTACTTTTCCAACTGACTGTTTGTTTGGCGACCTTAGACACTTTGCCTTGTTCTCAAAACCAATTGCTTCTGCTCTGTCGAGAAAGATTTGGTGCATATCTATCTTCCTCCCGCGTATAGTAAATACTTGTCCTATGGTGGATTGAAAGGTTTAATGCCTATTGGTCACAGCCAGTAAGTTTGCTATTGCCGGGTTTTAAGCTTTCACACAATACCTTCGATTAATTATTGTATACGCCGTTTCAGAAAGCTTATCCTATTGTAGATCGGCAAGAGCATTCTTCGGTTGGTACATACATCTTCTTTTTAACTCCTCGCCAGAGCGCTGAATTAATTCACCTGGCAGCTTTTCAACCCCAATGGCTTTTTCCTCGATTGGGACTCGATTTATGTTTTCTACTAGTTAGAATGTCGTTACGATTCAGAAGTAAGAGAGAGAAATAATCTCTATAACTTCATCGCACTCTCGCCGTTTTTATGCTTCCGTAATATGTCTAAACTTCAAATAATTTTTGGGACCTTTGTCCTAGCTCTCATTGCGTCAATTCGCATTGTGCCTGTGTTAACAGTATATTTTTTCTCTGTAGCAGCTTGACATTCAACGGCAAACCAGTTGTCGTTCAAGTTGATCGATACTAAACCAGACGCTCCACCCAATATACAGCAAGTAAAAAATTATTAACACCACCCGGCGACTTTTGCACTTCTAATTGTTTTACTGAAAAGATTTTGAAGAATATTAAAACACAAACTAATAAGTTCTTTATTTCATGAAAAAAAAAACAAAAATAACAGCTCATTAAATTCAATTGTATTTTTTAATAAATGTGCTTACATAATATGGCAAATCAAACCTAAAAAAATATTCACATTCGATATTTCGTATGGGGGCCTTTAGCTGCAATTACGGCGCTGCACATCTCCTTGTTATCAATTCTATGAATTTGTATGTTACACCCGGACTGATATTTTGCCATTCCTAAATCTCGTGTGTATATTAAGCGATTCATTTCAGCATGCTACTGTGGCTGCTTTCGTCACGCGAGAGCACTACCCTGCGCTGTGATAGCTAAAAAGTTGGTAGATCTACCAATAAAGTGGTAAAGTCCTTGCAATGGACAAGACAGCATTTTCTGTAGAAACAAGATCACCATAAAAGTTCACTGTTAGAGATTTTCCTCAGACCTGTCGCTACATATCTAAAATCATCCCGTTTTGCTGGCGAATCCTGAAGGCTTTCTTGTCTTTAAGTCGTTTAAGTTTTCCAAATAGTTATCTCCCTCTAATTTGAGGCGATTTTCCGGGACTCGGCATTGGCTCAGGAAGCGCAAAATGGATTACACCTCTTTCTCATCTCGATAGCTTCTACAGAAATCGTTTAATAGGTCTGCGATCCTGGCGGCCATTTGAGGAAAATCCATTATTTCTTCGATCAGTGGTCACAGAGACCACTTGTGCTTTTGCAATTGCTCTAGCCGTCTCCCCAACTATTGAGAACGTTACCTTCAATCTTGCCTCAAATTTCATTCTCGCACACTCGAACATATCGTATGTTCCTCGCATTCCGAGTTAGTCGTTGCCGACTCAAGACATCTGTACTTTTCACTGGAGCTTATATTTTGGGTGGATATGGACATTTGGAAATTAGTTGTCTGAAATATAAATTTTCGTATTATCTAATGCTTCCAAACATATTGCAGATCTAACAAATTTTCATTTTCATAAACGCATTAGGAAATAAAACGGGATTACACATATTCATATGTACAATAATGCCAACATTCATACAAATAAAGGAAATCATAATAAAATGTATTTCTTTGGTGTGTGGCTAGCCATGAAAAAAGTGCTGGGAAACCAGTCAAGGATATCACTGGGGCAGCCACCAATAGGGGTGACATCGACGAGGCAGGGGTATGTTAGCAAATTTGCGACGATGACGATTATGATGATGAGCATGACAATGAAGTGACGTCTTGACTGCTACGAAAGCAAAAGCATCAACTTCAGGCAAGAGTACAAACTTTTGCTGAAGGAGGAAATGAATGGAGAATAGGGTCAAAGGGGTGTAAATTACGCTTTGGAGAAGAGCAAAACACTTTTGCGATGCCATGCTGAGGCAAGCACTGTTGCAACTTATGACTTTTTCGCTCTTAAAAAAACTTTCACGTGGCACGCAAAGCAAATACGCAACTGTAAGTACATCATTGTCACTCAAGCCAGACAAACTGTCGACAATCTAAGCGTTGATGAGGCGAACTATGAACTGCTTGATTGTTTGTTTGTTTGTTGGCGGTGCCACAATGTTGACAGCAACTTTACGTGAGGACACGCTGGATTTGATGTCATTTCATAATTTTGTTTTCGAAGAGCTTGAAGGTAGGTTGCGAAAATTGAGATGTCTCTGCAAATAAGAAGAAACGAAGGGTTGCCAAAACCTATTTAATCTTCCTTACTTACTTTTACTCTACTAAAAAGGGTTGTTGAACTGCGGGCGAAGTAAATTCTTAAGCCACAGTAAAAGTATAGCACCAGTTAGACGCTGCGTATACGTAATTAATTACTTGGTATGCCGCGGTCGACAGTGAATATTGTTGTTCTTACACATTTTTTTACGCTAATTATTACACTTAAATGCTGTTGTTGGCGTTTTTGTTGTGTTAACACAACAACAGTGCCTTTTTTGGCGCTTCACTCCACCTTGCATGGGATTAGTTGGCATTTTCGCAGGTGCTTCAAATTTATTTACACACAAAAGGCAACGCGCGTTTACCACTCTCACCGCCTTTGCGGTTGTACGTCTGCCTATGACTTTTGGCGCCGCTGTAGTGCTTAAGCCAAGTAAACAAATTAGCATAATTAATTTATTTGCCACTTTCCGGCGAGAAGACAAAGACACGCATTCAGTAAAACACAAACGCACGCATGCAGCTTTCAACACTTGCTTGGCTTTAAAAGCGCTAACTCTGATGGCGCTGGCTTTGGATTATTATTTTCATTACTTTTATTGCTGTTATTACCACGTTACGCTTAGTGTCACTGTAACTATATCCAAACATATGTATTGCTTTGGGTAATTAATGTAAACACAAGCCGCTAATGAAATTAATTCAAACTGTTGCATCGTGTTATTGGTAATTTGTGAAAGTTTGTTAATTTAAATGTTGAGATAATTATGTGAAGGGATGATTTATTTTCATAGACTAGATGGGAACGCGCTTTAAGAAATTAACTCATTTATGTTTCTAAAAACCAATACAAGGACCAGGTTCAACAGTATTTTTGGTTTCTTAAGTTTTTTCACTAGATAATAGATCGGTAGGTTTCCAAAGAGCACACATTTTCTGACCACCTACATTAGTTTTACTCTTAATCCTGCTGCTTTAACAGCATACAAAAACAAGGAGAGAACCGGCTGGGCGAAGTATAAAATTCACTATCGTATTCCCTCTAAAGGCACATTTTTCACATACATTGATAAAGCGGTGAACTCTGTGACAAATGCCCGTAACGCTGCTTTTAGGGCCTCTTGCCCGAGCACACTTCCGCGGGGTAACAATAAGCCTCAGTGGTGGTGGAATGTAGAGATTTCGGCATTGAGGAAAGAAAGTTCCACATGATCTTTAATGAAGTCAAGGGAAGATTTTCAAGAAGGCCATAAAGAGGTCGAAACATGACCAAAACTTCTGCAAGAATAGTGAAGAAAACTCTGGCAAGCGGGCATGATGATATGTAGCGAAATGCTGATGAGCACTCACTTCCCAGGATGCTCTGGCGACACCTGCACCCCTACAATACTTTGCCCATTCTTAAGGCTTTTTTCCACTAGGCAACGCCATAAGGAACATCGTAAGTTATGAAAGAGTAGAATGGGCTGTAATGTCATTCCAACCCTAGAAATTTCAAGGACTTGCCGGAATCTTTCCGCCCAATTCCTCCCAGATATTTACAGACTGACCCTTACTCATGTCCCACACGAGTAAACAAAGGGTTGCATTTCTAACAAAAGGGGGCAGGGCCGCTCATGACTGAATATATTCGGCAGTGACCTTCATTCAATTATTTGCAAATTTACAGTACTTCGATTGAACTTGGTATATTTTATTATATGCATGGAAAAGAACAAATAAACTTTATACGGAGAGTGAGTAGGTCAAATTTATTTATGAATTTCAAGTTTCCAGTTACCCTTTCAGGAAAATTATAAAAACCACCTTTTGAAATTAAACATCTTTGGTGACTTCCATAAGGCTCACCAAAACTAAAACAAAGGTAACATATGTAGGTTTTTATTGGCATGCCATAGAAAATTTTTAAAATTTACACTAAGTTTTACACATAAGCTATAACTAAAATAAGAAAAATAAATTTTGAAGTATTAACCTAGTAGTAAAAGATTTTCCGGCCGTACAATTGAATAAAGTACATTCCAAGAAAGAAAATGGCAAATACGTATGTACTTTATTAATATTTTTTTCAGGCAGTTTTGGGCCCTATTACTAGTTAAATAAAAAGTAAGAAATTGTAATTAAAACTGAACTGGAACTGAGCAAATTCCCCAACAATCAAAGTAAACACAAATATTAGACGAAAATACCTGCATACATACTTGGCTGTGGGTAAATAAGCAAAAAGTGATTTACCGGAATCGAAAACAGAGCACGGAAAGCAGGACAGGGTAGGGGAAAAAATCTGTGGAGCATTTGAAAAACGTATACATATATACATATGCCCATAAGAGTTCATAGAGGTAGCGACATATTGGAGGCACACGCATACCGGACAGCCAAAAACCGACAGAAAAAATACTTTTTGATTTATGGTGGACAATTAATTTTTTGTGTGTTGCACGTGAGTTGAAGTGGAAGCAACACATAGAGTAGATAAGCATAAGCAATGGCTGCAGGAAATACACCGAAAAAAAAAAAACAAATAAACGCGTGACGTGTGGTTGCACAGCTGGGGAGATGGATCGGTATTTACAACAGCTGACAATGAAACTGAAACTGAAATTGTAATTGAAACCGGAGCGAATTCATAGCAACTAGCGTCAAAGTAACGTAGCCGGTAATCGGAAGAAACTGCGGCCAACATCAACATATCCACAATGTTTTCGTGTATGTATGCTTTCCTTTGCGGGGCTATGGCAAGCTCAGCTAAAATCTGTGACACCTTCACACACGGTCTTGATTTTTTTTTTTGTAAAACATGTCATAACATGATAATGCTTATGTCGCACTTGCGCTGAAACTCATAGTGTAAAATAATTGTTATATTGGATATGAATCCGAAATTTTTGATTGCAATGCCTGAAAACTGAGAAAATCAGCTGTCATACTTTATGTAGAAAAAATCTCTTAACAAAATCAAGGCATTCGGGGCTGACGCTAAAAGTGTCACTCCATTTTCTTGAAATTTTAGTGTATGACAAGCAAAAGTATTGAAGCTCATTGAGGTCTCATGCCATCCAAATGAGACATCTTAAGAGAAAACACTGCTATAGCACATCGCTACATAGTGATCAAAGTCTAAACGTATGTACTTGTAAGACCAGGTCTTGCAATTAAGGTCGTAGATACATAGATATTTAATAAAATCGCTGATTATAAAATTAATTAACGCGAATCATACGACAACATAGAGTAAATATGAAATAAAAGCTGGAACAGTCTCAAATTGTGTGAAACTACTGGGCTTTTGAGAGTCTACTAAAACAAAATACGAGCCTCTACGCTTTTGGGATATACAATGGTCCAACATTCTGTATATGCATAAATAGTAGCAAAAAATCATCAAAATACCTAGTGGTTTCATTAGTTGATGTCTTGCAGAGCTATATAGCTTCAGATGTTGGGATCTCCGAATGTGAGAAGCATTGATGCCGTGAAAGCCTGGCCTGCACACAGGGCCGGTGTGCAAAAAGCGAGTGGTAGCTGGTGAGCTGGTTTTAGGGGTCTGAGTTGAACCATAGTATGCCCTGTCTTATGTGGCAGGAGACTGCCATAGAACACTATGTTGGCGCTTCGTGAGCATGGGCTTGTTCGCACTATATTTCGGTGAAGGTTTTTCAGGGCACTAATAGGCTCCTTCTTCCAAAATAAGGATTCGGGTCACCCCTTACGTATCTGCAAAGGCAGTTGGTGACAGAGCAGAGCATTTTTGGAATGGTTATCTTTTTACACTCCACAATAAACGACTTCCATACATAGCTAGCCCAGTCAACATCGGCGTTTCGTCGTTGAGGTGATGTTCTGAATGCAAAAGATGATATCCGTAGTCGGAGCTGTGAGAAACAGTGAATGTTGTTCACTGATGTCAGCCGCCCCCGCTGGCACGTCCTACCGGTAAACGTGACCAGTAGGACTTAGGGCTTATTTACAGCCTTAATGTCAACTTTTACATTAAGGCCTATCCTGGGTTCCGGGCAGAGACACTCATGGAGCATTGTGTGTTTTGCAACGTAAGTTTGTGTGTATGTAAATATGTAGTCATATTATTTGAGATGCTATCGGAATGTTTATCGATATCGTAAAAATTTTCATAGTCGATATTTCTAGCGACGCATCTGTTTATCTTCATATTAATTTAAGTCCATTAAAAAATTATCGATTTTACTTTCGATAATTTTTTTTTTATATTATAATTATTGTTACCGCCTCGTACATCGAGTTCGCAATGTTAATCTATATAGTTATAGTGATACAGCCCTCGATATCGTTGTCGATATTTCTTGCAAAGCGTTATCGATAACTATATTCATCACAAATCAACAACTAGTATTTATTACACAAAAGATGCTCCTAAATAAAATACTTTAGTAAAGTATTAGTTCCGCTTTAATTTGTAGCCATAACCCCCATGGCGTGTTAGCAAGTTGTCTTGCATGTTGCTGTCCACCTTTGTAGTTACTCTTCCTCTTCGTAGTTTCTGCTCCATCTCTGCTAGTTTGGTTTCTTGTTAGCAGCACACTTGTTATGATTTATGTTGGTTTTATTAAATGTTTTCACAGCAATTTTGAGGTCATACCTTCCACTATACCATTCTTGTTCTGCACTCCAAAATGAGGGGTCACTCACCTACGGTTAGATAAATTTTACCTTTGCTTGTAGAAGATACACAGCGTTTATACTATAATATTCTATAATATCATACCCACATACATATTACAACAGTTTATGACACTGAAGAACGTCCAACAAGGTTGCGTGCTTTTAACATTACGTTTGATAGAGCCTTCGTGCATGTCCTCTGTCTGCGCATATAGCTGTAATGAGAACAGGCATATAAAGTAATTGAGATGCCAAAGTTGTCTGCTTTTGTCTGTCTATATGTAAGTGAAATATTTTCTTGTTTAAAATACGATTAAAATCTTTCAATACGATATTACAATCAACATGTTTAATTAAATTGAATATCCGACGGCATTCCAGCGCATTAAATAATTTCAAGTAACGCATACGACATGGTGTACCGTAGTTGATTGAGGGAAAAGGAGGATAAGGAAGAAAAAAAGTTTGTTGTGAAAATCGAAAAAAATTCAGTTGGATCTCATACAAGCAAATATAAGAAAAAAACAGATTTATTTATCAGTTATGCCGAAGAGGTGTCTCCACCTGTTGGCTGCGGCTCAGCCTTGAAATGGGCAAAAAAATATAAAAAATTACTACCATTATTTGCATATTTGTTCGTCTAGCCAAGTGTGACCCTGAACATTGTTCAGCTTATTCGGACACTCAATGGGAGTCAGTAATTTCCGGCGACATTGAGGCAAACAAAGCAACCAACCTTTTTGCCATTTGCTCTCATTCCACTACAAAAAATAAATATACTTTTGATTTAAGCTGCCCTTTTGTTGCGCAACCATATGGCAAATTACCAGCATAATGAAAATTTGCACAATGACCGGTATTTAGCTTTGAGTTTTTGGACAATTTGTAAGACTGCTTGAGTGTGGATAATAAATATTTACTCTTAGGAAAGCAGAGGCTATAGGATTATGAAAAGAGGAGCGCTTATCTCTGTGAACGTTTTGTATTTAATACCGAAAACATTTGTGTTGCTCATAGCCACATACTGTCCCACATATGTACAAATTTCTCCTAATTTTAATATTTATTACTATTTTAATGTAAACATATGCGTTTATGCATTTCTGTAACTTTTTTGCTTGCAACTTACTACAAATTGCAATTAAGCCAACTGCATTCATTATAATAATGTACACCGACTTTTGCTAAAAATTACTCATAATCATACATATGTACGCGTATTCTGCTCTCAATAAACCTAATTGCATGTAACACAAGTTCATTAATTATGCAAATAAATTTTTCGTCGCAGCAGCTGTATACAGAAATCTGTCTCGGAAATTGTTCTAGGTATGAAACATTTGTATCGTATATGTACATTTGTGTGTGTACTACATATGTATGTACATATATTAGATTTTTACCCGGTCACAGCTTGTTGTAACTCAGTTTAATAAAATAAAAATATGAAAATCATTTATGATTTTCTTTGCATTCTACATCTATCTACTTGTCATTCTGGAACGTAATGCGGGCATACCAAGGCACATTGAACAGGTAGTATCAGTATAGCAGCTGATTTGATTTTTTTTTTAATTATTTAGTCTCGAAAATGTCAAATATTTGTAATTTATTCTCACAAAAACTCTAAATTGTTAAAATCTCTTTTCGCGTGAAACCTTTTTCCAAATAAAACAAACGATTGAACAGCAGCTTTTGGAACGTTCGCCCAACTCAGCATCATAACCGCTGATCACTGGGCCTTGCAAAAGATGGATCAATGCTTCGAGATGCAAACAAATTTACTAAGAAAGAAAGTTGCAACAATTTTTATTTTTTTCCAATTTCAATTTTTTATTTTTTGTATATTTTACACAGCACGCTTTGATTTAAAAAATAATATCAGAACAGTTTTTGACACTTTCGTTACCAGAAGCAACAAAAAAAATACACGCAAATATTGTTTTTCTCTAATGCTACTACCTGTTTGATATACCTTGGGGCATACCAATACGACTATTTCTGGCTAACCATAATGGTGAGGCTGTACTATGTAGCAAGAGCTGTCAAAAGTTAAAATATTCTAAATGCTCTAAACTGCCCACAACATGTAGCTGTGATTGTGGTGTATTATTGCTGATGTAGCTATCGAAATAGCTTGTGGCTGTGGTTATCATTTTCAGTTGCTCGCTGATCATCAGTGTGATTTGCACGTAGCTCTTCGTTCATGTGATTGACGTCAACGACATCCCCGTAGCGAATGTCATGCGTTAGTCACTTAAGTGTCTTGTACGGCCATGCTAAGTCTTCAATTACTTTGCGATCAGATATTTAGTCGCTGATGGCCTCTGCATGACTTTGCCATGCAGTGATCATTGACGACATTCAAGCGACAATGTCCTGCGCTGAACTTTTTATAAGCGACCACTGCAAGACATGGTCTGTTATAAGCAGAGACCGTACCGGTTATGCATTTTATAATAAAAGTCAAAAAATTAAAGTAATTTTTTGACTTTTATCATTTTGAGCAAATAATACCGATTATTTCTGCTTTTTATTT
>NW_023458567.1:19235927-19244391 GCF_013731165.1 Rhagoletis pomonella | reverse complement strand
ATAGATATTTAATAAAATCGCTGATTATAAAATTAATTAACGCGAATTATTCGATTACCTGGAGTATGAAATAAAAGTTGCATTTTGTGAAACTGCTGGGCTTTTGTGGGTCTACTAAAACAAAATACGAGCCTCTACGCTGTTGAGATTTATAATGGTCCAACATCCTGTATAAGCATAAATAGTAGCAAAAAATCATCAACCTACCTAGTGGTTTCATTAGTTGATGTCTTGCAGAGTTATATAGCTTCATATGTTGGCATCTTCGAATGTGAGTAGCATACGAAGAGGAGATTGATGCCGTATAAGCCTGGCCTGAACACAGGGCCGGTGTGCAAAAAGCGAGTGGTAGCTGGTGAGCCGGTTTTAGAGGTCTGAGTTGAACCATAGTATGCCCTGTCTTATGTGGCAGGAGACTGCCATAGAACACTATGTTGGCGCTTCGTGAGCATGGGCTTGTTCGCACTATATTTCGGTGGCGGTTTTTCAGGGCTCTAATAGGCTCCTTCTTCCCAAATAAGGATTCGGAGAAAGGCTTGTTATGTTAGGGTCACCCCTTACGTATCTGCAAAGGCAGTTGGTGACTGAGCAGAGCATTTTTGGAATGGTTATCTTTCTACACTCCACAATAAACTACTTCCATACATAGCTAGCCCAGTCAAAATCGGCGTTTCGTCGTTGAGGTGATGTTCTGAATGCAAAAGATGATAGCCTGTTGGCGTAGTCGGAGCTGTGAGAAACAGTGAATGTTGTTCACTGATATTAGCCACCCCCGCTAGCGCAGCTTAGTTCTCCATCGTCCTACCGATAAACACGATTTTCCCTCGATAATTTTTTTGATATTATAATTATGGTTACCGCCTTATACATCGCGTTCGCAATGTTAATCTATATAGTTATAGTAATACAGACCTCGATATCGTTGTCAAGATTTCCCTCCCATAGAATGTTAGCAAGTTGTCTTGCATGTTGCTGTCCACCTTTGTAGTTACTCTTCCTCTTCGTAGTGGCTACTTCGTCTCTGCTAGTTTGGTTTCTTGTTAGCAGCACACTTGTTATGATTTATGTTGGTTTTATTAAATGTTTTCACAGCAATTTTGAGGTCATACCTTCCACTATACCATTCTTGTTCTCCACTCCAACATGAGGGGTCACTCACCTTAGGTTAGATAAATTTTACCTTTGCTTGAAGAAGATACACAGCGTTTATACTTCTATATTATCATATCCACACACATACTCCCATAGTACAACAGTTATGAGACTGAAGAACGTCCAACAAGGTTGCGTGCCTTTAACATTACGTTTGATAGAGCCTTCGTGCATGTCCTCTGTCTGCGCATATAGCTGTAATGAGAGCATACATACATATCAAATAATTGAGATGCCAGAGTTGTCTGCTTTTGTCTGTCTATATGTAAGTGAAATATTTTCGTGTTTAAAACGCGATTAAAATCTTTCAATAGGATATTACTTTCAACATGTTTAATTAAATTGAATATCCGACGGCATTCCAGCGCATTAAATAATTTCAAGTAACGCATACGACATGGTGTACCGTAGTTGATTGAGGGAAAAGGAGGATAAGGAAGAAAAAAAATCTTATTGTGAAAATCGAAAAAATTTAAGTTGGATCTCATACAAGCAAATATAAGAAAAAAACAGATTTATTTATCAGTTATGCCGAAGAGGCGTCTCCACCTGTTGGCTGCGGCTCAGCCTTGAAATGGGCAAAAAAATATAAAAAATTTCTACCATTATTTGCATATTTGTTCGTCTAGCCAAGTGTGACCCTGAACATTGTTCAGCTTATTCGGACACTCAATGGGAGTCAGTAATTTCCGGCGACATTGAGGCAAACAAAGCAACCAACCTTTTTGCCATTTGCTCTCATTCCACTATAAAAAAAATATACTTTTGATTTAAGCTGCCCTTTTGTTGCGCAAGCATATGGCAAATTACCAGCATAATGAAAATTTGCACAATGACCGGTATTTAGCTTTGAGTTTTTGGACAATTTGTAAGACTGCTTAAGTGTGGATAATAAATATTTACTCTTTGGAAAGCAGAGGCTATAGGATTATGAAAAGGGGATCGCTTATCTCTGTGAACGTTTTGTATTTAATACCGAAAACATTTGGGTTTGCTCATACTCACATACTTTCATACATATGTATGTACAAATTTCTCCTAATGTTAATATTTATTATTATTTTAATGTAAACATATGCGTTTATGCATTTCTGTAACTTTTTTGCTTGCAACTTACTACAAATTGCAATTAAACCAACTGCATTCATTATAATAATGTACACCGACTTTTGCTAAAAATTACTCATAATCATACATATGTACGCGTATTCTGCTCTCAATAAACCTAATTGCATGTAACACAAGTTCATTAATTATGCAAATAAGTTTTTCGTCGCAGCAGCTGTATACAGAAATCTGTCTCGGAAATTGTTCTAGGTATGAAACATTTGTATCGTATATGTACATTTGTGTGTGTGCTACATATGTATCTATGTATATGAGATTTTTAACCGGTCCTCGCTTGTTGTAACTCAGTTTAATAAAATAGAAATATGAAAATCATTTATGATTTTCTTTGCATGCTACATCTATTCACTTGTCATTCTGGAACATAATACGGACCAAGGTACATTGAACAGGTAGTATCAGTAGAGCAGCTGATTTGATTTATTTTCAAATTATTTGGTCTCGAAAATGTCAAATATTTTTAATTTTTTCTCACGAAAATTATAAGTTGTTAAAATCCATTTGCTTGTGAAACCTTTTTCCATACAAAACAAGCGATTGAATAGCAGCTTTTGGAACGTTCGCCCAACTCGGCAGCACGACCGCTGATTACTGGGCCTTGCAAAGGATGGATCAATGCTTCGAGAAGCAAACAAATTTACTAGGAAAGAAAGTTGCATCAATTTTTATTTTTTCCAATTTCAATTTTTTATTTTTTATAATTTTTTGTATTTCACATGGCACGCTTTGATTTAGAAGAAAAAATTCAGAACAGTTGTTGACACTTTCGATACCAGAAGCAACAACAAAATACACGCAAATGTTGTTTTTGCTCTACTGATACTACCTGTTTAATGTGCCTTGGGGCATACCAAGGCACATTGAACAGGTAGTATCGGTATAGCAGCTGATTTGATTTTTTTTTTTAAATTAATTAGTCTCGAAAATGTCAAATATTTTTAATTTATTCTCACAAAAATTCTAAATTGTTAAAATCTCTTCGAATGTGAAACATTTTTCCAACTCAGCATCATAACCGCTGATTACTGGGCCTTGCAAAAGATGGATCAATGCTTCGAGAAGCAAACAAAGTTACTAAGAAAGAAAGTTGCAACAATTTTTTTCCCCCCAATTTCAGCTGTGGTTGTGGTGTATTATTGCTGATATATGTAGCTAGCGAAATAGCTTGTGGCTGTGGTTAGCTAGTTATCATTTTCAGTTGCTCGCTGATCATCAGTGTGATTTGCACGTGAGGTTGCTCTTCGTTCATGTGACTGACTTCAACGACATCCCCGTAGCGAACGTCATGCGTTAGTCACTTAAGTGTCTTGTACGGCCATGTTAAGTCTTCAATTACTTTGCGATCGGTTTATATGGAAGTCGTTCATGACTTTTTCATACAAACGGTAATTTAGTCGTTGATGGCCTCTGCAGAACTTTGCCATGCAGTGATCATTGACCACATTCAAGCGACAATGTCCTGCTCTGAACTTTTTATAAGCGACCACTGCAAGATATGGTCTGTTATAAGTGTTTGACATTGTCACTAGTGTCGTTGTCAGCTATATATCGTTTAGGATTCACAGAAAGTGCGACGATATCACTAAATCCTCAGTGGAGGTTTAAATTTTGTCATGCGAAGGGGTTTTTTACCTCCAATTAAATGCAAACAATCAAATGTTGAAGGCCAAGTGGAGGGAGGGCCAACCCCTTCAATCTTCCTTGAAACTTTATAAAATTCCACAAATTTTCAGCAATCATTTCCAAATAAGCGTGAATTTCTTATGAAATAAACTGCAGAAGACCGTTCGCAACAAAGTTTCAACATTTTAATGCCAGTTTTTGTAAATTGCACTTGGCTTATAAAAGCAAATAAAAACAAGTAAGAAAGTCTAAGTTCGGGCGTGGAGCTGAACATTAAATACCCGGCGCAAGTATTAAATATATGTTTTTAGCCTTTCCGAAAGCCACCGCTACATGGAAAGCCGGGGTTATCAATTTTGAGTAAATTAGCGTCCTTAAATTTCGAAATATTGAAGTTTCAAGCATTTCTGAAATTTACCGTTAAATGAAAAGCGGCCGTAATTTAAGTCCGATTTCAATAATTTTCAACGTTTTGCTTTTATGTGGCATGCTCAATAACCATACCGAGTTCAGTACAAATTGGTAGAACGGTTACCGAGATACATATATGTGATCATAAGTGGGCGGTGCCACGTCGATTTTCCAAAATTTTATCATAAACTTATTTCTTGGTAAAGAATTGTCGCAGGGATCAATTTTCAATAAATTAGCTTTAATATTTACTGATTTATCGAAGTTTTCTTATTTCTAAAAATTACCGTTATATTGGATGTGGGCGTGGTTATTGTCCGATTTTAAAACTTTTCGGCCATTTTGTATGCAGTGCCAGGGCCAACATCTGTGCCAAGTTTGGAATGGAATGGTACAGCGGTTACCAAGATATACACTGTAACCATAAGTGGGCGTGGCTACGCCCATTTTCCAAAAGGGAAAAAAATTTTAGAATTAAAAAAAACGTGCTCAATTTAAAAAAATACGCATATGAAAGAGCACCAACCCAACTCGTTTTAAATTTAAGTATGTACGTTGTGAAATATGTCCTTGTGAAGTGCACAGATGCTTTTTCGTTATATGAAATTATAATTAAGAAGAAAAAAAAGTTTAGTTTTACGTTCCGTCTGATGGTAATCGAACCCGGACCCTCTTGGCAGCAACCAGTTGTATCAAGCACCTTTGCGCACTTTGTGTTTTCAAATGTTGTGTTTGAATCAACATCACAGCGCGCGATTAGTGCATTATGTCATACCATGTATGTGTGTCATTCGATTTCGAAAATTCTTTTTGCGTCTCAGATGTGGGCCCACACTAATCCCGTTTCGATCCGATCATCATATCATGAAATATATATATATATATATATATTTTTGTTATATATAAGAATTGAAGTCGGTTTTATTTTTTGCTTAAAAATTACTTGTTTCGTAAAAACTTTTATAGATCAGAAAAATATTTGGTCAAAGTGAATTTAGGTACACTCTAAAAAGTGCATGTAAAACTACTACTGAAAAGTGTTTATTTTTCAACCAGAATCTGTTCAAGTATACGCACAAGATGTTCAAGATTTGATTTTGAACATGAGTTGTTTAAAATATACACATAAAATGTTTAAACTTACAAACATTTTGAAAGTAAAAATACATTCTAACTATTCTATACTTCTAAATATATATCATATATATCTTTAAAATACATGTATGCAAATTTTATGTACAGTATGTTATAAATAAATAAACTATTTAAAGTTTCATAAATTGCATGTTATTTACATAAAATTTACAAAGAACTCAAATATCTTCAATAGGAGAGGAAACTGGTTACCTCTCTTTATATGCGTAAATTTAAACAAAAATTTTTTAGAGGAATTTTTAAACATTTTATGTGTAAACTGTAAAATTGTGAACAATAAATGTTTAGAACTCAAAAAACAAATTGGAAATTTTTTCTACGCCACACATATGATAAGTAAAAGTAAGCAAGCAGTGTTTAATTTTATTAACACGGTGTGTAAATTTGCATTCATTAAGAAAGGAAACTGGTTACCTATCTTAATATGCGCAAATTTAAATAAAAATTTTTTAGAGTGTACACTTTGCGATCATTTATTTTGATATGATTGGATTGGATTTTCACTGCAATGCAAAGACCTGTTGGCATAAATAGGTCGTCGAAGTCAATCAGTTTTACATATACATACATAAGTATACATTTTGCATTCCTAAATACTTCAACCGATTTAAATAAAGACTTAGTGCAATTAAATTATATCTCGCAGACAACTGCATACTTATAAATAATCTATAATTTAGAGTCATTAACAGCCAATCGCGGCCACTGTGGCGTAGCGGTAAGAGGTGCGTACTACGATTCCATAGGGCGTGGGTTCGATCGCTGGTCCTAGCAACATCTAAATTAGAAAACATTTTTTCTAACCGCGTTCACCCCTTAGCAGGCAATGGCAAACTTCCGAGTGTATTTCTGCTCTGAAAAAAGTTCTCAGAAAACCCATTTGTCGTTCGGATGTGGCGTACAACTGTAGGTCTCTCTATTTGTGTACCAACATAAAGACGCATAACTCAGGAGTAGAAACTCTGCCAAAAACTTAGCAAAAGTGCAAGCGCCAAAATATAATAATTATTAAGAACCAATAAAAATACTTTGACATTAGAAGTATTATGACGCAAATTAACTTCCTTATTCCACTTGCATCATAAAAGTTCACTTTTGATGGCCAAAATGAAAAGATATTAGTTGTATCTTACTATTCGTATGTTTATACGTGTGTTTATGGATTTTTAGATATAACGGAGCAAACTCATTTCCAAACCAGAAAAAAGAACCAAAAAAGTCATAAGCCAATCATACAAAAGACCCACACAGCGAATGCATAAATTAAAAAGTCATAAACTCCGAAGCGATTTAAAGACGAATAAAGGTGAATATGCGATTTCAGAGCCAACAGCAATATTGGAAATTATTAGCGTAGCAACAATAGTGGGATTTGCAAGAGACAGACGCAGTTGCATACTCACATCAAATCCAAATAGAGACTCACAGGTGGACGAAGCGGACGCAGCCGGGGCGCTCGACGCGCACACACCACAGAGAGACAGTCTGACTGTCTCGATCAGTGCGTCAAAGATCAACGACCAACTAAACTGTGCGAAAAATCCGCCGCATAGAACATTTTTTACGAGTATCAGCCAATTGCCAAATGCTGTGCAAACACAACGAGCGACTGGAGGCAGCCGGCAGATTGGCGCGGTGCGTTACGGATGCAGCGGAACGGCTGGGGCGTGAATTCGCATGCATTGTAGATTACGATCGCATGGGTCGAACAGACAGTTGGGTAGACGTGAAGTGGAGCGCTCACTCGCACGCTCGATCGATGCCAAAGTGTTTAACGACCTCACCTCACCTCAGCGGCGGCGACCGGCAGCCGGCTGCCAACAGTGCATGCATTGGCACGGTACGTCAACCGGCTGACTAACTGACTGCCAAGCGCTGCTGGAATTGCTGCTGGCAGAGCGCACGGCAACAGAATGACGTTGCCAGTTTAGCGCTAGGCTGGTGCGGAGCTGGAGGTAGATAGTAAGTACATACTATGTAGGCAGCTGCGAACGAACGTTGAACTCGTCGGCGGCAAAGTGTAAAATGCGGCAAATGCAAATGCGCATACAAATGGGCATATGTACGCGAGAGTGAAAGAGGGAGCGCTTGAAAGCAAAAGCTACGATCGTAAGCGCAGCAATTGTGTGTAGTCACTATGCGCATGCGCGGAGGCGGCTTTGTAGCAAAACGAAAATGTGCAAAAAATCGCGCAAAAGTGTTTGGAATCACACTTTGTTTTATTGCAAATTGTGAATTGTAAATAAAATAAATTAGCGTGTGCAGTTCACTCACACACTTACTCACATCTACGCCGCGCCATATTGTGGGACACAGGAAATTGTAAATAATTCAATTGTCATAATGAATATTTGGAGGTAGCGGTTGAACGCAAAAAAAGTGCGAAAATTTGCATTGAAATCGGAAAATTTTAAGCAAATTAATTTTCAAATCCAAATCGCGTCAAAATGAAATGGCGATTGGTTGATTGGTTATTTGCTTGACGACTGCCGGCTGCCGGCTGATAATCGCGGATCGCGGTTTGCGTATCAAGTGCCGATCGGTTGTCGTGCCACTAATTGGTTGATGAGTCCATTCACAAGTCACTCAAATGGCCACTTAGCGCTGAGTGACGTTTCAATCTGTCGAATTCAGCCGTAACAGCAAGTCCATGGCGCAGCAGAGCTTGTATGACACCGCGTGTTGATCGCGCGATCATGTGGTGCTTTTGATCATTCATTGCAGATAGCTAGCTGCCGCTGCTGTTCAATCCTTTTTTCTTTATTTTTGCCTTTATGCTGCTTTCAATAGCTGTGATGAATATTAAGCGTTGCGTTCGTTAAGCGATTTGCCTTGATTGCTGTTTTATTATTTTTCCATTTAGATTTTGCTTGTGCTCCACATACATTTCACTCGAGCAATCACATTGATTAACGATTGACAATTTTAATCGAAATGTACTCAATTCGTACAGTTCTCAATTCATTCATATCCCTACACATGAAATAGGAAAAAA
>NW_023458567.1:19234769-19235827 GCF_013731165.1 Rhagoletis pomonella | reverse complement strand
AAAAAATGCTCTTGCTCTAATTGAAGCAATTTAGTTCAATTTGTGTGAAAGTTGCAGCCTAAACGGATGAACAGAATACCTGGTTCCATAATAGGGTATGAAAAATGAACGCTGACAAAGGGGCGTCGCACATTAATCAGCTATAACTTCGAACCCGAAAACATATGACTTCGAAATTCGGTATCGACCCTCGCGCTAAAATTTTTGTGGATTCATTTTTTAAAATAAGTAATTTATATCCTAAATATAACCTAAATGGGAAAACTGGCACCCCTGCGAAACTTATACGGCTATGTAAAATGACATTGAGCGACACTACCAGCTCAGAATCGGGAACTACTTCTCCGGGTCGTTTTCTAGCAAACCAATGTCAGCATCGTAATCCAACGCTGAATCACGCTTGCCAACAAGTGCTAGTTTGGACTATGTAGGCAAGTAAAGCCCTCTCGAGACGTACGATAACCAATCTCTATAAGTTACTCATCATGCCCGTACTGATGATGTGGGCCAGAAGCATAGTTGAGAGAAAGACTTTGCGGATGGTTTATGGGCCTATAGTCGTTGACGTTGGCAAATACTGCAGACGATGGAACGATCAGCAATTCGTTTGAGGTATTCCTCTTCATGTAGGTAATATGTATTCCAAATATAAACCTAGGCTTGTGAAGCCCCTATTCGCCTGCCCATTTAAACCCACTCACCTAACAATTCTCTCTCTATGGTCCAACCCCCTCGAAACAACGTGCTTCCTGGGTCTACCGTTAGTTGAGGGCGACGAATTATGCACCATCTGATTGAGGCAGAGCTTAGTAGTACCGCTACAACACTAAGCGCAAAGGTTACTTTTCACTGGTGTTAACCAAAAATAATTCTGAAGTCGAAATTGCTTTCAAAGGTTAAATTTTTTTTAATGTACATACATATTCAAATTTGTGAGTACAATGTACAATATTCACACAATTACACGATCCCGGCTCGCGAAGAAATGAAAGAAAACCCGCAAATATTTTGCACACAAATTGAACTAAATTGCTTCAATTAGAGCAAGAGCATTTTTT
>NW_023458567.1:19224400-19234669 GCF_013731165.1 Rhagoletis pomonella | reverse complement strand
TTTTGATATCAAAAATTTTAAAATAACTTTTATTTTCAGTCTCTGGTTATAAGTGTTTGATAGGAGTACACCTGTGTCGTTGCCAGCCGGCATTGTAATTTAATTTTCAAAATTATAAAATAAAAGAGAATTGTTTTCAGCGCCAATCAAATCAAAATGCATGATTGCAATTGTGCTTAAATTCATTTTAACCAAGTCTTAAGTAATAAATTTAACGCATCCGGACGAAACAAATGACAGCAAATGTATAACACATACATATAGTGGTTTCCCACAAATGTCGTGTATAAGAAGAAATCTCAGGAGGTAGTTCAGTGTTCCTCTGCTGCAAATCCTGTATAGAATTCAATAACTTAGAGAATATTACAATTTTTTAACCACTGGTTATTCTAAGTGGCGATTTAAATTTTGTCATGCAAAGGTGTTTTGCACCTCCAATTAAATGCAAAGAATAAAATGTTGAAGGTCAACTGGAGGGAGGGCCAACCCGTTCTATCTTTCTTGAAACTTTATAAAAAACTTAAGAAAATTCAACAAATTTTCAGCAATCATTTCCAAATAAGCATGAATTTCTTATGAAATAAAACGACACAAACCATTTCTTGCAACAGAATTATTGCCAACATTGATTTTGAATAAATTCTCTTCAGCAGTTACAAGTCATCTATCTCCATACGTATTACATACTTAATCTTCACCATTTCCTTGTTGCCTTTAAATGGAGGTAAAAAACACACTTAAAATGACAAATTTTCCGAACAAAATTGTGTACTTTTGAAGTTTAACAGCCTAATAAACTTAAAACTGATTAGTGCAACCGGGCATTAGGTCCTTAACTTTGATATTTTAAAGTACAGCTAAATCATTAGTTAAATTTAATTACCAAAAACTTCTTTGCCATATTCTGTAGTTAAGTTTAACTTTTTAGTAGATAAGCTAGCCGGGCCGGGTAATCAATGCCTGGGTGACTCTATCTACAAGTCAAACATCGTTATCGACTCCCTGTTGTTATTTGCATTTAGGCCCTTTGTATCCCGGAGTTTAACCCTCTTCTTGGAATAACCAGCGGTTAAGGAATTTAACGTTTTTTAATTAAATGGATTTAACCAGAATTTGCAGCAAAACACCCAGAGCTATGTATATATCTTTTGAGATTCCTTCTTGTGTATGAAATATGTGGTATCCTATACGATAACTGAAGTGAAAAAACAAAAAGCTGTTGCGTCCGGATGTGTAAAGTTTTTTTTTACATTTCTCAAACCGTGCTTCATTTTTTCGTAAAAAACTTTTATAGATCAGCAAAATATTTGGTTAAAGTGAATAAGGTACACTTTGCGATC
This sequence comes from Rhagoletis pomonella, assembly GCF_013731165.1. Taxonomy (NCBI): domain Eukaryota; kingdom Metazoa; phylum Arthropoda; class Insecta; order Diptera; family Tephritidae; genus Rhagoletis; species Rhagoletis pomonella. Next base: position 19,233,329 of record NW_023458567.1, on the reverse strand, counting down.
ATTGATTTTGATATGATTGGCTGTGAAATTAATTTTGTTTTATGATTTAGTTTGAAGCGAATTTCTGTCATCCTTGTCAAGTTTGGTTTGAAGACAAACCGGCTTCTGCGTTGTGCCATCTTCAGTGTTATTTTTCGTTCTGTCTGTTTTATTTTGTAATTTTCGCTGGTGCAACATCAAAATTAGAAAAAGTTTTTTCTAACAGCGTTCGCCCTTAGCAGGCAATGGCAAACTTCCGTGTGTATTTCTGTTATGAAAAAGGTTCTCAGAAAATCCATTACCCGTTCCGATGCGGCGTACAACTGTAGGTTTCTCTATTTGCGTACCAACATCAAGACGCATAACTCAGGAGTAGAAACTCTGCCAAAAACTTAGCAAAAGTGCAAGCGCCAAAATATAGTAATTATTAAGAACCAATAAAAAATACTTTGACATTAGAAGTATTATGACACAAATTAACTTCCTTATTCCACTTGCATCATAAAAGTTCACTTTTGATGGCCAAAATGAAAAGATATTAGTTTCATCTTACTACTCATATGTTTATACGTGTGTTTATGGGTTTTTTAGATATAACGGAGTAAACTCATTTCCAAACCAGAAAAAAGAACCAAAAAACTCATAAGCCAATCATACAAAAGACCCACACAGCGAATGCATAAATTAAAAAGTCATAAACTCCGAAGCGATTTAAAGACGAATAAAGGTGAATATGCGATTTCAGAGCCAACAGCAATATTGGAAATTATTAGCGTAGCAACAATAGTGGGATTTGCAAGAGACAGACGCAGTTGCATACTCACATCAAATCCAAATAGAGACTCACAGGTGGACGAGGCGGACGCAGCCGGGGCGCTCGACGCGCACACACCACAGAGAGACAGTCTGACTGTCTCGATCACTGCGTCAAAGATCAACGACCAACTAAACTGTGCGAAAAATCCGCCGCATAGAACATTTTTTACGAGTATCAGCCAATTGCCAAATGCTGTGCAAACAACGAACGACTGGAGGCAGCCGGCAGATTGGTGCGGTGCGTCACGGATGCAGCGGAACGACTGGGGCGTTAATTCGCATGCATTGTAGATTACGATCGCATGGGTCGAACAGACAGTTGGGTAGACGTGAAGTGGAGCGCTCAACGACCTCACCTCACCTCAGCGGCGGCGACCGGCAGCCGGCTGCCAACAGTGCATGCATTGGCACGGTACGACAACCGGCTGACTAACTGACTGCCAAGCGCTGCTGGAATTGCTGGCGGCAGAGCGCATGGCAACAGAATGACGTTGCCAATTTAGCGCTAGGCAGGTGCGGAGCTGGAGGTAGATAGTACGTACATATGTAGGCAGCTGCGAACGAACGTTGAACTCGTCGGCGGCAAAGTGCAAAATGCGGCAAATGCAAATGCGCATACAAATGGGCATATGTACGCGAGAGTGAAAGAGGGAGCGCTTGAAAGCAAAAGCTACGATCGTAAGCGCAGCAATTGTGTGTAGTCACTATGCGCATGCGCGGAGGCGGCTTTGCAGCAAAACGAAAATGTGCAAAAAATCGCGCAAAAGTGTTTGGAATCACACTTTGTTTTATTGCAAATTGCGAATTGTAAATAAAATAAATTAGCGTGTGCAGTTCACTCACACACTTACTCACATCTACGCCGCGCCATATTGTGGAACACAGGAAATTGTAAATAATTCAATTGTCATAATGAATATTTGGAGGTAGCGGTTGAACGCAAAAAAAGTGCGAAATTTTGCATTGAAATCGGAAAATTTTAAGCAAATTAATTTTCAAATCCAATACGCCTCAAAATGAAGTGGCGATATTGGTTGATTTGTTATTTGCTTGACGACTGCAGGCTGCCGGCTGATAATCGCGGATCGCGGTTTGCGTATCAAGTGCCGATCGGTTGTCGTGCCACTAATTGGTTGATGAGTCCATTCACAAGTCACTCAAATGGCCACTTAGCGCTGAGTGACGTTTCAATCTGTCGAATTCAGCCGTAACAGCAAGTCCATGGCGCAGCAGAGCTTGTACGATACCGCGTGTTGATCGCGCGATCATGTGGTGCTTTTGATCATTCATTGCAGATAGCTAGCTGCCGCTGCTGTTCAATTCTTTTTTCTTTATTTTTGCCTTTATGCTGCTTTAAATAGCTGTGATGAATATTAAGCGCTGCGTTCGTTAAGCGATTTGCTTTGATTGCTGTTTTATTATTTGTCCATTTATATTTTGCTTGCGCTCCACATACATTTCACTCTAGCAATCACATTTATTAACGATTGACAATTTTAATCGAAATGTACTCAATTCGTACAGTTCTCAATTCATTCATATCCCTACACATGAAATAGGAAAAAATGCTCTTGCTCTAATTGAAGCAATTTAGTTCAATTTGTGTGCAAAATATTTGCGGTTTTTCTTTCATTTCTTCGCGAGCCGAGATCGTGTAATTGTGTGAATATTGTACATACATTGTACTTACAAATTTGAATATGTACATTAAAAAAAGATTTAACCTTTGAAAGCAATTTCGACTTCAGAATTATTTTTGGATAACACTAGTGAAAAGTAACCTTTGCGCTTGGTGTTGTAGCGGTACTACTAAGCTCTGCCTCAATCAGATGGTGTATAATTCGTTGCCCTCAACTAACGTTAGGCCCAGGAAGCACGTTGTTGCGAGGGGGTTGGACCATAGAGAGAGAATTGTTAGGTGAGTGGGTTTAAATGGGCAGGCGAATAGGGGCTTCACAAGCCGGATATGTTTTTGTTATGTCGGGGTCGAATGCAAACAAATATGTAACTGAGAAAAAGTGTATCCGATAGGTGGCGCGGGGATCGACATATTTCGAAAACCTGCATCGATAGTCTGACTAGGTTTATATTTGGAATACATATTACCTACATGAAGAGGAATACCTCAAACGAATTGCTGATCGTTCCATCGTCTGCAGTATTCGCCAACGTCAACGACTATAGGCCCATAAACCATCCGCAAAGTCTTTCTCTCAACTATGCTTCTGGCCCACATCATCGGTATGGGCATGATGAGTGACTTATAGAGATTGGTTATCGTACGTCTCGAGAGGGCTTCACTTGCCTACATAGTCCACACTAACACTTGTTGGCAAGCGTGATTCAGCGTTGGATTACGATGCTGACATTGGTTTGCTAGAAAACGGCACGGAGAGGTAGTTTCCGATTCTGACGGAGCTGGTAGTGTTGCTCAATGTCATTTTACATAGCCGTATAAGTTTCGCAGGGGTGCCAGTTTTCCCATTTAGTTTATATTTAGGATATAAATAACTTATTTTAAAAAATGAATCCACAAAAATTTTAGCGCGAGGGTTGATAACGAATTTCAAAGTCATACGGTTTCGGGTTCGAAGTTGTAGCTGATTAAGATGCGACGCCCCCTTGTCAGCGTTCATTTTTTATACACTATTATGGAAGCAGGTGTCGTGGCAATATTGTGGCAAAACTTTATTCCATTCTGTTCATCCGTTTAGGCTGCAACTTGACACATAAAAAGGTTAAACGATGCTAAGTCGGATGATCTTGGTAGCCAAATGACATGGCGTCTGCGGAAATTATGTGTCAGTTAAATCTTGCCTGCGGCTTTCGATGCTCAGGTCGACATAAAAATTATAGCTAAAGGCTCAATGTCGGCCGCTGTGGTGTAGTGGTAAGCAGTGCGCGCTTCCACTCTGCAATGCCTGGGTTCAAACCCTGGCAAAAGCAACATCGCAAAAAATATAGAAAAGGATTTTTTCTTAACAGCGGTCGTCCCTCGGCAGGCAATGGCAAACCTCCGAGTGTATTTCTGCCATGAAAAACAGCTTCTCATAAAAATACAATCGCCGTTCGGAGTCGGCGTAAAACTGTAGGTCCCTCCGCTTTGTGTGACAACATCAAGGCGCACGCCACAAGTCGGAGGAGAAGCTCGGCCAAACACTAACATATGTGTAAGCGCCAATATATTATTATTTTTATTAAAGGCTCAACGTGGGATTTATACTTGAAGATATCTGATCGCTCCCAGTGTCTTCGGGTTTTTGTATTTATGTATACTTCTGCACATAAATAAGTTACATTCCTTCGCCCATTCCTTCCGTTGGGTGTTTTGTTTTTTGCTTTAGAATAGTAACTTCCAGTGCTTTGCTAGGTATCCCGCGCTTTTTCGGTTTAAAATTGTATCGCACCTTAATTTCTTTGATTACTGGTGCATCGCTCATATCGCTGTAGCTATTGAACGTGGTGATATCCTCTGTTCTGTGGGGAATATTATCATTATTATGTTTTCCTATATTTACGGGTATGCGATTCGAAATGTTTTCGCGAGGTGTGCGGTGTTGCCAATTCAATCAAAAATTTAGCCGTCTTCTTTGTAATTGATATCATAACATAATGAGGCAAAAGCACACTTTCTAAGCAATATTTGTTTGATATCTTTCTGATGTTTCCTTACTTTCATCATTTCACCGTCGCTGGATTGTATGTACAACCGCTAAAGCTACTTTTATATAGAAATTACCAGTTAATTTAAGCTGCATTAAATGACAAAGCGGACAAGTGAATAGCGTGGATTAATTAAAACAGAATAAAATAAAAAAAGAGAAACTAAATATGCAACGAAGATAGGCTGTGAATGCGACAACTGCCTGCTAAGCTCAACGATCCCCTGGACGGATAATGAAGTATTATAAAGGTAAAGCATAGTAATGAAGTAAAGTGGTGGTAATAATTTTTTAGCTCGCAATTCAAATGTGTTGCTGAAATGCATACAAGTAGCTTAATTGAAATCGAGCTTTGACCGATGCAAAATGGGGTGACCAGGTGTACATAAAGTAGATGAATGGAAAAGAGGTGATGGTAAAACATGCACAAAGGCCTCAACATTTTTTTAAATTTTAAACAAAATAAAGTAAAAGGAATTGAAAAAAATTGAAAAACCCATGAATGAACAAGTAAAAAAGTCTAAGTTCGGGCGGAGCCGAACATTAAATACCCGGCGCAAGTATTAAATATATGTTTTTAGCCTTTCCGAAAGCCACCGCTAAATTTCGAAATATTGAAGTTTCAAGCATTTCTGAAATTTACCGTTATATGAAAAGCGGCTTCAAGTTTAGTCCGATTTCAATAATTTTCAGCGTTTTGTTTTTATGTGGCAAGCACAATAACTATACCGAGTTAGGTACAAATTGGTAGAACGGTTACCGAGATACATATATTTGATCATAAGTGGGCGGTGCCACGCCCATTTTCAAAAATTTTGTCATAAACGTATTTCTTGGTAAAGAATTGTTGCAAGCATCAATTTTGAATAAATTAGTTTTAATATTTACTGATTTATCGAAGATTTCGTATTTCTAAAAATTACCGTTATATGGGATGTGGGCGTGATTATTGTCCGCTTTTAAAACTTTTCGGCCATTTGGTATGCTGTAGCAAGGCTAACAACTGTGCCAAGTTTGGAAGAAATTGGTGCAGCGGTTACCATGATATACACATGTAACCATAAGTGAGCGTGGCCACGCCCATTTTCCAAAAATGTATAATGTTTTTATTTTTCGTCTAAAAATTATTACAAATATCAATTTTGAGTGAATAATCTTTATTAGTTAAAAAAATATCGCAGTTTTCGTATTTTTGAAAATTACCAATACATTTTCAATACCATTCGTCCTGCGCCTGAAAGAAGTACATGTACCAAGTTTCGTTAAGATATGTCAATTTTTACTCGAGTTATCGTGTGCACAGACGGATGGACAGACAGTCACCGCTTAATCGATTTCCCTTTTCATTTGCCTATAAAAAGTATAGCCAAGAGGATATTCCTCGTATGCTCTTAGGTTGACACAGAGTCTCGACCTAATGAGGAGCAGCAACCACACTGAAACAAGTTAGCGTAAAAACTTTTGCATATTGCTGGATATCACTCAGTCATGGAAATTAAGTGTAAAGTAGAGAATGAAATGATTTTTTTTTTTTTTTTTTTTTAAGAATAAGAAGGGAAAACGACTGAGCTTCTTAACAACAGTATTAATAATAATAATAATAGACACATATGTTAGTGTTTGGCCGAGCTTCTCCTCCGACTTGTGGCGTGCACCTTGATGTTGTCACACAAAGCGGAGGGACCTATAGTTTTACGCCGACTCCGAACGGAGGAATGTTACCTAGGTACATATGTTCTGACAGGCGAATACCAGTTGGCTAAAACAACGCGAATATAAAATATCCAAGGCCATAATTAAGTCATAAAGACATTTAATGTGGTAATCCTATGTGAAGATTTTTAAGCAGGCAAGCCTAACCTAATAATATTTTTTTAACTAATATTCGTGCTCGTAGTTATTAAAATTCATACTCACACTCATATTGGAATTCATGTTCATATTCTTACTCATATTCATATTAATGATCCAGCTTATCATATTTATGCTAATATTTATGCTGATATATGATATGATAATTAATAATGATCATATTTGTATACATACACATACTTACACTCATACTAATACTTACATCTATACTCGTGCACATATTCATTTTGATATCCAATTTATACATGTATTTATACCCATATTTACACTCGTATTCTTGCTACGTACTCATCCTAATATTCATATAATAAATCATGTTCATATTTCTATTAATATACGTACTTATACATATACTCATAAACATAATCATACTCATACCTATACTCGTACTCATATTCATTTTGATACCCATATTCATGTATCTCTGTATATTAGGGTGTCCATCGAAAAACCATTTTTGTGAAATTTCAAGACCCTACCCCCTAATTTCCTTCCTTTTTATGAGAAATATTGGGCCTCATGCATAAGAAGTGAGCTTAAGCTCAGACTCAACTTCTGCATTGATAGAGTGAGCTTAAGCTCGAGAATTTGTATTGAAAATCGAGTCGGAGCTTAAGCTCACCTTTTATTCATAAGGCCCATTATTGTTTATTTTTATGGATTTTTTTAAAGTCATTTAGAGGGGCGGAGCCATCCCATTTTCCTAAAATTAAAAAAAGAAAACGGAAAAAATATTTTTTTATTTGCTCGATGTAAACTCCCAACAATCCAAGTCTGACAATAAATTATTATACATAATTTTAAAGGCCTATAAATCTTCTTCTCACAACATGTTCGATCATTAAAGTTGAATGAAAAATCCTTATTCGAAAATTAATAACTCTACAAAACCATATTTTCTGGCCCAAAATGACAAGTCGCGACCTTTAAATGACTTTTAAAAATTCTATAGAAATGAACAACAATATTTCTCATAAAAAGGAAGGAAGGAAGGGGATACGGTCTTGAAATTAAGAAAAGGGTTTTTCGATGGGCACCCTAATGTATATACTCATATTCACTTTCATGTTCATATTTATACTCTTACTTACCATTCTATTCATTCCCATACTCATCCTCATACTCATAATGTATTCACATTTATACTTATTCTCATAATTATACTCACATTAATTTTGATATTCATCTTAATGTTCCAATTAATAAAAACCTTTAAATTCATGACCATATTAATTTTTTAGGAATATTTCTATTCGGAATTATATTCATATTCACAATTTCCCAATCTGGCAACTCCTTCGTTACCACTTGCAATCATCGCCGCATGCAATGTGTAGGCAGTAGCTGCGGCAGCTGTCATTTCACTGTGCATGTAGGCTGCCAGTGTGCGAATTTATGCGATTTTGATAAAATTTAACCAATATAGATTTAGGCCAAGTTAGTTAGCGGCAAAAAGCTGGCACCAGACATGCTTAAGTGCGTTAAAATATATTCATGTATTTTTAAATAAACAAATAAACACAAATTCGAATGCAATTAAATATTAATAATTTACGCTTTCACACCTCATTCGGAATTTTCATTTATTTATACAAGCGGCATAAATACTACATAAATACATATATACACCTGCCAACAAATTGTGACCATGCTGATAAATGAGTCGGCCAACAGTTTGCAATGAACACCCTACGGAAAAGTGTTTGAAAAGTATAAATATGTAGTTAGTAAGTCACACAAATAAATGCGTCGCATAAATAATAGCATGAAACAACAAAAGCTACTAGACGCATAGTGCAAGCTCGTTTTAGTGGTGCCAACGAGAATCACTTAGCCTCTTCGCTGTTGCAAAGTGTTTTGTTGTTAAGCGGACTTTGGCAAAGTTTTTATGTAGCAGCAAAAGTTTTGTGACAGCACAGTGCCTTCCCCCCATCTCCACACAGCGAGCTCTCGTCTCGCTGATCCCTCTCCTGCAGCCTCTCTCGGGTGCTTGTAGTTAAATGCGTCTCAAGCGGCTGCCAAAGTAATAAATGCCCTTTGAAATTGAAATTTTCATCGAGTTTTAGCGCTTCCGCTTCCTCCTTCCTTGTAGTGTATGTGCACACACTTTTCTTTAACACTGTATAAATATGAAAATTGTCACATTTAATATGCATTCCTTGCTTAAATGCGCTCACCAGAATTCCATTACCTTTTAGTGTTTCTTTTTGTTTTCGTTTTTAGTTAATACTTTTATAGCGGTGAGTGTGTCCTTTTTTGGTCATTTGCATACTTTACTCGTCCTGTACGTGCAATGCTTTATTTTTTATTATTTTTTTGCTTACTTTTTTTCAACAACTTTATTTCTCACCAGGGAAATTTTGTTATGTTGCTTCACTTTGAACTCACCAACAGTGGGCATGTGAATTTCTGGGGTTTCTCCCTGGCTCTAAGATAATTTTCTAAATGAATGTTTAAAGATTTGATTAAAAAAATTAGGAGTAGGAATTTCCTCTTTGGGGGTATGTGTTCATGTATTTACATACATATACTATAGTATTCTCATACACATTTCAATTCGAAGCTACTAAATCAAATAAGTAGCCCCAACTCCCGAATCA
>NW_023458567.1:19216085-19224300 GCF_013731165.1 Rhagoletis pomonella | reverse complement strand
ACGCAACGCTTAATATTCATCACAGCTATTGAAAGCAGCATAAAGGCTCAATGTGGGACTTAAACTTGACGATATCTTATCGCTCCCAGTGTCTTCAAGTTTTTGTGTTTATGTATACACATAAAATAGGTTCCATTTCTTTTCCCATTCCTTCCGTTCGGTTTTTTTTTGCCTTAGTTTAGAATAGCAGCTTCCAGTGCTTTGCTAGGTATCCCGCGCCTTTTCAATTTCTTTGATTACTGGTGCATCGCTCATATCGCTGTAGCTATTGAACGCGGTGATATCCTCTGTTCTGTGGGGAATATTATCATTATTATATTTTCCTATATTTACGGGTATGCGATTCGAAATGTTTTCGCGGGGTGTGCTGTGTTGCCAATTCAATCAAAAATTTTGCCTACTTCTTTGTAGTCAATATCATAACATAATGAGGCAAAAGCACACTTTCTAAGCAATATTTGTTTGATATCTTTCTGATATTTCCTTACTTTCATCATTTCACCGTCGTTGTATTGTATGTACAACTGCTAAAGCTACTTTTATATAGAAATTACCAGTTAATTTAAACTGCATTAAATGACAAAGCGGACAAGTGAATAGCGTGGATTAATTAAAACAGAATAAAAATAAAAGAGAAACTAAATATGCAACGAAGATAGGCTGTGAATGCGACAACTGCCTGCTAAGCTCAACGATCCCCTGGACGGATAATGAATGAAGGTAAAGCATAGTAATGAAGTAAAGTGGTGGTAATAATTTCTTAGCTCGCAATTCAAATGTGTTGCTGAAATGCATACAAGTAGCTTAATTGAAATCGAGCTTTGGCCGATGCAAAATGGGGTGACCAGGTGTACATACATAAAGTAGATGAATGGAAAAGAGGTGATGGTAAAACATGCACAAAGGCCTCAAAATTTTTTGAAATTGAAAAAAAATAAAGTAAAAGAAATTGAAAAAAAAATTGGATAAAAGATAATCATAAAATTAAATAATGTCAATTATGCTTAATAACCAGGTTAAATAATATTTGTTTGGCTTAAGGCTGCGGACATGTGCCCGCTTCGTGGAGAACAGCGAAAGTAATTTGTCTTCGTAAAATGAATTACGTGAGTCCCAAGAACTACAAGCCAATTAGTTTATCATCTTTTCTTCACTCGAAAGACTGTTTGATGTTCATTTGGAAGCCAGAATAGAGCGCAATCAATTTGCAACACATATCATGCCTATACCAAGAGTAATTCTACCGATACAGCAGTAGAAAGTGCAGTGCAAGATTGAGAAAACCATAAATGAACAAGTAAGAAAGTCTAAGTTCGGGCGGAGTCGAACGTTTAATACTCGGCGCAGTATTAAATATATGATTTTCACCTTTCCGAAAGCTACCGCTATTAGCGTCCTTAAATTTCAAAATATTGAAGTTTCAAACATTTCTGAAATTTACCGTTATATGAAAAGCGGCTTCAATTTTAGTCCGATTTCAATAATTTTCAACGTTTTGACAAGCACAATAACCGTACCGAGTTGGGTACAAATTGGTAGAACGGTAACCGAGATACATATATGTGATCATAAGTGAGCGGTGCCATGGCCATTTTCCAAAATTTTATCATAAACGTATTTCTTGGCAAATAATTGTTGCAAGCATCCATTTTGAATAAAGTAGCTATAATATTTACTGATTTGTCGAAGTTTTCGTATTTCTCCAAATTACCGTTATATGGGATGTGGGCGTGGTTATTGTCCGATTTTGCCCATTTTCAATACCATTCGTCCTACACTTGAAAGAAGTACATGTAATAAGTTTTGATAAGATATTTCAATTTTTACTAGAGTTATCGTGTGCGAAGGCGGACGGACAGACAGTCATCGCTTAATCGATTTCTCTTTTCATTCTGATCATTTATGTATACATTTGCCTATATCTATCTCAATTCTTTTTGTCTGTTACAAACAACCGTTACGTGTACAAAGTTATAATACCCTTGTGCGCAAGAGCGCTCGGGTATAAAAAGTATAGCCAAGAGGATAGGAAAAAGTGGACACTCTAGCAAAGAACAGGCGGGTACAGGTAGGCTAAAATAACACGAATATAAAATATCCAAAGCCATACCTAAGTCACAAAGTCATTTAATGTGGCAATTCTATGCGAAGATTTTGAAGCAGGTAAGCCTAACGTAATAATATTTTCTTTAACTACTATTCGCGCTCATGGTTATCAAAATTCATACTCACACTCATGTTGGAATTCATTTTTATAGCATACCTATTCATATTCTTACTTATATTCATATTAATGATGCAAGTCATATGCATATTTATTCTAATATTTATGCTGATATTAATTCTCGTATTCATATTTATAACCATTTTATACTAATTCACATTCACGTTCACATACTCATACTCACACTCGTATATACTCATACTCAACAGCATACTCATATTCATATTCATATAATTAATAATGATCATATACATACGCATCTCATACTTATACTCATACTCATTCTTACTTCTATACGCGTGCACATATTCATTTTGATTTCCAATTTATATATTTATATTTATACTCATCCTCATACTCATATTCATATAATAAATCATGTTCATATTTAATAATACAAATATGAACATGATTTATTATATGACGTACTTATTCATATACTCATACACTGAAAATAAAATTTCGTAAAAATGCTCCGAAAATCTTTCGTAGTGTTGGTTTTTGTACAATGTACGAAACTTTCGTTCATAATACGAACACATTTTTCACAACGAAACAAGATTTTACGAAACATACGTAAATATAACGAAAGGACTTTCGTAAGGTATTTTTTCAGTACAATTTTTGAAATCTTACGTGTATTTTACAAAACACATTCGTAAAGCACTGAACAAATCTCTGTACGAATAAGTTTATTGTAGGAAGGCATTCGTAATATTTACGTATGGTTTTAAAATTTACGAAATCTACATCTCTGTATTCGTACAATTTAGTTAATACTTTCGTATAAAGTAGTAATGCAGAAACATGTTTTTTGAATTCGTACAACATACGAATATTTTCGTACAATATACTCAATTACCGGCAGTTTAATATTTCATCATATTTTTTGTATCGCGTGCCATTGCGGAGTTAATTGTTGGCTGCTGTGGAACGTATAATATAATTTTAAACGTTTTAAAAAGGAATTTGCTGGATAAAAAAACAATACAAAGTTAAGTATTAAAGCTGTGGATATACTATGCTTTTAAGTATACAATGTTTTTAACATCGACTACGCTGCGCCTTCCGCTGCAATGTGGGACTTTATAAATAGGCAATTTCATCAGTAACCTATCAACGGCAAGCCTAAGCCAGGAGCACTACATAATGTAATTAAAAGTAAGTACATGTATGACTTTTCACTGAAACTTGCTTTTCAGACGCCTTATAATTTTCCTTTAATTTATAGTCGTCAAGGAAACAAACATCGATGAAGCTGTGAATCTGTCAAGTGCCTCTACATAAAAATATTGTAATGTTTAAGAAAGTAAAACCAGTATTTCTTATATTCTTTCATATTTTATATCTTTTTATGCTTAGTTTTGTTAAGTCTCATAGTTTAACACTTTGCATCAATATACTTTATTGAATGAAGCTTAAGCAATAAAAAAAGACTTAAGTTTTATTATAGGTAAAATAACATTTTTTATTAATTCTAAACTACAGTGTAGTCAGAAAATTCTTCTTCTTTCGTAGAACGTATGATTTCTTTTATTATTAACACTACAAAAAACATGACTAAAATTATAGCACAACACTTTCATTATATTTTAATCAATAATGTTAAGCGTTTTTGCAAAACGTTTTGTTAAACAAAAACGCTTAAAATTAACGATAAAAACAAAATAAAAGTGTTGTGTTATAATTGGTAATATGTTTTTTACAGTGTGGAGAATGAAAGTGATTTCGTTAAATATATGAATTATTTCTCTGCATTTTACAAAAATTTCGTAAAAAAATAAAGAAATAGTACGATTTTTTTTAGTACGAGATTATTTAGGAAATAGTACGAAATTCTTTAGTAAATAGTACTAAATTCTTTAGTAAATAGTACGAATACATTCGTAAAATGTACTTAAAATCTGATGCCTTATATTTTCGTAGTATGTACGAAAACGGTTTTTTACAATCAACGAAAACTTTCGTGGCTCAAAATGACGAAAAATTTCGTGAGATTTACGCAAGTTTTCGTTATATTTATGCAGATTTTATTTTCAGTGTAAACATAATCATACTCATACCTATGATCGTACTCATATTCATTTTGATACTCATATTCATGTATGTATATTAGATTGCCCATCGAAAAAACATTTTTTTTTCAAATTTCAAGACCTAACCCCCTTTTATGAGAAATATTATTGTCTATGATTATAGATTTTTTAAGTCATTTAGAGGTCGCAACTTGTCATTCTAGGTCAGAAAATACGGTTTTGTAGATTTATCAGTCTTGAATGACTATTTTTCATTCAATTGTAAAGATCGAACATGCCTATTAAAATCTATTGTCAGACTTGGATTATTGGGAGTTTACATCGAGCAAACAAAAAAAGAAAACAGCATTTTTTCCAATTTTGTTTTTTTTTGACTATCACTAATTTCCACAATATCAAAATATATAGCAATATCTAAAATTAAATCTATTTTCAAATAAAGTGATACCTCGTTTATTGCAATCGCATAAAAAATGTCGAAGTTAGGCAACTTTTCTTAAATACGGCCTTGAATTTATATGTGTGTATGTATCGGACTTTCAGAGTTTCGGAGCAGTGTGGCTAAGGAATTCATTAATATTTATACAAAATTGGTATATGCAAACGCTCTTTAAAAAAAAAGTGGTTTTTCAAAAAAATTTAGGAAAATGGGGGTGGCCCCGCCGATTTCAACCAAATTTGATATACGCATTGCGCTTAGGCTCCTTAGGCACCATCTTGAAATTTTTTTAATCGGACAAAGTCCACTCCCTCTAAAAGATAACTAGCTTTGAGTTTTTTGAAATTATCGTTACGTGGGTGGAGCCTAAGAAGTCTAATCGCAATGTGCATATCAAGTTCGGTCGATATCGGTGAAATTGTTTTTGAGATACACATATGTGATATAAGTGGGCAAGCCATCCCATTTTCCTAAAATTAAAAAAAGAAAATGGAAAAAATGTTTTTTTTTTATTTGCTCGATGTAAACTCCCAACAATCCAAGTCTGACAATAAATTATTATACATAATTTTAAAGGCCTATAAATCCCCTTCTCACAAAATGTTCGACCTTTAAAGTTGAATGAAAAATCGTCATTCGAAAACTGGTAAATCTACAAAACCATATTTTCAGGTCCAAAATGACAAGTCGCGACCTTTAAATGACTTTTAAAAATTCTATAAAAATGGACAACAATATTTCTCATAAAAAGGAAGGAAGGAAGGGGGTACGCTCTTGAAATTAAAAAAAGGGTTTTTCGATGGGCGCGCTAATGTATTTACTCATATTCACGTTCATGTTCATATTTATACTCTTACTTACCATTCTATTCATTCCCATACTCATCCTCATGCTCATATTCATTGATCAAATTAGTTATATGTGTATTCACATTCATCTTAATGTTCAAATTAATAAAAATCTTCAAATTCATGACTATATTAATTTTTTACGAATATTTATATTCGGAATCATATTCATATTCACAATTTCCCAATCTGGCAACTCCTTCGTTACCACTTGCAATCATCGCCGCATGCAATGTGTAGGCAGTAGCTGCGGCAGCTGTCATTTCACTGTGCATGTAGGCTGCCAGTGTGCGAATTTATGCGATTTTGATAAAATTTAACCAATATAGATTTAGGCCAAGTTAGTTAGCGGCAAAAAGCTGGCACCAGACATGCTTAAGTGCGTTAAAATATATTCATGTATTTCTAAATAAACAAATAAACACAAATTCGAATGCAATTAAATATTAATAATTTACGCTTTCACACCTCACTCGGAATTTTCATTTATTTACACAAGCGGCATAAATACTACATAAATACATATATACACCTGCCAACAAATTGTGACCGTGCTGATAAATGAGTCGGCCAACAGTTTGCAATGAACACCCTACGGAAAAGTGTTTGAAAAGTGTAAATATGTAGTTAATAAGTCACAAATAAATGCGTCGCATAAATAATAGCATGAAACAACAAAAGCTACTAGACGCATAGTGCAAGCTCGTTTTAGTGGTGTATGTATGTGCCTTTGAAACAACAAGTTGCCAACGAGAATCACTTAGCCTTTTCGCTGTTGCAAAGTGTTTTGTTGTTAAGCGGACTTTGGCAAAGTTTTTATGTAGCAGCAAAAGTTTTGTGACAGCACAGTGCCTTCTCCCCATCTCCACACAGCGAGCTCTCGTCTCGCTGATCCCTCTCCTGCAGCCTCTCTCGGGCGCTTGTAGTTAAATGCGTCTCAAGCGGCTGCCAAAGTAATAACTGCCCTTTGAAATTGAAATTTTCATCGAGTTTTAGCGCTTCCGCTTCCTCCTTGCTTGTAGTGTATGTGCACACACTTTTCTTTAACACTGTATAAATATGAAAATTGTCACATTTAATATGCATTCCTTGCTTGAATACGCTCACCAGAATTTCATTATCTTTTAGTGTTTCTTTTTGTTTTGGTTTTTAGTTAATACTTTTATAGCGGTGAGTGCGTCCTTTTTTGGTCATTTGCATTCTTTACTCGTCCTGTACATGCAATGCTTTATTTTTTATTTATTTTTTGCTTTTTTTTATTCAACAACTTTATTTGTCACCAGGGAAATTTTGTTGTCTTGCTTCACTTTGAACTCACCAACAGTGGGCATGTGAATTTCTTCGGTTTCTTTCTGGCCCTAGGATTTTTTTCTAAATGAATATTTAAAGATTTGATTAAAAAAATTAAGTGTGTAAATAAAAATTTCCTCTTTGAGGGTATGTATTCATGTATTTACATACATATCAGAGAACAGCTTTGAGTATGATCGAGCCTTTTTGATCACACTCACTAAAAATCAAGCACAAGCGAACGCCACACTCGGCTACTATGTGTTCGATCGAGATGCATACCCGACAGCTGCTTTGGTTACGAACGAGTCTGTTCGATCACCCTCGCTATAAATTGAGCACAAGCGAACACCACACTCGGACACCCGCAGCTAACCCGAAAATTTGTGTAACAATGAAACGGACACCCGAACATTGCGATAAAATGCAGGACAACAAAGAAATTTACGCTGAAGGTAACTGGCGCCAATATGTTCCCACAAAGCATACGAAAATGTTGTTGCTTTGTGCTTGTGCATACGCAATGAAAAAATTAGAAGCGAAGTAGACAAAAATGTTTTTGCATCTATTTTGTATAGTTTCGCGTGGAAAGCTGTGTGTGTATATATTAGAACACAGCCTAAAACTATTTAGGTACATAAGTACTTTTACAAAAAATAAATGTGCACCGAGTGTATAGGGCTTGGGCATTGCCGATCTACACACATGTATACCTAAATGGATGTAGGCGTCGTGATGCCGCATTTTGTATGAGCAAAAATATAAGAAATGGTTAAATGTACACTTAAACAAACTACCGAAAAATTCAACCTTCTCTTTACCCTCTACGCACAAAAACTAAGAACACCGCGATGAGAAGGCAACATTTTTTGTAGAAACAAAAACGTCATAAGCCAATCAAGAAAATTTTGTGCACACTCGGGTTGAAACTCGAACACCCGGGTATATTGAGCTGCAAAGCACCCGAACCCAATCAAGTATGTATGAAAAGCAATCGGGTGTTGTGGCCAACATGTTCGTCTTGAGCTCAGTCGATAACGAACAATACTTCTGCTCGTATACAGAGACCGATGCAAAACGGGTTTTGTTAGATGATCGAGTATACACGAAAATCATGCACCCGCTGCAGATGTCTGATACATATGTACCATCAGACGTAACCAGTTCGTAACCAAAGCAGCTGTCGGGTATGCATCTCGATCGAACACATAGTAGCCGAGTGTGGCGTTCGCTTGTGCTTGATTTTTAGTGAGTGTGATCAAAAAGGCTCGATCATACTCAAAGCTGTTCTCTGATATGTACATACATATTTAGCATTCTCATATACATTGCAATTCGAAGCTACTAAATCAAATAAGTAGCCCCAACTCCCGAATCA
>NW_023458567.1:19189611-19216075 GCF_013731165.1 Rhagoletis pomonella | reverse complement strand
GTCTGAATATACATACTTCTTTTCATGTGTTGTTTCTCCAACTACCTAACAGAATTAATTAAGCAGAAACATCATTGGACGTAAAAAAAAAATAATCTGAGCATCATCAAGGGACATGAGTTGAAATTGAAGTCATGTAGAAGAAACAAATCGTAAAGTATTTACGAAATGACACAACAAGGCCTTCTAATAGAATAAAGTTTACAACAACGCTGAATGGATGTAGTAAATCAGACAAATATATGCTCACACAATCAAACCCCACCCTCGCTCCAAACACTTCCTAATCCAACGTAGCAACACTTGAAGAACTAGTGAACCAATGCCATTTGCATGGCATACCCTAAGGCGTTCGAGCAGCTTTTTTTACCGCTCCCTAGGCAAAAAAGTATTTTAAACTTTTTACATGTTCAGGTGTTTTCATGCGCATTTACGAGCTAAAGTGTTTTAAACGACTACTTTTGAAGTGGTGTGCGTCTCACTTCGGGAAGGAAGCAAAGTAAAAACAAAAAACAAAAAAAAAAACAGAAGAAAGCAAGCATTGTAAAAGAAAAGTGTGTGAACGTAAAGCTGACTGTTTGTGAGTTCAGCGTGTTAACGATTGTTGGGAAGTGGTTGTGGCGGAGCCACGCGAAGCATACTTTACGGCTGCTCATAAAGTTTTTCATATTTCGCGGCTATATGAATTCAGATGATTGTATGGCTGTATTGGATATACATATGTACATATGTATGTATGCATATACTTTTAGTACAAAAAGTGTTGAATGTGGCAGTGCGAGTTGAAGTTATGCCATTGTGCTTGTGCAAAGTTGACAGAGGAAACGTTTTTCTCTTCACAGCTGCCATTTTTGCGGTTTACTTACGACTGTGAGATTTATAGACTTCTTTCGTTTTTGTATTCATTTTCTTGCTACGATTGTATGTATTTGCTTATTTTCTAACAAGACGCCATTTAACTGCCTTTAGGCTTTTATGCCTGGCTGACAAAAGTATGCATCTCATTTGTGTTTATAAGAAATGTTATGATACTTTTTTTGTTCACCTTAATCTTGTCATACCTAGTTCTTTTCAAGCGAAAATTTATTTGCTGCATCTGTGGTTCAAAATTTAAAAAAATGTGTACATATCTGGCGGAATTTGAGTGCTGCAGCCGGCATATTTATAGCACCGCAAAGCTTGTAAATATGTCATAAATGGCAAGTGCTTATTGTTGTTACTGTTGTTACACTCCTAAATGTGGTATAATATTGGCAATATGCAGCATGCTGTGTTAACAAAGGATCAGTTTGTTTCATTCCTAGTGTACTACCTAAACAATTATTCTTTAATACATATTTAAAAATGAACAGCCTGGACTTTCACAAGAAGACCCTCTCATCAGTACAAAATTTTTTTATAAATACATAAGCTGACTAAGCCCGGTGTCTGGTTATTCGCAGACTTCAGTCTTTTTCAATCCATGAAATTGTCGCCATCAATGAGCTCTCCATATTGTTCTAAAATTTCCAATAGGACTTGTGGTATACCATAAGTGAAAAAAACGATAGATTACCTTTTCAATATTCACTTCTGGCCTCCTTTGATAAACCTACAGAGCTTTTAGTTGAGGACTGATTATTGAATTATTAATGAGTTACTAATGCTTAAAGGTTGTATTGAAGGTATACAAATCATACCATGATATGGATCATAATATACCCTCCATATGAAACTAGCTAGCAACAACTAAAACTCTATCGTTCAACCCAGCATGAATATCCACGATCCTTCGTAACTAGCCATAGTAGAAATAAAACACAATAAGCATATGATCCTGCCATATCAGAGTGCCATCTCCACCTTTGGCTTCAAACCTATGCTTGTCTTCATTTGCTCGATCGCACTTTTTTTGTCTATCTTTCGATTTTTAAGGAAATATTATCGGGAGAAAGCTATTCCCCAAACCTGACTATTTGAAGATAAGTGAATAATCAGCCGGTTAACTCCTCAGTCCGACGGCTTGAAAATTTCTGGTATTACACTAAAATTTCTAGTTAGCCGAGCTTAGAGCAGTGACGGCTAGAGAAAGCTTTTCCTCCTTGCGCGTACGCGGGATACGTTTTAGTCGTGACTAGCTTAGAGATGAGATGAGATAAATGAGATGGGATATGCCTACATGCGATGGATGAGGGCAGTGGATGCTTAAAAATAAGGAGAGATTAGATGATATGATATGTGATGAGATGACCAGGTGGCATGAGACGAAATGGGATGACGTGTGTTGATGAGATGAAATGAGATTAGACATTATAATGAGATGAAGTGAAGTGAAATTAGGTGATATTAGATGGGACTATTTTTTATATACCGACTCTAATACTTTACCAAGTATACTATTGATCACTTTACTTACAATTCGTTTTATTGACGCGACGAGAATTGCTGACAGTAAACCAAACATATATAAGTAACTATCTAAAGCATGTGATGCGATGAACGTATCAGATATGCATTGTCGTGAGCACTAGTTATATAATATAAATATTTAAGTTTATAAGCTGTTTGTGAATTGCAGACATATTGGTTAGATCAATGAAAAAAATGCAATATAACTTAGTATTTAAAATGCATGCAATCCTTGGAAAAATGGTTTAAACTCTATACCAAATTAGTCTTCGCGCACATACGAGTGCACTCCAATATGTATTTTTTATGTCTGAATTTCGGTATAGAGTTTCTTTACCACCGCTGCACGTCTTGCACTTTTTATTCCATATTTTTAGTATCTGTGGCAAAGCCAACTCAATATTTTCCTTAGGGCAAACCTCATCATCGCTCAAGTTTTGTTCCTGCGAATTTTATTGCTCTTGTCAAACTAGTTCGCACTCGTGATTCTTGTACTGCCGCTGAATACATATGTATGTATGTATTTCCATTAGGGTGACCAGAAAAAATTAAAGTCGTAATTTTAATGCTCTTACCTTACAGTGATATTTGATCCCCATTTCGCGCCCATAAGTCGAAATTAAACTATCGATTTTGGGGTTTTATTCTTTTGGGTTGGCTAAAATGATGTTTCAGTTATCGAAAAATATCCAAGAAGGGTCCCGATCTTTTGCACCTATTTGTATGATCAGTGTGAAAATGATAGTTGACGCTACGCGTTGATAAGAAATAAGAGATGCTAAAAAGTTTAAAAGAACTTCAAAGCCATAGAGACGATCGATTTTAATTTTTTAAAATATGGTTGTCATCTACAGGTGAGGTCTATATCATGTACAGTTTTAAATATGCACAGCAGATTAGTATTAAATGAAATAGTCTAGTGAATTTTTTACTAAAACCAGTTTAAAGAAAAAGTTATAAGCCATTTACTCCATGTTTCACCAATACAAAATGTATGCTTATGTAAAGATAATTATATATTATGAAGACGATTTATATAATTAATTTTTTTTTAAACAAATTTCGTGTAAGGTATATGTAAACATGGTCATATACTTAAATTGCATTTTTTTAAAGAATTTTAAATACAAACTTAAACCAAGTAAAACTCAATTTTACGTGAATTTAATAAGCGTATTTCTTTTAATTTTAGGCGTCATATTGGATAGGCCATTTTGTATTTTATTGTTTTGATTTCGGATTCGAATTTAGACCACAAAACCTTAAAAACTCCTAAATTTTTGTGAATATACTAATTCTTTAAATTATGGGCACAAAATGGGTATCAAATATCAGTGTGCACCGCTTAGGATTGCTCTATACCGAAAAAACGTATACCGCTGTTTTTTTTTTTTGCTCACGTTAGGTTAGATTAGAATGGTGGCGGACCGGCGTGGTTGATGAAGTTGAGTATGTTGTGCAGACTTATATCAGATAGCTCTCGTAACGATGTGAACTCATATGCTCCTAGCATGGTATTTCTGCTCCTCATTAGAGCTGGACATTTGCAAAGTAGGTGGTATACTGTTTCCTGCTCGTTCTCATCACTGCAGCTTCTACAGAAGTCGTTGTAGGCGATTCCCAGCCTTCTCGCGTGGGTACCAATCGGCCAATGTCCAGTAAGAGTCGCAACAAGCCTAGCAACGTCAGATCTGGATTTCCTTAGCAGGTTGTGTGTTCTCTCAGGGTTGTACACAGGCCACAAGAGTTTGGATATATGGCAGCCTGCCACGGTGCGCCATTTTTTATCCGATTTCCGGAGAGTGTGGAGAAATATGTCTTTATATAAGGTTCCAATTGGGGGTGAGATCCGGTCCTCCATCGACACCAATGCGGAACGCTCTCTGGCTAACTCGTCTGCAGCCTCGTTACCGGGAATGTTGCTATGACCACGGACCCAAACTAAATCTAAATCGAGTTGACTACTTACGGTATTTAACAGCGTCCTACACTCCTTGATTATTTTCGACCTTGTTGTAAAATACGCCAAGGGCTTAATGGCCGCCTGGCTATCTGAGAAAATAGCTACGCTATCGCTGTGACGTAATCCCCTACGTTCTAAGAGACGGCAGCCTTCGGCTATAGCGAATACTTCTGCCTGGAAGACACTCGCAAAAACGGGCAGATGAATTGATCTTATTACTCCCAGGGACTCAGAGTAAATACCTGCTCCAACTCCGCGTTCCATTTTGGAGCCATCGGTGTACATATGATGTGTGCAGGTAGGGATATCAAGTTCCCCGTCCCAGTCGGCTTTCGACGGAAGAATGACCTCGAAAGGCCTGTGAAACTCTACTTCAGGTCGAATGTAATCGGTTGCCAGCCTCAACTTAGGGGGCAATCGGGAAATTATACTGTTATGCCCGATCGTTCTTTCTTTCGATATACCCAGTTCTCTGAGTCTTATATCTGATAGTGATGCGGTGTGCCGTATGTGAAGGTCTTTAGGCAATAGGTTTGTAATAATACCATTAAGGCAACGGTAGGGCAAATTCTCATTGCCCCTGTGGTCCCGATGCATGCAACTCTTTGAACTCTGCCTAGTTTAACTTGATTATACTGGTTCTTTAAGGCTGTCCACCATACCAGAGAACCGTAGCATAAGATCGGACGTACAACCGCTGTGTACATCCAGATTACAACTTTTGGATTGAAACCCCATGTCTTTCCAAAAAGCAGCTTACAGGAGTAGTAGGCAATGCTCGCTTTCTTTACTCTCTCTTCAATATTTATTTTCCAACTTAGCTTAGGATCCAGTATGACTCCCAGATACCTCGCTTGTTTAGATAATCGTAGGCTTTGTCCATTTAGCTTTGCTAATTCAAAGCTTGGAACCTTATTTCTGGCCGTAAAGAGCATTAATTATGTTTCTGTTAAGGCCACATTGCTCGGCCTCTCGGCTTAGCTTTGCTAAAGTTCCATCCATGATGTTACTCACCATAGATGGGAATAACCCGGTTGCTCAAAGCGCTCAAAGTTTTCCACGTATTTTATATGCATGGAGGAAAACAAGTTTTCGTAGAAATTTATTTATTTATTTATTTAAGAAATGAGGTTGCACCTGTAAGACTCAGTCTTTTGTAGTACATCAAAAGCTTTCAATTACAAAATTGGTATAGAATTCTCAAAAATCAATATTTTTGATCGGAAAACTTTGTTTCTCTTCAACCAAAAAAAAGTTTTCCAATCATAAAATATTGGCCCATATTTATAGTCAAAACAAAGTCGACTCTAAAGTTAAAAACAGCTTTCTGACATTACGTTAAATGTGATATCTGTAAAAAAAGCGCCTTTTAACTTTAGAGTCGACTTTATTTTGACTATAACTACGGGCCATTAATTTTCAATAATTCCATACCATTTCTACGAAAACTTGTTTTTTCCCATAACTATAAAATACATGAAAAACTTTTGAGCGATTTCTAAATATTTTTTGATTTCGAAAGAAACGGGGTATTTTTCTTGGTATATAACAATTCTAGGGGGTGCGAACATTAAAATTCCGACTTAACTTTTTCCCATGCATTTTTGGACCACCCGAATGTACATACATACATATAAACACAATTCATTGTTGCTATGTTTTGCCGCTGGATTCGTTTTTTTTTTTTAAGTGATCTATGTTGTTGCCACTACTTTAGAAGTTTTCTTGTCAACGTTGTTGTTAGCCATTATATTTCAATTTGTTAGCACTCCTATCACCGCTACCACTTCAGTTTTCTAGACATCAAATTTTGCTCGAATACTCGAAGAAACTAAGGAGCTCCACGGTTCGCACACTCTTTTCCTTGCACCAAGCGCACTGCTGCTACTTTTCTTCTTCTTCTTCTTCTCGGCATCATCACCATCATCATCGCCATCGTCTTCTTTCCTATATATTAAACACTTTTTCTCTATTCAAGTCATTGTTACTTTTGTTACACAGATAAAACGCTACACTTTAGTTCCGTTTCCGCTAGAGCACTTGCAGGTGTGCATACATAAATCTATATATCTTGCTGTTGCATGCATGTAGTAGTTACATACCTGATTGTAGTGCTGATGTTGTCTACGAAACTGGAACGTGCTGAGCACTTTCGAAAGGAAACTGTGTAATTTCCTGCAACTGTTGTTGTACCTCCCATACCATTTGCCTCTAGCCGCCAGTTTCTTATTTTTATATTCTTTATTCTGTACTCTTTCCTCTTGCAATTGAATTTCTTTCGTTGCGCTTCAAAGCAGCTTTGAGTGATTGAGTTTGAGATGAAAAATTGCTGATAAACTAAACGAATGATATATATGTGTGTATATACACACATACATATATACGTATATTGCGTGTAAAATATTTATAGCTCTTGTGTAGATACTTTGTGTGATAGAGTACAGTGCCCCTGTTTTGGCCTCTTATTTGACATTGATTTTAAATTGATTGGACATTTTTTGATTTTTATGAATGCTTGTGGACATTAAAATATCAAATTCCCCTAACCGCAATAGACATGGTATCCTGCAGGATGATACATATACACAGCAGGTGCATACATATGCACTATTCTGATGGTAAATCAATTTTATGATGTAATTTTTTTATGTAAAAACACATTCCTAAATTGAATAGTGGGAGTCCAGCAATGCCATAATACGAGTATAAAAAAGATTGACTACGACAATATTTCCCGTAAATAATTCATTGCCTATGTGCAAATCTATCAGCATAGGATCATTTGTCGCTCGGTGGAATCAGATCTACACTTGGTTAGAGGAGGAAGTATTGAGGTATTCCTCTTTAAAAAGGGCCAAGCGTTTGATGGGTCCTTCCAATAAAGTCCTGCTTGAGCTAACAGTAAACTCAATAGTCGGTCAACCGGGAAGGGGTTTGGGGTTAACCTACCAAATCAGAATTGGTCTTGTTGAGAAGAAAACCAAAGCTTTTCGCTGTGGAGATCACCGAGGGCCTACTTTGAAATCTGGACTCCAAATTAAACTGGAAAGGTTATGCCGATGAGGGAATTATTAAGTGCATATCGACTCAGCACACCTGCAGGAGAGCTTTAAATCAATTGTCGCCGTATATCACCCATGGTACAAGCACCAGAGTCATCAGACCAGGGCCGTAGCCAGGATTTTTTTTTCGGGCGGTCTATGGAAGAAAATTCGTGAAAAATTGGCAAAAATAAAATTAAAACTTAAAATTTGTTTCTATAATTTTTTTTAAAGAAGTTTGTAATTTAGACGAAACTTTGCAAAATTTTCATAATTTTTGCATAAAGTTTGAAACTTGCATTTATATGGTTAAAAAAAATACACATTAAATAAGCAAAAGAAAAATACCCAAAACTATTTATTTTTCCACCACGATACTTGTGGAGACTTGAATTTGATCTCAGTAACAAAGCCTTTTGTCTTTATATTATAGATTTTTATCCTTTTAACCCTGGAACCGGTTCTTTAAGATTCCCCAGCATTCATGTATGTACTTCTAAATATTACAAATAGAAAACAATCTTTTAACGTCAATAATTTTATTGTCACTCACTCCTTCTTTAAAAATACTAAAATCACGCAAAATGGAATAAATCACAGCCCATTTACTTAATGAAATGGAAACCTCAAAAAGCACTTGCCAGCTGAAAAGCAAAAAAAGGGTGAAAATGGGTTGCTATCGACATTTATTTACATAAAAAACGCGTGAAATGTAAATGATGTCAGAATTTTTAATCCATAAAAATTGTATATTTTATTTGTATATACATACATACATCCATATTCCATTGGATTTTGTAAATGTATGCCATGAATGAGAATTTACAGACCTATTTATTCATGCGCACAAAACTATGCAATGATTTGAGCATTCTAAATTGCCGCAATTGCAAATCATAAAGTAAAGTGCTCCCACACACACGCACACACCCACATTAGCATCCACAATCCAAATTCATTGCCGGCAAATGTATGCGCCTAAATATATGCAAAGAAAAATATTGCAATTTATGTAAATGCATTGACAGCCGTTAGCAGCAACAACAACAACAAAAACTATAAACAAAGGCTATACTGGTGTGAGTGCACAATTGAATTGGGGGAAGTGGAGCTTAAGCTGCTGCATTCATCCATCTGTATGTATGTGTGTTGGCGAAGTCACTCGTCTGTATTGGTATTTTGGGTCTGCCGAAATGCGGTGATTTTTCACTGCTGGCATTTGCGTTTCTTATACACCCCCAGCCATCACCCGCCGCCAATGCGTTATGCCTTTCCTTTTGATTTTATTTCACTTGCTTTTGTTCCAGTTGTTTTTTTCTTTTGTTTCATGCGATTTTCCGCACTCTGCTTTTATTTGCTTTATGAATTTCACACTTTGTTTGCTTTGTGTCAACGAAGTGATTGGCTAAAAAATAAAATGGAGTAAGAAAAAATTAAATACGAAGTTGCAAATATGTAAAGCAGCTGCTCGGATTGTTTGAATGCTGCCCACCAGCTGAGGTTTTTATGGGTAATCACCACGTCTGGTTGCCTTTTTTATATTTTTTTCTTCCGTAGTTACTTAGGAGTGGGCTTGTTGATTGCCTCATCCATTCAGTCTTTTGCGGCTCTATTCCTTGTGGTATCATCTCAATGCTGACACTTTACACTTAATTTGCGTACATTTTTATTCACCATTTCACTCTTATTTGGATTTTTTAGCATCCAACCGACATTTCTAAGGACATATTTACATACATACAGGTCCATAAGGAACTTTGTAGTTATGAAAATTGTACTCAAATATTGATGATATCCGGTAAATGTCCTCTGAATATACCTTCTAATGGGTGTCACGTGTCTGTTAACATTTTTATAAGTGTAATTTGAAAGTATTCTTTTTGAATGGCACTTATATTGGACAATAAGGAAAGAAAGTGTAAAAATTACAGGAAGCCGTCTCCGGTCTCTCCCAGTCTCTTCGCGACACAGTTGGTGTGAGTGTGGAGTTTGAAAAAAACGTACTTAACCCTAGAAGGCCCATGTTCGTCGATTCGACGACGCCTATTTTGATTTGTTTTGCAGTGCTTCCGATTTAAAATAAATTCGCGGTTTTTAATGCGTTTTATCAAATGCTTTATTTCTTGTATGTTTCGTTTATTCTTTTCAGTTTTTGTATATATTTTTTAACTTTTGAATGAAATAAACCATTAAATTTTTTTTCAGTCAAGCTAAGTATCATGCTGTTTGAGAACACTGAATAAAGTAACTAAAATCACTTTTTCCCGTATGTGTAATAAAAACTTAAAATAAATTAATAAAACTATAGAACAAAATTACTTTCTTAGGTAAAAATCGCCATTTTAAACAAGAGGTACAAACGCCAATCTTATGCTCACCACATAATATGCTTTTTCTGCAATTTGCACAGTAAGACTTTGTCATTCGGCGTTTATATGATTGACAAAATATGCAGATCATTGGAAAAATTTATGGGGTCATAACTATTACTCATGATTGTAAATCTTGAGGGCTTCGGTTCTTCTATTACTCGTCAGATTTTTATTATGTTTCGTCAGTGCAATATTTCATGGTCGTAGATAATACTTTCGAGAATAATAGGTTCATGGAGCCATTATCATCACCAGTATAGAACTGTATAAAAGTTTTCCGTCCAGATCAAATATGTGGGAATTTTCTTGAAAGAAAGCTTAGTTGGAACCTTTATGGCCGGACGCAAGAGCTGAACTCAAATTTAAAATGGTAGCTTTGAGCATGATTTCTGGATTGTGGCTTATGCCTTCTTCGTGTTGTCCTTATTCACCTTCATACACATTTACATATATAGTTTCGAGAAGGCAAAATATAAGTTGTGTTTATTGTTACCGATCATGTCAATGACATTCGCCAGTAATGTCCGCTCTTACAAATGATTATACTAGCGCATTTTATTTCTGAAGGAAATAATAATTTCCCTCAGCATCAAATTAAAGTTCACCCAGAAAAAGGCTAAATATATTTCTCTCAACACATAATTTGGTTATAGTTACTTTATTTAGTTAAAGTTATTAAATCATGTGTTGAGAGAAATATTTTTAGGTGACTTTTCTGGGTATAGTCGCACAATAGAAAGTTATCCTATATTGAAACCTCGTCTAGTATCGAACGGCGCGGAGAGCTACCTCCCAATTCTGAAGGAGCTGGTCGAATTGCTCAACGCATGCACAACTCCTTTTCGTACTGTCGAAAGCGACTTTGAAGCTGATACTCTTCTCTCATGTCCTCTCCACGATTGGTGATATTGTAAATACTTGGTCTACGATGGATTTACCATGTCTAAAGACGCACAGATAAGGCCCAATGAGTTCGTTAGACGCAATGTTTAAGAGGTTGATTCCAAGATAGTTGACGCATATGGTGGCGTCGCCTTTCTTCAATTCCAAACCGAGGCATGCGTTCATCCGCCCATTTTAAGCGATGAAGCGCATTTCTATGCAATTCTCAAATAACTCCACGCTGAGCTTGCCGAAGTATTAAGTCGCTAGACTCGCCAATCGTGCACAACGCAACCCAAGCTTGGCGCATCACACGATCGTCATCGCTCCTGTGTTTGACGCGACGCTGTCTAAACTGCACTCCCAGAGTAATTTTTAAACGGTGGAACACTTTTTTCGCTTCTGCTCCGACTTTGCAAGAATTAGGTATGACGCATTGAGCTCTTTTTCACCCAACAATCTGTTTAGGTTTATTTGTAGATCGTGCACATTTTAAATAGATTAAAAAGGACATGAAAACAGAATAATATAGGGCATGTAGTCTGAGTGCTGTTTTTTGCACGTATTGTTTTGTGCCAGGTTCCGACTACCTTACGTTACTATGTCGGCCACCATTTCCTTTGTCTTAAGCTTAAGCATTATTTTGGATTTAGCGAATATTCTCTACCACTTACGTATGTCGAGTTGTCTAAAGAATAGATTTAAACGAGTTACAGTAGGGAATCAATCCTCAAAATCAATGAAACTAGTTTCTGGTGTACCGCAGGACTCAATTCTATTTAGGACCGGTGTAAATTTGTTAGCATGCGTGCTTATGCAAACGATGTCCAGCTTTACTTGTCAAGTTCTTTCGAAAATGTTAAATCCCAGAAATGCTGAAACTTCGATATTTCGAAATTGAAGGACGCTTATTTACCCAAAGTTGATTCTCACAACAATCCGTTAAAGAGAAGTAACACTATTATGGAATTTTGGAAAATCGGCGCTGGAAACCGCTCACTTATAACTATATAAGTTTATCTCACTAAGTCTAAAGCTGCATTTATATGAGTTGACTTTCGAAGAGATTCAACATCGCTTTCAACAAAATGGCTTGTATAAATTTTCTATAAAGCGATAAATCAATCAAGCTTACAATGTAACGGTAGTTTTCGGAAAGGTGAAAAACTATATTTAATACGTGCGAGTACCGGGTATTTAATGTTCAACTTCTTTACTTGTTTCTACGCAAATGGCCAATTTCGGCTAGGTGCTGGAAGCTCGAGATGATAAGTACTTTCTTCAAATAAAATTTTTTATTTTCAGTGATGTAATTTACTTTATTTTTTGTTTCATTTGAAATCATAACGTTAAACGGAACTTAACGCTGGCGGAGCAGGGGGCAAGAGCTAGTTATTTACTACATTTAAATTGTCCACTTCCAATAAATTTTTTAATTCAATTTTACTTTTACCTACACTTCTACATGCATACTCGTACATATGTAGGTATGTAATTATTTTTACATTTGGTGTATATGTAAATTTGATTTACAAATAAATACCTGTCGGCTACTTAATGTGTACTAAGGGCCGTTTTCATATTGAGTAGTAGCTCTCCTTTGGCAGTTAAATTTTATATTGAAAATCGACGGTAACTGAATGGCAATGTACATATGTAAGCATTGTATTAAAATACAATGCCAATTGTGTACCCAATTGAATGTTAAATTGCCCATAACCTTATTTAAACGGTTCTATCGTTCTTGCGTCTACATTTAACTAACCAAATATTAGTTTAAAAACTCCAATTTAACACAAAAATGATTGCGCTTCAAAAGCTTCGAATAGACCTGTGTGGCAAACCGCAAAAGGTTTTTAAAAGGTAGTCACCAAACAGTTTCAATAAATGTGTGTGTGGGCGTATAAGTAAATTTTCAGCCAAACAAAAGGAAAAACTACACACTTCAGTCGAAAGTGGTCGTTCTCCTTGCTACTAAGGGGCTGGGCTGCCCATTGAACGAAATAAAATTGAAATTTAAACTCAATAAAAATCAGTTTTAAACTCGTAAAACTTTTGGCAGCAGTAAATATTCATTTGAGTTAACCCGCCTATGTTACATACATACATACATACATACATAAGTACATATATGTACATGTATTTGTAAGTGAGTGTATGCGCACATAAGAGGGCGTGACAGCTGTTTAGTTCACATAATAGTTGAATAAAGTGAAAATAGGTAGCGAAAAGGTTGTTGAATCGGTAATTTTCTTCAAGCAAAAGCAAATTAGGCGGATAAAGTAGCAGAAAATTGAAGTAAATTTTGAGCATTTTTTTGCAATCGAATTTAGTGAAAGTTTTCGCTTTCATTTTGAGTTAGGCAACATTAACACTTGTGCGGCAATTTCACGGCTATTGCTTGTGCTCTAGATAACTGCTATGATTTGTTTGCTAATTTTCCTAACTGGCACTCATAAATAATAAACTCTTTGCTATAAAAACTGTTAGGCATTCAAGCCACTTATTAAATTCAGAGTTTGCCAGTGACTCCTGGACGTTTTAATCACTTCAGTGCTTATCTACATATGTTTCCTCTCCTCTTCCTATTACATACATATATCCTCATTTATATGTACATCTTGAGCTCTGTATGGTCCACACAGCTTAAACTTAATTTGATTCGACATATTTACCATGCTCCCTGGTGGTGGAAGGTTTCTGGAGTGAATGTTTGACTTCCATCGCCACTAACAACAACATGAAAATCAACAAAAACAACAAGCAGCAAGTGGAGTTCATATAAAAGTTTTTGCGCTAATTAAGTAATTGCTTTTTGCTCAACTCACATACACACAAACAAACGCCCACATGAGCACATGCAAGTAACTGGCAGCACAAAGACATTGTATCTTTATCGTCTTGTGTTTATCCACTATCACTGTCTTAGAAAAACTTAGTCCTGCCCCAGTCGATGCGCTATAGCGCTATCTTCCCAAAGTAGGTTGTCTCTCCAATTGGCGCTAATCGATTTGGAAAGCGCTAAGTAGGCAACACCATTCGGTAATCCCTCTCCTCATTCCAGGCTTCAGCTGATAGCAACTCCCTGCATCTCCTTGCCGCTAAACTTTGCTTTGCACGAAAACTCGCCAACCTATCTCTTTAGCCCATCTCTCTAGCTCTTAAAGTTCAATGCTTTCTATTCATTGCCAACTTTTCGTATTTTTTTTGTATATTTTTACTCGAAAATGTTCTTAACACTCGTCGCCAACGCCAAAGCGCAAAAGTTAAATTGATACTTAAATATTGATGATTGCAAATAGGAAAAGCGAAACTAGAAACTTCGTAGAAATGCGACTATCGTCTTCAAGTGCAAAAAACAATAAATTCAAAGTG
This sequence comes from Rhagoletis pomonella, assembly GCF_013731165.1. Classification (NCBI taxonomy): domain Eukaryota; kingdom Metazoa; phylum Arthropoda; class Insecta; order Diptera; family Tephritidae; genus Rhagoletis; species Rhagoletis pomonella. The sequence goes on along the minus strand of NW_023458567.1, from coordinate 19,202,054 downwards.
TTTACGGCTGTTGTAACCTAGTTTTATTACCGTTGCGCTGGTTGTTGGCATTTGGCCGTAGTTGAGTTTGCTTGATTATTACTTGCAGTATTTTTAGGGCTGTTAAGATTAAAAGATGATTCACTGCCGCTTGAAAGTGGGTAAGAGAGTGGATAGGCAAAGGAAAAAGTTATAGAACTTCTTAAGTTTCCAGTGGGCGCTTGCTTAAGAGCGGACGAAAAAATTTACTTAAAGTTGATAAATTAACTTTAACCTCTCACGAAGGTTGGGTTAAGAAGTTTTTATATTTCTACTCGTATGCATAATGAGCGCAATCAAAATCTCTGCCAAAGTAGTGAAAAAGTGCTCAAGAAGCCTTGTCTGGAGAGCTGGGTATTGTGATAGGAAATGATGAATCGATTTATCCTCTTCCTCATCCCAGCAACAGCTGGAGAGAAAATTTCTTGGTACACGAGGTCAACGGAGCATTGGTACAACAGCCCAGTGTGCTGTAATGATTTCTTTAACTTCAAAAGTTCCTGAGTATATTACTCCTCTCGACCATAGAAACGTTGAGACTTCCCAGTGGTCTCGTTTGGTCCATATGTTCATTTGTTACGGCTGTAATATACTCAAAAATGTGTCTCAGTAAGTCAAAACACGTTAGTAGAATAGAGATATACTGCGTATCATGTCCAGCCATCTCATTCCTTACCGCAGGGAGATGCGTTGATGTGATTCAGTGATTCTTGACTTCGATATGCCAGCGGCCCATTATTCAGCAGTAGGAAACCGTGTTATTATCCTGAATGGAAGTCCCACTATGGCGTAATTTGATCAATTCCAACATCTAAGTTAGCCTTTATCCCGTTATGCCATCTTTTTTTTAAGTTCACTCATGACCTTCTTCTTCTACTCTACAACCCTTTGCCGGCTGAGAAAGAAAAACTTCTACAGTTCGTCATTCCATCTTCTCCGATACCCGTCGTCCACGAAAAAAGAGTAGTAGATATTGCGTAGAATTGTACTTTCGAATGCCCCCCAAAGCCTTCTCATCTTTGTTCAACATCGTCCAATTTTCTACGCCATATAAACGGACCGACATGATAAGAGATTTGTAGAACGTTATTTCTGTTCATCGGGAGAGGGCTCTGCTTTTCAATCGCCTACCGAGCCCAATGTAGCAGATGTTGGCAAAAGTTATTATTCGCTTGCCAGGAGGTACTTTTTCTTGCCCTCGTTCACCGCTAGACTAACATCTTTAGCTTCTTTTTCTAAACTGGTGAATGCCGCGTCACTCAAGACCAAATTCGGCGTACTTCCGCAATTTTGTTTTCTTTAATCCAATTTATGTCTGCATTTGTTATATAGATACAAGTAAATGGCGACTTTGAATTGTTGGATCATCAGTTTTTCGCGAATGCTTTTTTCCAGATATAGATTTCTCCTCATCAAGGATAATACCTAAGTGTTTCGCCTCGTATAGAAGGTTTAAGTTATTCCCATTCAACATTAGTCATGAGAATTCAGGGCCCTTTGTTTTTCCTCTGAACAAGACAAGTTCAAATTGAGAAGGGTTAACCCGTTGCATATTCTGCCTTGGCAAGGATTTGCCGGGTATTAATTTTACCAAATCATCCGTGTGGGCAACTGCTATAGTTCTCCTATAAGCTGTTGTTCTACTCATTGCTTTTGTCTTGCCTTTGTTCCAAACTAGGGTATACATACATATTCTCTACATTCCACTTATTTTTTATTGGTACTGAGTACTTAATGGAGAGCGCTTTCACAAGTGTGCTGTATGCTGTAAATGAATAAAGCGGCACCCTATTCGGTCCTGCGCGTTGAACGAATCGAACGCTCTGTTCTTTGTTTACTACTTCCTTAACCCACCTTCCTGATGCTAGATATAGAATTGATATCTGGGTATTATCAATCACATCCTAATCTTGGCTTAGATATCTTATAGATTGATTATGTATGTATATAAGTACTGCCGTTGTTATTTGTGGAGATCTTCGGTATTCTTACTGACACAAGCGTCTTGGTCGCAGCTTGACTCCACAACGAAGGCTAGTTTTGATGTGAATTGCATTAACATGTCTCAGCCTGGAACACACTGCAGTAAGGCTTCTAGGCCTCTCTAAACGACTGTTTCCGAGCCATATGCATAGATCGAAATTTCATGAACGCTTATAACGATAACAAGTCACTACTGGAAGGGAAGTGAGTTTCGAAGTTTCAGTCAAACTCGGGTATTCGAAATTTCTGTATTTAACCCTGATTCTGTCCAGAATGGAACCATAGCCCTAATGACTTGTCAAAACGCCGCACTCCGGATAGCGACTGGGTGTCTTCTGATGTCGCCTGAGCCCCACCTACACAACAAAATGCTTTGTAAGCAGTTTCTTGTGGGGTGCCACAGAAGTGAACACCCCAACAGACCACTGTTAGAGGAGCAGCCTTCGATCAGGCACATCAGGGGGTACCTATTCGTGTAAGGACGCAGTCCAGAAATACGTTGACCAACCACTGGACCCGACGACGTACAGATGAGCGATCAACGACATTCATAGGGAGTCGATCACCACCTACCTCGACTCCCGGCCTATGAATGCCGTGATCGGAGTTCAATCACCACCTGTAGAAGTGACGGTGCTGCAACTGCCACGAGAGACCCGCGTTATCCTGGCACAGTTACTGTCTGGATATTGCAGCTACCTCAATAGCTACCCGTCCAGACTCGACCCCAATATCTCCAATGAGTGCCCAGCATGTGGAGACTCCCCGCACGACACCAATCACCTCTTCACATGCCTGCTCAACCCGACTCAACTGACATCCCTCTTCCTTTGGTCCGACCCTATTGAAACAGCCCATTTCCTGGGCCTACCGTTAGTTGAACTTGACGACAATGATTGAAGGTTGAACCGAAATAAGCGGAGCTTAGTAGTGCCGCTATAACAACAACAATGATTACAGTGCATTTCGGTGCAACATTTGTCACTTCGATATTACCCTACTACCAGGATAATAATTTCATGGCTTCGATTCAGTGCGCAAGGTACTATAACATAGGAGCTGGAGTCCTGCCCTGGGGAGTGCCTCTTACCGTTTTCTCTACTTCAGCGATTTCTTCCTACTTAGCATATTATCGATTCAATCACCGACCAAAAAGTAGATATTCAAATAGTCCTTTTCTTCAGATTGTAGAACTGTCTTTGACTTTTCGAAAGCTATTTGTCTCTACTGGTTTTGTAGAATTTTTAAATAATTTTGGAGCTTTGACACCCATGTACCTGAAATCGCCTTATTTTATAAAATACCATCCGATCACCATTGCCCTCCCACGATACAAAGTTCCATTAGTACGTAAAAAAATATTTTCTTAACATTTTTAAACGGATTAAATTTTGAGTATTTAAAACCATTGCATACTTAAGGGGTGCATAATCGAGTGGTTTAAGCAACATTTAGCAATCTATGATGGCGAAAAACTTTGCAAATCCCCACGCGGCTAATGGGTAAGTGCAAAAATTTATGCTTATACGACTTACATTGATGGCTGTTGCAGAGTAGTATAAACATAATTCACTGGCAAATGCGCCTAAAAGCACACAGACAACGATTAAAGCAGAGAGCGGCAAATGTGACTGGCTAGGATGAGTTGAAAATTTTAAAAGCCGAAAAGATATAAAAAAGGTAAATAAAAATGGAAGGAATTAAGAAATGTACAGAACCAAGCAGATGAGGAGAACATTGGCAAGTTGAGTATAAATACTTCACCAGAGTTTGAGTTCGATCCGTTTTTAGTTTTACTTTCTATGATTTTAGGCTGCTACAAAAGCCTTCCAAGCAAAAGGTCGTTAACTGAATTATTCATAAACTCTCGAAAAAGATGCGCAGTAGAACTTTTTTTTCAAGTGGTGCATGTGTATCTAGGAAAATCTTCTACACGACTTAAGTGCGCAAACAACTGTAAAAGAGGTAAATGAATGGTGGACTCCCGACTCCATTGAATTTCGAAATCTACACAGTAAACGTATGCCACGTAGTTGCTGGCTGTCAAAATTTATTACGGATACCTAAAGGAATGAGTGGGCCGCAAAATTTAAATATGTCTGCTTCCGATAGGTAAATTGTGAAAATTTTTTGTGTTGCTCCTGCAACTGATATCTGCTACATGTTCTAACAAGGAAACACGTGTGAATATTGCAGATACATACCTAGGTATATGTATGGATGTAGACTACTATGTAGAAAGGATACATCGAAAACGTTTACAATTTTGTGTACTTCCTTGCTGATGAACAGCTTAGTTTTTTAAGCATTTTGCCGCTATTGTTTATTTATTATTGTAACATGTAAGAATTGTGGAAAAGTGTTTGCCACGCGTGTACGTGTTTGGAATTTCGATATCAGTATCTATTTCTTAGCACAGTATTGGCATTTTAGCCATTTTCCACCAAATGTGACGCGCTTGTGTAGTCAAAGTGCCCTGTTCGGTAAGAAAAATTTGCTTTCAAATGTGATAAGTTTGTGTTAAATTGAAAATGCTGCTGTGAATTACGGCGTGCAGACAACACAAATCTGCGGGAATTTAAAATATTTATTATAGGTAACCCAGGTTCATAGAATAGAAGGCTACGACATGGTGCTGTCAAAAATTTGTTTTCCTCCAGTGACGTAGTTACGACGTGAGTTCTGATTGGCTGAAATTTTTGGAAAAAAGGAAGAGTACATAAAATGCAGAAAATACAGTTTTAGTAATTATAATCAATTGGACGTTTTTGATATAAAACATTAACCAATACAAAGCTTATTATAACAACATCAAATGTAATAACTTCACATGATATTAACATACATAATAATATTCGTACAATTGTGAAATATTAAATGTGAATCAAATGCTTTTTGAAATTAGCTAGTGATTTTATTGATTTAAAATTACGTTAAGATGAAGTCTCTACGACGTACAGAATCCCAGATATAACGATTTGAAGAAGTACATGATTAGACAGAATCACAAAAAAATAAAAACATATCCAGGAGCGGAGGATATGTGGAGGAGTGTTTTATCAACGTATATCGCGTATATAAATTTTTAAATCACCGCAATTTAAAATTTTTAGAGTTTTGATAGGTTTGAATTTCTTGAAGTTTTCCATTTTAAATAACTTGAGTGGAATTCCAAAATTTTCTAAATTTTTTCAAAACTTTGTGAATTTGAGAAAGTTTAGTAAATCACAATAATCTATCTATGTCTATATATATAAAACAATAGCCGTTTTCGTTGTTCGGAGTTAACTCAAAAATTACTGCATAGATTTCATTCAAATTTTCAGAGGTTATACCTTGCATATATGGTCCTATTATAGGCTACCTGAAAACTCGCTAGGTGGCGCAAGGGTCGAGTTTAAAATTCAAAACGAGTTCTGCCTCCATGATGAGAAGTACGTATGCGAAAAATAGACCCGCTAGGTGGCGCTGGAGTCGAGTTATTTATAAAACCGATTTATGAACCGATTTATTTTAAATTCGAAATGTAAGCTACCAGCATGATGGAAAATACGTTAACCAAAAATAGGCCCACTAAGTGGCGTGGGAGTCGAGTTATTTATAAAAGTCGTATTCATGAACCGATTTCGTTCAAATTCAAAGTATAAGCTACCTGCATGATGAAAAAAGCGTTTGCGAAAACGGACCCGATAAAAGCCCTATTTATGAACCGATTTTGTTAATGCAAATTCGAAACGTTTATTACTTTCATGATGATTTTTTCTCATTCGAAACATATATGTACATACATACATAAAATGATAGTAGTTTTCATTGTTCGGACTAAACTCAAAAAACCAGTCAAATTGTCGGAGGTTATACCTTGCATATATGGTCCTATTATAGCCTACTAGAAAACCTGCTGGTGGCGCTGGAGTAGAGTTACTTACAAAAGTCGTATTTATTAACCGATTTCGTTAAACTTTGCAAAGTGAGCTACCTGTATGCTGAAAAATTCGTTTCCTAAAAATGAACACGCTATATTTTATAAAATCTGATTGAAATTCATAATGCGTATTCATATCATAACAAGCAGTGGTTTTGCAGAAAAGAGACCTAATGGATTGCGCTGCAGCTGAAATATGTAGAAACCCACACGGGGTTTGGCCTGCTTTCATCTTAGACGAATTTACTTTTCATATGGCTAAATGGAAGATTCGTTTAAGTATGAATGGTTGGTCGAGGATTCTTGGCCCTCATATAACTGAAAACGCTCATCTCTGCTCCTTAGTTTCCTTATAAGGAGTTTTATTGGCTTACACGGTACATCGGACCAATGATGAAGTTGCAAGATCATGGAAAAAGAATACGCGTGCTTGGCAGAGATCTCACAGGAGGAAATAAGACCATCGGCAAAACGCATGACATGGAAAGGGATTAGTATTCCATATGGAATAACAGCGCTGCTATGTATATGTGAGGAGGATTCGGCTCTTTATTAGTTTAAATTTAAACTAAAATGCTTTACAGACCGCTTTTGCGTTTAAACGCTATTTTTGTATTAGCCAACGCAAAAGATCTTATTAGGCGCCGCGAAGCAAGCGGGCATTGGCTAGTTCAATATAATGATGAATACTAGATTTCTAGAAAGTGTCGAATAAATTTCGGATATTCAAACGAAACGATATAAAACGAAATTAAAAGTTTACGAATTTTGAAAACGTTTTCATATTTCGTCGTTTTTGAAAATTTCAAAATTTTCGTAATTCTTGAAGATTAAAAAATTTTTGGACGTTGATGTTTTCAAAATTTTCAAAAAAAGCCCCTGGTCTCAGATAAATGAGCACGCCCAGTATTCCCTGTATAGAATGCGCACATCGAGGGATTCATTCCCACCCAGAGTGATTGTGCAGTGATCGGCTTGACCCGCCTCTCAGGGAACCGCATTTGCCATGACAGCTAGCGAACTTAAATGCCATGCCTCTAAACTTAGCCTCAGTTCCGCTTGCTATATACTAGGGCTTTGTCCATGGCTGTTCTAAAAACCGAATCACTCTTTCAGCTATTTTCTCACTTAAACTAGACCATTTCTGTCTAGTAACCCTAAAAGTGAGATCTTAGTCACTTGTAGCTTGGAAATTCATTGAATAAGTCGATGGTTAGCAAGAAGATAGAGGAATGTCTGCGCTACATAGAAACTAAACTGGTAGTTGGTTTGTTAATTGCCAATCTTGCGAGATCATCCGCTGTGTAATTTCAGAAAATTCACTGCCTCCTGAAACTCAAATATCCGTAGCATTCTTTATAGTTCAGCTTGAATGGCGTTACAGTGTTCAAGAAACCCTTGTGTTAAGTTTCAGCTAGAGCTAATACGAGAAGACCATAGCCTGCATGGTCAGCTCAAGCAGTTCAGGAATAGTGACCGGAGTTTTTAAGTGACCAAACCTAAGGTCTCTTTAAAAATGAGCCTTTAGCTTACCCCTAAGTAGCCATTTTCTCAAAGCTTTTGGAGAACAACGTGGATATGAACAGAAAAGGAATACTTTGAATAGCTAGATACCAAAATACAATTTTTTCTCAACTCAAATTCTATCGTTATTAGCACCCCATAAACGATGATGAGCCCATGCATGTAAAATACTTGACTGAAGTCATTTAAAAAATTGTTAGAGCTTTAAAGCAGTAAGTAAGTATTACATACATATATTAAGTTTATGGCAAGAAAAAATTAAAAGTTTACAAAAAACTGCTGTATTGAGCAGACACAACTTCACAGATTACTCACACCTCGGCGCCTGCATTCAGTGAAAAAGCGATTAAAAGCATTAAAGTCTTGTAAGCCTACGGCAAGAAAGTAAAGAAACATTATTTAAGTAGAATAAGGCAGGGAATGGATCTGGAATGAAGCGAGCTGGGTATGCGAACAGACAAACTGCAGCTGTTGTCAAAGCTCAGACTCCGCTAAAAGGTACTTGAGTGCGGTGTAACGACAAGAGGCTGTATACTATATGGAACGATATCTAGCGAGGCCAGAGGGGAAAAAATTGCATGCAATAAAATTTGTATTGCCGATATAGAAGGAGTAGAAGGAGTACAACGTAACTGTTGTTGAACGCAAAAGGACAGCAGCATTCAAAAGGATTGGGGTGGGTAGTTGGACCGAGCAGGATAGGACATTGAACGGGGTCAAAAGCTACGGCATGGGTGCATTAAATCTTATATTTTCAATTAAAAATGGGAAATTGAACACGCCGCAACGCCGTACCCAACAAACGGAGAACGATTGGGAGCTGCAAGTGGAATAAAAGGACATTATGCGTGGAGTATTGATGGAGCATATACATACATACATATGTATGTACGCATAAAGTTACTTTGGGTGTATGTACGCTAGTTCCCGCACATATTTTTTAATACTGCATTTTTCCATTTTTGTGCAAAATATTTATTTTTTGGCGTTTATCGCTTTCAATAGGAAATCAAACTGTCTGTCGTACTTGTTGTCAAGTGTGGTGGTTCTTTTTTTTCTGGCAAAATATTTTAGTGACCCTTGGGCAGCTTGAAAATTTTTTTATTTTTCTTTCACACATTTTCACTTTTACTGCCAAATTGCATGTAAATAAAAATGCCATTGCATTGTGCCCCAAGCTTCGAATGCAGGAATTTTCAAATTTCGCCCTCATAGCGAGCATTCTTACACAATCACACGCATAGACGTAACGGAAATTTAATATCGTTAGCCATAAATATTAGGCGCGCGACAATAATGTCAAAGCGCTGCAGTCAAACTTTGTGTGGGGTGGCAATGAGCTGGTGCGCTGGGGTGCAAAGGCATGCAATCGCTTTATAGCAAGGGGAGAATGAGAGCAATAAACGTATGTAGGCATATTTTACTTGATTTGGTGCCAGATATTGTGGATGTGTGTATGTAGACATGAGAGCGGTGGAGTTGGTGCATTGTTTCGTATCGCAGGTGAATTGACGTAATAAATGGCTAACCTACAAGTATGCCATGCTGGGACTTTCACAAGCGAACGCCTTTGGGCTGCAATAGAGATTTGCAAAAACGGTTGGCGGTCAGGAGAGAAACTAGTGTATAGCTTCAGTGAACAAATTTTAAAGTAAAAGTAAAATAAATATTTGGATTATTTATTACAGACTACAATTTTTATATTAAGAAATTTTAAATCCTTTCTAAACAACCAATATTTCCATATTAGGCAACAGATGGTAATGGAAAAGGAAATAATTGGAAATTCGTTTAATATGGCCATCATCATTAAGCTGAAATATTTTGTTAACAATGAAGCGTTTTCTTTTAGCAATGCGGTTATCCTTTGTCTTAAACTTCATCGTTCAGTCGATTCAATAATGACCAATAGGTTCTGGATAAATGTAGCATTCTTATAAGCCCTAGGTATTGCCAGGTGTGGTCTACATTCTAGTCTCTGCATACTCTTTATCCTTTGTTCCATTTTAGAGCCAATTTCCACAACTATTTTTCACCCTGCGTTTTTCACATTCTTTTTTAAAAAAGTCTTCGAAAAGTCGATGACTTTTTCCTTGTGGCGTTTCTTGCGTTTTTTTTTGACGTTTAAGCGTCAAAATTTTCTTTAGTCAATTCTTTTGTCCTCATTTTTAAAACGAAGCAAATCACGAACTCATAGCAAAAATACGAAAATGTGAATTCGATTTAAGCGAAACGTCAAGAAATCCTTCGATTTCACTGGCCGTGCGTGCATGCCTACCCCGCTGACTTCCCTACCCTTCTTGCCTGCAAGCTTGACACGCATGACTTTTCACCAAGGTCATCGTGTAAATTAGCTTTTACTCAAATTAAGTCGCGAAGGATTTAGTAAGCCAGCGAATGAGAACAAACGTTATACTGCTGGAGAAAAGGACACCGGTGCATTTTACTTTATAAAGGTAGACTTCAGCCGGGCGTATTTAGCGTTACTTCTGATAATAGCAATTTTTTTATTGAATCAGCGATAATAAATGGCAACTAAGATGTTTGATTGAAAAGTGCTTGCAATCAAATTGATTGCAATCAGAAGTGCTTACAATTAAATTGATTGCAATTAATTTCTTGTAAATGATTTTAAATTGTAATTTTTACAATCAGAATAAGGGCAGTTAATTTTGATTGCAATCAAGTTGGTAGCACAATCATTGATTGCAATCAAATTAGTAACACAATCATTGATTGCTAAAAAAAGTTATTTAATTTTTTTTACAGCTCTGGTGCACCGGCACGCAAAAGAATGGTCTGTGTGTTTAACCAGACCCACCTAACGACATGTATTTCGACCCACTTAGTGCGAATCTGAGGTCTGTTTGACCCGTACACCTTAAAAATTTCGAGTATGTAAGTTGCGAATTTTTGAATCTCTTTTTTGCTCGAGTCAAATGAACCTCAGATTAAGATTCTGCGGGTCGAAGTACAGGTCAGTAAGTGGGTCTGCTTAAAATCACACACCACTTTGTTTTTTGTGTGCCGGTGTTATTATTAAAGAGGATAATATTATTAATCTTATGCCTTAAATTTAGTGATCGGCATGAACTCTAGTTCTTGTTCGGAGTTCGGAAGGATAAGAGGATATAGTTTGGTTTGATTTAATTCTCGTTCTATTCGTATTTGTCAATATAGCCCTTTTTAATAAACCGACCGGTTATTGTTAGAAGCCCATCGTAGCCGATAGTGTGGGCACCGTGTAAGCCGCCTATAATAGATGGCGCGTCGGCTTGGATGTGTTAGTAAAAATAAATATGTGTTAGTTACACCGACATGACTGTGGCATGACTCTGAATGACTCAAATGTGTGTAATGAAAAGCTAGTCAACACATACACAGATGATTTGCGAGTTAGACGCACCATCTATGACGCTTCGCTCTGTTCGGTACGGCTACGCTCGGCTCGGCTCCGCTTCCTGTGAGCACTTGTCCTCAGGCTTCTATGTATAAGAAAGTCAAAAGTGTTAAATCTTTAAAGTCGTGATTTTAGTCCTTACTACAAGCAGAAATAAATACTCTGCATCGAGATAAATCTCTTGAATCCTACCATAGAATATTTTAAATTTTAGCTAAGATCACTTGATTATGATGACAAACGAGGAATTTGAAAAAAAATGGGTGACAGAGACATTCCAAACCTATGTGTATCCAAAAAAAACAGTCCACCTTCATCTACCAAGGTCTACGAGCAGCTGTATCGACAAGAGTCATAATGAACAATAAAGTACAAGATTAATCTTTCCCTCTTGCTTAGACATCTCTCTCCTTGCTCTTACTGGATGATAACGTTGGATCTTCAAACTTACTTTGAGCTCTTTTTGAAATATTAAATGCAAAATTATTTAAAAATATACATATGCACTTATTTACTCCTTCACTCTCGCTTGCTTTCCCTTCGTTACCCTCCTCGAAAAGCACTATCCTGCACTTAAGTACTGCAATTGAATTGAAAATGTTTGCACAACTTCTTGCAGCAAATTCACATGCGGCCTGCTGCCCCATCCCATCACCCACATACAACAACTCGGTATGCCACATCAAATATTGTGGCTACATATCATGCCGCAAGACATTGAAGCGGCTTGTGTTGGAAGGAGTGAAAGCGAGATACTTGCATAGATACGAGTATAAGGGCATTTGATATGTTCAACATCATTAATAACGTAACCAATAAATATTCGTATGAGCTTTCGCCTGATGTTGCACGTAATTACGACTAAGCGATTGCGAAATGTATAGGAATGGGCAGCAAAATTCAATGCGGAATGAGTGGCAGCGAATATGGCGGGCAGTGGTACCATGAAATGTATATACGAGTATGTGTAACACATAGAGCTGTACAAATGCGAACAAGCAAATAAATGCTTAAATCCACCCACCCACAAACATTGACATGTGTAAGCTGTTTACCGAATTGTGAGTACTTGACTTAGGGTACTAGGCGGGCATGAAATGTGAGTAGGGCACTCGGATGTGGGGATTTGGTCCCTCATACATTTGCGTGGGCCAGCTCGAGTGTGTGGGGCATTGGTTTTAGTGGTTTGCGTGCGGACGTGTCTCTATTACAATATTAACGGTTTTATGATATGCACTAACATCTACGTGTATTTATTGAAGTGTATGTAGATTTGATTGGAACGATACTCATCATTATGATTGTAGTACTTACAAGTCATAATTCAAATGCTTATGATGAGCGCATTCAGCGCCCCATTAACGAATTGCATTTGTATGGGTGCAACATTTTACTACTTAATTGCGCCATATACCATCATTAGGCAGGATATTGATACAGGATGTAGAGGTGCATTTAATTGCTCGTAGGCTTTTGTGGGAGGGAACTCGAATTAATAGCAGGAGAATTAAAGGTGAAGATAGAGACTTTGAATTATTTAAAAAAATTTAAATGAATGAGTTTTAAATAAATACGAATATTTTATGTGTATAT